>NW_023601653.1:55207312-55442230 GCF_014898055.3 Talpa occidentalis | reverse complement strand
ATACTATACTTGATCTTAGCCAAAAGGCCTAGAAGCAAATTATAGTTATATTATATAAATATTATAATACCTATATAGTATTATATTCATATTATTAAATACTAATAAATAGGAGACATTTCATGTCTTATTCCATTTTGTTTCTTGAGTACTTGGAGTATTGTCTGGTACTCAATTGAAAACCAAATATTTGCTGAGTGAATGAATAAATGAATGCGCTTGCATGGTGGAGCACTAAGAATAACCAAATATGAAATCAAGAAAGCGAGCTGCAAAGCTACACATATGTATGATCCCATTTTGGTATAAAATGAACTAAGTAAATAAATAGTAATCTGAGTATGGAAAAAACTGAAGGAATTTTTTATGTATATTTTATTTTATTTTATATATTTTATACATCATTTTTCATTTTTGCACAATGTATGCATGTTCACCTTGGTTATATTCCCCATACAATTCCCACCCTCCTTTATTTTGACCCTAATCTCCCTTCCCCTTACCCCCCCAATAGTGTGTCTCTGGTTTATAGTTGCTTGTTGATTTTGGTTTTTACTTTATTATAATTAGTTTTTTCCTGGTCCCTTATTTAAGTTTTCTAAATTCCTGCTATGAGTGAGACCATCCGGTATTTTTCTTTTTCTTTCTGGCTTATTTCACTGAGCATGATCCTTTTTAAAAACTGTTGATAATAGAATACACTTTCTGTGTTTTATCTTATGTAATTTTAAATAGTATGTAACTTAAATTTATAATATTAAGATCAATAGATATTTAAGTTGCATTATAATATTTGCTTTATTTTTATGTTTTGTAGGTTTGTTTCAGTCCTTGAAAAGCATCATTAGCAATCCTCTTTATGTTTTTATATTGTGTGCAACACTGCTTCACTTCAACAGCTTTATTGGTGCTCTTACTTATAACTTTAAATATTTAGAACAACAGTATGATCATTCACCATCTGACGCTAACATTCTGCTTGGTAAGAAATATTGCTTACCTATTTGCTGCTATGCAATATACTATCAAGTAATTGAGTTTCAAATGACATTATGTTGTGAAGGTGATTTTTTATTTTAGCAAATTTGATTTCCTTTTATCTTTTTACAAATCTTATAAAATTTGTCAAATGTGACATCATCATTGTTCTGTATCTGAAATTGTAACTCATATTATTTTAGGAGATGAGTTCCTAAGGAAAAGTTGTGTGTAAACAGAACATTTAGATGTGACTTCTGCCTAGTTGTATCTTATAATTTAGTGCTGAGATCCTGAGACAAATCCTTTTGTAGTGTAATCATAATTCTATAACTCATGGATTTTTGAAATCAGGACTCAACTACTTAAAAAGAAAAAGGACACTGATGTTTCCAAACAAAAAGTAAATTTAAACAAAGTATTGGTGTGTTTATAATTCAAAACATATTTTGGAGAGCATTTTTGCAACAAAATCTGTTTTCAAGGGCATATTGAAACTTGATTAGGAAGGAAAGATTTTCTTATATCATTCTTTCTCAATTCATAGCATAAAAGATTCTTAATAGCAATACACTACCCAGTACAATAGGTCATAAGTAAACAAGATAATAATTCCATATGATGCTGCTCTTGAATTTAAGGATTTAATTGTAAAAGTTGTTTGACTCCCAGTAAAATTCCAGCCTGGATTTTTTGTTACAAAATTACCTTTGAAATAGTATAATGCATAAGCTTAAATAACTCATATAGGACAATGAATGTAAAAGTTATAAAGGAATTAATTATTTTTAATACCATATGCAGGCCTGTTTATCATCTCAGGCTATATGTGTTTTTGGAAGAAGAAAGAAATATTCATGCAAGTAATTCTAAAGTACTGGGCAAATTTGAGTGAGGTTCTGAGGATTAGAATTCTTCATTTTGAGGCAATAAAGATTTTAGATGGTAGGATGAAAGTCTCACAAACAGGGAGATCATGTTTTGTTATTTTTCAGGAGAAAAATGTATACCTCAGAAACCATCTGTTCAGACATACAAATATTCTCAGTCACTGTCTTCTGCTCTTGGAGAAACCTAACTCTCAGCATTAGCAGAAAGAAGTGATATTTGTCTGTTTATTGGTACAGTGGTCTGTCTGTACATTCATCCTGTCCTGCTAGCCCTTTAATTAAGAAATAATAGGATTTTTGAATGAATTTTGCTTGTATCCCTTATGTTTCTTATATAAAAACAATTCAAAATATATAATTACAATTTTTCTCTTCTTTCATTTCTAGGAGTCATATTCTTACCAACTTTTGCAGCTGGATTATTAGCAGGAGGATATATCATTAAAAGATTCAAATTTACTTTGATTCAAGTTGCCAAATTCTCATTTTCTGTCTATGTAATCTCCTTCCTCCTGGCTTCAGTCAATCTTATGCTAATCTGTGAATCCAAATCAGTTGCTGGCCTAACCTTGACCTATGATGGGTTTGTATATATCAACATATCATTTGCCTAAACTGTATAATTTATAGTTGTATAAATTGTCCAATCTAGAAGATTCTAAGGAAAACAAGGCAGATAGCAATGTTAACTAAACTTTCTTTTAATCGAGAGAAATTTCAACTAAGAATTCTTAAAATGTCCATTTCTTAAGATATCAAAACTCCTTTAGCCTTTCCTTAATAAGGAATAATAATAGTTATCATTTATTAAGTGCTTACAATAAGTGATAGGTACTTTCATCCCTATTTTATAGATAAAGAAAACAAGTTTACGGAGATATTAGATTAAGATTCTGAATGAAATTTGTGGTTCTTGACACCAAAACTCTTTTTTTTTTTTTTTCTAATTCTGTATATTTATATGTCATTTTTTTTTTTTTTTTTTTTTTTATAAATTTTATTGTTATATTCCCCATACAATTGCTGCCCCCATTCTGACCCCAATCCCTCCCCTCCCGCCCCCGCCCCCCTAAAAGTGTCTCTGGTTCATAGTTTTTTGTTGATTTTGATTTTCACTTTCTTATAGTTTTTCATTTTCCTGGTCCATTATTTAAGTTTTCTAGATTCCTGCTATGAGTGAGACCATCCGGTATTTTTCTTTTCTTTTTGGCTTATTTCGCTGAGCATGATCCCTTCCAGCGCCATCCATGTTGCAGCAAATTGCATGTGTTTATCTTTTTTTGAATGCTGAGTAATTCCATGGTATATATGTACCACATCTTCTTGATCCAGTCATCTATTTTTGGGCATTTGGGTTGTTTCCAAAGCTTAGCTATTGTAAACAGTGCTGCTATAAACATAGGGGTGCAGGTGCTCTTTGGAATTGATGTTTCTGTGTCCTTTGGGTAAATACCTAGGAGTGGAATTGCTGGGTCATATGGAAGCTCTATGTTTAGTAGGTCCAGAAATCTCCACACAGCTCTCCACAGTGGTTGGACCAGTTTGCACTCCCACCAACAGTGCAGAAGAGTTCCTTTTTCTCCACACCCTCGCCAACATTTGTTGTTGCTAGTTTTTTTAATATGTGCCATTCTCACTGGTGTAAGATGGTATCTCATGGTAGTTTTGATTTGCATTTCCCTGATGACAAGTGATGTTGAACATTTTTTCATATGCCTGTTGGCCATTTGCATTTCCTCTTCAGAGAAGTTTCTTTTAAGCTTTCTGCCCATTTTTTGACTGGATTATTTCTTTGTTGTTGTTGAGTCTCATCAGCTCTTTGCAGATTTTTGTGATCAGTCCTTTATCATTAGTGTTGGGTGCAAAAATGTTCTCCCAGTTGACACCAAAACTCTTAGTCTTAATTACTGCAGTCTTCATGAGAGGAATATAAATGGTATTTTCCAAACGTCAATGAGCAACATTTATCTGCCATTAATTTTGATGTCCAACTATTACTTTTATAAGGAAACATTTCCTTATACCAGTCTGTTACCACTCAATCTGGTAAATCAAAATATAGGGCACTAAAACATTGAACTTTAGAGGTAAATAACTTAGAGAGCATCAACACTTTCATACCCTTTTCCTTCATTCATTGACAACTTTGAAACATTAGAAGCCGTACAATAACTCCAGACTGATGCTTTCCTAAATCATTTGTTCCAATGCTGCTCTGTTGTTAGGGCAGGCCCCAACCCAAAGCCAGCTCCCTGATAACAAGTATAGTAACTACCATTTATTCAAAAGGAACTAACTAGCATTATATGGGATTTTATTCATCTGGTAAAATTTTTCTGAGTGCCTCCTTAAAGATACATCAACTCCCCCATGAAACTCATAGTATAATAACAAATAACAGAATCAATATAGTGAGCTTTTATGAAATGTTAATTGCTGAGGTAAGTTTGAATCTATGAAAGCATTATGAAGAGATCCTCACATGTGGTCTGAGGGTCTTATAAAGGATTCTGAGATCTTATCACAGGATAAACAAGTTCTAAATTATTTTTATTGTAATACCAAGTTTGTATTTGCCTTTTTCATTTTCATCCTCTCCTGAATGTAATGTGATATTTTCTAAAATCACAAGATACGTTCTATCATCAGCCTAATGGCTGATGACATTTTGCTTCTGTGTTCTGGTGTATTATTATTTTTTATATTTAATAATTATCAATTATTAATAAAATAATAGTAATTTCTAATACTGTATATATGAGTAGATACAACTCACTTGAAGACACCTTTGGGGCCTTCAATACTTAAGAGTGTAAAGAACTCTTGAGGACAAAAAGTTTGAGAACTACCAAATTAACTTTTTTCCAAAAAATTTCCTGTGTATTTCATGTCATTATCTATGAATTACAAATGGAAAAATTGATTTCAGAAAGAGTAGTCACATTGCATGAAGTGGCAGAACTAGTGTGAGCACAGGAGTATATACAGGGTCTGAATGGGTCATTGTCACTATGCTTCATCACTGCTAGTCATATATTCCCAAACAGAATTAGATATAAGACAGCTTTATTTTTTTTTAACCAGTTTCTTTCTTTTTTTTAAACATAAATAACATAAATATTATTGGTATTTTATTTTATTTTTTTAATAATAAATTTTATTTTTATATTCCCCATACAATTGCAACCCCCATTCTGACCCCAATCCCTCCCCTCCCACCACCCACCCCCAAAAAGTGTCTCTGTTTCATAGTTTTTTGTTGATTTTGATTTTCACTTTCTTATAGTTATTCATTTTCCTGGTCCCTTATTTAAGTTTTCTAGATTCCTGCTGTGAGTGAGACCATCTGGTATTTTTCTTTTTCTTTTTGGCTTATTTCGCTGAGCATGATCCCTTCCAGCGCCATCCATGCTGCTGCAAATTGCATGTGTTTATCTTTTTTGAATGCTGAGTAATATTCCATGGTATATATGTACCACATCTTCTTGATCCAGTCATCTATATTTGGGCATTTGGGCTGTTTCCAAAGCTTAGCTATTGTAAATAGTGCTGCTATAAACATAGGGGTGCAGGTGTTCTTTGGAATTGATGTTTCTGTGTCCTTTGGGTAAATACCTAGGAGTGGAATTGCTGGATCATATGGAAGCTCTATGTTTAGTAGGTCCAGAAATCTCCACACAGCTCTCCACAGTGGTTGGACCAGTTTGCACTCCCACCAACAGTGCAGAAGAGTTCCTTTTTCTCCACACCCTCGCCAACATTTGTTGTTGCTAGTTTTTTTAATATGTGCCATTCTCACTGGTGTAAGATGGTATCTCATGGTAGTTTTGATCTGCATTTCCCTGATTACAAGTGATGTTGAACATTTTTTCATATGCCTGTTGGCCATTTTCATTTCCTCTTCAGAGAAGTTTCTTTTTAGCTCTTCTGCCCATTTTTTGACTGGATTATTTTCTTTGTTGTTGTTGAGTCTCATCAGCTCTTTGCAGATTTTTGTGATCAGTCCTTTATCATTAGTGTTGGGTGCAAAAATGCTCTCCCAGTTAGTGGGGTTTCTCTATGTTTTTGTTATTGTCTCTTTTGCTGTGCAGAAGCTCTTTAATTTGATGTAGTCCCAGCTGTTTATCTTTGCCTTCACTATCACTGCTTTGGGTGTTTCGCCTATATTTCCTTCTATATATTTTATGGTTTCAGATCTTATGTCTAGTTCTTTAATCCATTTTGAGTTGATTTTTGTGTATGGTGTGAGGTAGTGGTCAAGCTTCATTCTTTTGCATGTAGCGACCCAGTTTTCCCAGCACCATTTATTGAACAAACTTTCTTTGTTCCAATGCATAGTCTTTGCTCCTTTGTCAAAGATTAGTTGACCATAAATCTGTGGGTTTATTTCTGGATTTTCTATTCGATTCCATTGGTCTGTATGTCTGTTCTTATTCCAATACCATGCAGTTTTGATGATTATGGCTTTGTAGTATAGTTTGAAGTCTGGGAGTGTGATGCCTCCATTCCCTTCTTTTTTTTTCAGGAGAGCTTTGGCTATTCGGGGTTTTTTGTGATTCCATATGAATTTCATCAATAATTGTTCTATTTCTTTGGAGAATGACATTGAAATTTTGATTGGAATAGCATTGAATCTGTAGATTGCTTTTGGTAGGATGGCCATTTTAATAATGTTTATTCTTCCAATCCATGAGCAGGGGATGTCTTTCCATTTCTTTGTGTCTTCTTCTATTTCTTTTAACAGTGTTTTATAGTTTTCTTTGTATAGGTCCTTTACCTCTTTTATTTATTTATTTATAGATTTATTCCCAAATATTTGATTTTTTTGTTTCAATAATAAAAGGGATGGTTTTTTTGATTTCTTCTTCTTCTGATTTATTGTTTGCATATAGGAAGGCTACTGACTATTGCATCTTGATTTTGTATCCTGCCACTTTACTGAACTGATTGATTAGTTGAATTAGTTTTTCTGTGGAGTTTTTTGGGGTTCTCTACGTATATTATCATATCATCTGCAAATAGTGATAGTTTGACTTCTTCTTTTCCTATTTGGATTCCTTGGATGTCTTTCTCTTGTCTTATTGCTCTGGCTAGGACTTCCAGTATTATACTGAAAAGCAGTGGTGAGAGTGGACATCCTTGTCTTGTTCCAGATCTTAATGGAATTGCTTTCAGCTTTTCACCTTGAGAATGATACTGGCTGTTGGCTTGTCATAGATGGCCTTTATGATGTTGAGGTATGTTCCTTGTATCCCAAGAATTTCAAGGGCTTTTATCATGAATGGGTGTTGCACTTTGTCGAAAGCTTTCTCAGCATCTATTGATATTATCATATGGTTTTTATATTTCTTTTTGTTGATGTGTTGGATAACGTTGATTGATTTTCGGATGTTAAACCATCCTTGTGTCCCTGGAATGAATCCTACTTGGTCGTGGTGAATTATCTTATGGATACATTGTTGGATTCTGATGGCTAAAATTTTATTGAGGATTTTTGCATCAGTGTTCGTTAGGAAGATTGGCCTGTAGTTTTCCTTTTTTGTGTTGTCCTTGTTCGGTTTTGGTATTACTGTAATGTTGGCTTCATAGAACGTGTTTGGTATTGTCCCTTCCTTCTCAATTTTTTGGAAGAGTTTGTGAAGGATAGGCACTAATTCGTCTCTGAATGTTTGGTAGAATTCATTTGTAAATCCATCAGGTCCTGGGCTTTTGTTTTTGGGGAGGTTTTTGATTACCATTTCAATTTCGCTAATTGTAATTGGTCTGTTTAGGTGTTCTATTTCTTCTTTATCTAGCTTTGGGTGATTGTAGAGTTGTAGGAATTTTTCCATCTCCTCTAGATTGTTGAACTTGTTTCCATATAACTGTTCATAGTAGTTACTGATTATTCTTTTGATTTCTGCTGTGTCCGTTGTGATTTCTCCTCTTTCATTTGTGATCCTGTTTATTTGTGCTTTCTCCCTTTTTTCCATTGTGAGCCTGGCTAGGGGTTTGTCTATTTTATTGATTTTTTCAAAGAACCAGCTCTTGGTTTCATTGTTCTTTTGGATTGTTTTTTTAGTTTCAATTTCATTTATTTATGCTTTGGTTTTTATTATTTTCTTCTACTGGTTTTGGGGTTTTTTTGTTGTTCTTTTTTCTAGATCTTTGAGCTTCGAGATTAGGTTGTTTCTTTGAGTTCTTTCTTGTTTCTTGATGTGAGCTTCTATTGCTATATATTTTCCTCTTATTACTGCTTTTGCTGCATCCCATACATTTAGGATATTGGTGTCCTCCTTGTCATTCAATTCAAAGAATTTTTTAATTTCTTCTTTGATCTCCTCATTAGTCCAGTGGTCTTCCAGTAGTGTGGTTTTTAATCTCCATGAGGTAGGAAAGTTCCTTGCCTTCTTTTTATGGTTTATTTCTAGTCTGATGCCTTCATGGTCAGAAAAGATGGTTGATATGATTTCAATCTTTGTGTATCTGTTGATGTTTGTCTTGTGCCCCAGTATGTGATCGATCCTGGAGAATGATCCATATGCGCTTGAGAAAAATGGGTACTCCTTGTTTTTTGGGTTTAGTGTTCTATAGATATCTGTTAAGCCCAAATGCTCTAGGTCCTTATTTAGAGCTTTAGTTTCTTTACTTATTTTTTGTCTTGTTGATCTATCCATTGTTGATAGTGGTGTGTTGAAGTCTCCCACTACATATGTGTTTTCTCTGATGTCTGTTTTCAGACAGGACAACAGTTGTCTGATATATTTTGGTGCTCCTTCGTTTGGTGAGTATATGTTAATGAGTATTATTTCTTCTTGAAGTATTGTCCCCTTGATCATGATGTAGTGACCATTGGGGTCTCTTTTTATTTTTTTGAGTTTGAAGTCCGTTTTATCTGATATAAGTATAGCTGTTCCTGCTTTCTTTTTTGGTCCATTTGCTTGTAGGATTGTTTTCCATCCTTTAACTTTGAGCCTATTTTTATCTTTTGTAGCTAAATGTGTTTCCTGGAGACAGCAAAAGGTTGGGTTTTGTTTCTTAATCCAGGCTGCAACTCTGTGTCTTTTTATTGAAGAGTTTAGTCCATTTACATTTAGAGTTAATATTGATATGTTAACATCTGTATTTGCCATTGTGTTTGTCTTTCCTTTGATTTTATTTATTTATTCTTTTAATAACTTTTTTTTTGGCCTTCTTTCATTGTTATTCGTCCCTCTGAGGTTCTGGCTTTAGGGTTCCTTGTAGTATTTTTTTGGAGTGGGGGTTTAGTCGTAATGAAATTCCAGAGTTTCTGTTTGTCTGGGAAGGTCCTTATTCTTTCTTCATAGAGGAAGGAGAGCTCTGCGGGATAGAGTATTCTTGGTTGGCATCTGTTTTCTTGGAGTCTGTTGACTATGTCCCTCCACTCTCTCCTTGCCCGTAGTGTTTCTTCAGAGAAGTCTGATGTCAGCCTGATTGGTTTTCCTTTGAATGTTATCTGTTTCTTCCCTCTTGTCAGCTTCATTATTTTTTCCTTGTCCTGGATTCTTGGGAGCTTTACTATTATGTGTCTTGCTGTATTTTTCCTTTCGTCATGGAAGTTTGGTGTTCTTCTGTCTTCTTGTATGTCAATTTTCAGCTCCTTCTTCGCATTTGGGAAGTTCTCTTCAATTATCTCCTGGAATATTTTCTCTGTTCCTACATCTCTCTCCTCTCCTTCTGGAATTCCTATAACTCTTATATTTCCTTTCCTCATGGAGTCAGATAGTTCCCGAAGTCTTTCTTCGTTCTTTTTCCTTCGTACTTCTCTTTCCATTTCTGTTTTGGTTCTTTTTATTTCTGTGTCTTCAAGAGTACTTATTCGTTCTTCCATTTCATCTATTCTGCTTTCATTGCTTTTCCCAGAGTTCTTTAGTTCCTCCATTAATTCTTTGCTCTCCTGCGTTTCTTTTGCTTCCCTCTTTAGGGACTCAATTTCATTCTTCTGATCGTTGATTATTTTTCTCATATCATTGTTTTTCTTTATGATTTCTGTCACTTTTTTAATCATGGCAATTTTAAATTCTCTTTCTGGAAGTCTCAGAAGTTCTTCCAAGTTACTGTTGTTGCAATCTGGGGGGTGGTTTTCTTTTTGTGGTGTGCTTTTTTCCTGAGGAGTTGTTAGGTTGCGTGTGGTTCTTCTACTCCCTACTGTCTGTTTTCTAATTTGTCGTTTGCATTGGGACACTGTGTTGCTTGGTCGGCATCTTGGGTGAATTTCTCCGCTCCCCTCTGGCTCCTCCAGGAGCCATCTCTGGCTTCTGAGGGAGCTTTCTGCTGGTTTCAGGCAGTCTTTACTGAAGAAATGTCCCTGTTCTAAAATGGCGACATGGGACTCAGTCCCTGCGCATCAGTCTCAGGCACACTCTTCTGCGCGCCCAGTCTGCCCCGCCCGTGGGTGCCTGTTCCCTCTGTGGGCTCAGACTGCTGGTCGGAAGGGGCCTGGCATGGGCTAACTTCCCAGCTGGCCACTGTCTCCTCCGGGAGCCTTCTGCCCTTTTCAAGCAGTCTTAAGAAATTTCCCTGTTCTATGGGGTGTTAGTGACTTTTTTTTCTGGTCACTAGGTGGCGCCAGAGATCTCTCCTATTGTCCTTGGGGGGCTGTTTTTCGTCCCCCCACCCCACCCCGTGGGACAGGGAACAGAGCGGGAATGGTAGGGTAAACCTCAACGGCTTTGGGGTGCTGTGTCTGCCTTGTGCCCCACCGTCGTGGAGAACCCACGCCCCGAATTTCGTGCCCCGGGTCTCAGTTCCAAAGCCCTCAGTTCCAGGATGCGGGCTGTAGCCCAGTTCAGTGGAGCGGAAATGGCGCCTTTTGCACCCCACTCCCGTGCCTGGGCGCCTGGTTCCTGCTTACTCAGTGAGGGACTTTCACTTCAGTGAGGGCCTCCGCGCGTCTCCCCGCAAGCCTAGGTCGCAGGCGTGGGGACCTGGGCAGCCGCGATCCCGATCCGCGTTTGCTTTTCAAGTGGCGCGCCGCTTTTCCGCACAAGCTTACCGGCCGGCCCGGGGTGTGTGCAGGTCTCCTCCAGAGTCTCTTTGTTCTCTAATGGCGCCCGGAGCCGTTCTCTCACCGCCGCTGCGAATCCTGCAGGGTTCTCCACAGCTCCTGTTCACGGGGTGTGGTGGCTGCAATCGTTCCTTTCCACTCCCAGTCCCGCTGCATGGTTTGTTCTTGTTGGTCGTTTTAGTTTGTTGTTTTCCTCCTCTCTGCTGGTCGGAGAGTGCCGACTCTGTGGGTGGGGGAGGAGAGCAAGGTTCTGCGCTTTCCTCCCTTCTAGTCCTCTTTTATGGCCACTTTCTTCTTCAGGTAGTTTGCTGGAGTCGTCTGTTTATCTTCCGTGTCCCAGTTCTCACTGGGACCTGCCGCTTTTCCTCCCTATTAACTTTTTTTAATGGGAGATCTTACTCGCAGCGTCTCCTCGCTGCCATGTTGCTCCGCCCCCTCATAAGACAGCTTTAAATAAAATTATTGATATTAGAATTTCTGAATTTCTGAGTCCACCTTTTTCTTCATGTAAATTACTTTCCCATTTAAAACTAATTTGTCAATCCTCAGTTATTATCAAGAGTTTCACCAAAAACAAAAGAACTATTTTAGAAATGTATACGAAGAAACTTAACTCTACAAATAACCATTTTGTAATTTTAGCTATATATGATTATACTTTGTAAAAATAACCAATTTTACCATAAATTATTGTTAAATATGTTATACGTTCATATAAAAAAGAATATAGAATTTTTCTAGACCCTCATAACTGATTCTACTATTTTGAATTTTTAAAAAAAGATTGCAGGGATTCTACTTTGACCATGTCAGTTCTTTTCCTATATGGTTAAACTGTAGATTTTAAAATTCAACTTCATTATTCACAAATTCTTGAGACTTCACAGTGAACTGAGAGAGAAACCCAGTCTAAGGCTGCTTCCTAACTAAAGAGAAGCTAAATCTCAGGAAATAGGAAGCATTACATTTCTTGATAGAATCAGAGACTTCTTGTCCAAGTATTTTTTGGTTTATTTTTAATAATTTACATTGTCTCAGTCATAAACCATGTCTTGGTAAAAATGGAGGGTGAAAAAGTTAATATACACTAAATAAAAATATGGCCACACTGGCTTCATCACTTGTTATATTTCTCTAATTAAAGAATAGCCCTTTCCCCTTGTTACCATTTCTCTCCCTCCCTCTCTCCTCTCCTTTTTCACACTTCCTCCTTTCTCTCCCTCTGTCTAACTCTCTTTTTCTCTCTCATTGACTCTTTTTTGATATATGTATTATCTATTTCCAGAAATAGTCCAGTGGCCACACATAAAAACATACCACTTTCTCATTGCAACTCAGACTGCAATTGTGATGAAAGTCAATGGGAACCAGTATGTGGGAATAATGGAATAACTTACTTGTCACCTTGTCTAGCAGGATGCAAATCTTCAAGTGGCAATAAAAAACCTATAGTGAGTATGAGTTTTTACTTTCCTCTTCTTAACCAAAAGTGCAGAGTTGATTTAACAGTGGCTTATCAAATATTTCTATAATGAAGGTCTTCAGCAAAAAGATAAAAGAGAAAGACTGTCAGTGCTGTCTGTCATTGCCATAACTTGATGTTATATAAACAAAACCCTCATACAAAACCCTGCTTGACTCACAAACAGGTTTTCAAGTTGCTTGAATTCTCATTTGAGATTGCTCCTACTTTTCCCCCAAGAGTTTAGGAGAATATGAGCTTTTGGAAGACAATATAAATATAAATGCATTTAAGATCTCTAAGAAACACCGGATTGACTTTTTCCATTTAGTCGCAGATCCTTTGCCTTTCAGAAGATAGGAGAAAGTCCTGAAAAATCCTTACCATTACTACCTCCCTTTCTGAAACAACAATGTATGCAAGTAAACTTTATCTCTGGGCTCACAGCCCATGTGACTTTCCAAGAAATTAATAGGATTTCATGCTCACAGCTGTCCCATTTTGACTTCCAATTTTGATGTCCCAAAGTTGGCACTATTGCCAGGCAGAGGGTCTAAAAACTGTCTCCTACTTGGCAACATCTTCCACAGAAATAATATTTCCTTCCTCATTCAGAACATTCACTTCTGTACAAATTGAGTTCTCCTCAGTCCCCTGGGTAACTTCTCATAATTGAGGTTCAGATATGGTGTTCTATAATCCACTTCCAGTCCACTCAATATTTCATAATGTTGGCCAGCCATCCCCTAGGCCCTTTCTTGTCACCAAAATTAACAACTATAATAAGCTGTGAGCTTTACTCTCTACCACACCCATCTGTCTTTGATTGTCAAACTTTTCCCATCTTTCTTATCCCTTGTTTATTAATTATTTTATTGAATGACTCTGACAACTTTGAAAAATAAAACACCTTTGAAGCTGGGCCACAGTTTTAATGAACTTGTGGAAAAATGGCCCTTGTGTGCCACAGTGTGGACTGTACTGTACAGCTCACATCTCATTTTCATGACTCTAGGGCCTTTCACTGAACTTGCCCCCATTTAATTCATGGTGTCACTTTGCCCATCAGTGAAGGCCTGGAAAAGACATGTTGTTGGAATCCTAAGGAGAGTTCTGTCTACTATGGGGACATTTTCTTAATGCTGTCAATGATTATACCATTTAGGGGGTACTGGGAAGATCTTTTACCCAATCCTTGCTAATAAACTGTCCCTTCCAATCACTCAAACTAATGTTCTTTGTACCTAAATTTGGCTTTATTGGTCAATAGACTTTTTACATAAAGGATCTCTCCATATTATTCCTAGTGAAAAAAGTAAAGCTTGATGGTCAGGTAAGTTTGGATTCAAATTCTTTCATAATTCCTCCTTCAGTCATTAGTGTTTAACACAAATAGGTTCAAAGTAAACTTCCCTTAAACCTTAATTTTGCCTAGACTCAGAACAGAATTTATTCAAGACACTAATCTGTAAAAACTCTGCCAAATTAAATCTCTAAAATTATTTCTTTCTAAAATTCCCCCTTCTATCCTGTAACACTTAGGGCATTCTCTTATGTCCACCCTCTCTAGTAATGATAGCAACTCTCCTATAAGCTGTCATTATGCTCTTAGATGTTGTGTTTGCAGGTCATAGTAGAGTTCTAGCCCCTCTGCCCTGCCCTGTTTCCCTGTCTCTGTCCCATTTCTCTGGACTCTCTTCCATTCTGAATATCAATATCATCTCAGGTTTTGGCCTCTTCCACATTGCTGTATTTTCTTGGTTCTCTGGGTGATCCTAGCCTAGAGACGCTCTCTGCCTTTAATATAGATTGTTAAAGACAGTAAGTAGGTGTGTTAGAAGAAGTAAAAATAAGTAGGAAAGAGATATTTAAAATAATATATATTAACAACAATGTTATATACTGTTTGAGAAGATAATTTCTTCTATTCTTTCCCAGCTTTTAAATTAAAAGATGAATTAAATGTTAATAGGAATTATATTTTCTTGTCTAGAAAGAAATCTAGGAAACTATTTTGCCTTTTAACAATAAAGCAACCATCTTTTTAGAATATATTAGCTTGAATGAATGAGATTTCTTTAAATATAATGGAATATATTTAGAGTCTAGTTGTATTTTAAAACATATTCTTTAATTTTTCAAAAACTATTTTTTAGGTGTTTTATAACTGTAGTTGTATAGAAGAAACTGACTTCCAGAATAGAAGTAACTTGGCTCATTTGGGTACATGTCCAAGAGATGGTCGGTGTATGAAGAAATTCTATATTTATGTAGGAGTACAAATGTTGTCTAATTTTTTCACTTCATTGGGAAGCACCCCAACTATCATGCTGGTTTTTAAGTGAGTATGACTTTTTAAAAGTGTTTGTATGTATATTACAATAAACACATCTAATAATCTACATTTTTTTTGTAATGTGTTCAGAGCCTAAATCATATTAGTTACATTTTTATTTCTACATTTTATTTCTATTCAGGGAAGTTCTGGGTGCTGAGGTTGGAAGAAACAGTTGAGCCTTATTAGCTCAGATAGTATGCATTTTTATTTTATTTTATTTAGGCTCTATTCAGAGCCTAAATCATATTAGTTACATTTTTATTTCTATTAGTTACATTTTTATTTCATTAGGATTATCGCATACTTTTAATAATAATTTCTCTGATTCTTTTTTTTAAAAAAGATTTATTTACTTATGCATACAAGAGCTGTGGTGTAGGCCAGAGGTGAGAGAGGGCGGTGAGAGGGTTCACCAGAGACAGAGTGGGGAGCAGAACAGGCAGATTGACTGAAATACACTGCCAAGGAGAGCAGCAGGCAAGCCAGGAGAGGTCTTGCGGGTAGCTCCCTGGCTGGGGATCAAACTCGTGCTGCGGTGGCTGCGGATAGCTTCATAGGTTGCTTCTTAACCCCTTGTGCCACCAGAGAGGCCCAATTTCTCTTGATTCCTCTATTACAAAAGTAAGATTCCATGTTTTCTCCTTTTACTGAGAATTTTAAGGCATAGACTGAAAGACTGCCTAACTGAAAGAATACCTGATTGTGGGGTGCCTGACACCCTAATTGGCCTACCACAGAAAATCACTTATTGATTCAATTGAAAGAAAACATTTGGAAGCCAGACTATGTAATGTAAACTTCTTTTTATGATATTGTAAATCTTTTAATCTGCCTACAGAATGGCTTTTAACCTAGTGGCTCATAATACTCTCATAGAAAGTAGAAAAATATGTGAGCAAAATTAATTCCTTGCTCTACTTGTTGGACAAATATTTATACATGCTTGGTGTAGGATATTCTGTAATAATAATTAAAAGAGATGAAGTTTCTGTTCTCATACAACTTGGAAAATAGACACTCTTGAGACAGAAAACTAAGAGACAGCAAAGACTGACACAAGAGTAACACACTTAAAGGTAGTCACATTTTCCAAATTGTCATTAATAAGGAAAATGGGTGCTATTAAAGGTAGTAAAAGGAGAACCCTAATTTAGGATTGAGATAAAGAGCTGTGAGGAAGAGGACTCAGTACTTCTAAAAAAAAAAAAAAAACTGATATTTAATCTGAAGGGGTAGAGAATAAAAGTTGGCCAAATGAAAGAACTTTATAAGGAATGGGTGTAGATTCCAGTGCATCTAGGCAGGACAGAGCTAGCATGTTTGAGGAATGAAAGAGGCTGGTCAGTTGGAACATTGGAACATAAGTGTAAGAGAAATGTGATGCATGGTAAGATTGAAGAATTAGGAAAGAAGCTGATAATAAAAATCCATTAGATGTAGTCGTTCAATCACCTAAAACTGAAAACATATAAAGACTTGATTGTAGGTCTAAAAATATACTCATATAAGTATGGCAACCTGGTAAGTGCACTGTCAGCCAATAACATGATGTGGAAGAGAAAGAAAATAGATTTATTAACGTTGTTAAAGTGGATATAGGCCTACAAACTGAGTCCGCAGTTGTTGGAATTTAGCTGACCCCAAATCCTGTCAAATTATTTAATTTAGACCGCAGGTATAGCTCCTTCTTAATATAAAATGTTGTTTACTCCAAAGAGGAAGACTTCCATATTTGCCAAATTCAGATTCAATAACTTACAGGAAGTCATCTCCAAACTCCATATTAGCTTGCATCTCAACAATTCTTTAGCTACTTCATTTAAAGTCTTCCATGAAGATAGAGTTTCGATCACTGTTCCATCATTGATGATAATATAGTTCATCTTAGAAAGTAGTTTAAGATCAACATTATTATTTTATCAAATCATTTATTGATCCCGCTCCAGTCTTTGATTTTATTGAAAGAAAACTGCAAAGCAGAAACTAGGATAAAAATTTAAACATTTTAATGATGTTTTAACACTTATATCATAAAGCCATTGTTAAAACTAGACTAAGGAGTGATGCCATCACTCATTCATATACAATGAATATATTCAATATGTATATCAGGGAAGTTCTGGGTGCTGAGGATGGAAGAAACAGTTGAGCCTTATTAGCTCAGATAATATGCATCTGGAAGTTATTTGATAAAAGAGTCCTGAATAAAGATTAACATTATAGCCCATCTGATGTGAGGATAAGTGAGCAATTCAGACAAGATGGCAGCAAAGGAAAAAGCTGAGATGGAGTTTGCTTGACATCTACAGGGTCAGAATGAAGATGTAAGGAAGAGAGCGGTGAGAAGTATAATGAGAGAGTCCAGAAAAATATGATCCAACCTTGTGAGTAGTGGTAAAGACTTTAGAGTTTATTCTAATCGTACTAAGAAGCCAGCAAGAAGATTTGAGTATTGTAATTACACAGCTGACTTACCCAACTAGAAGATCACTCTGACTATGGTCTTTGGGAGGCACAAATGGAATCAGGAAAAACAACAAGTCCTGCTTGTTCTTTACAGGAGGAGAGACTGAGGATGAGGATGGTAAAGGAAGTGGGGAGCAATCAAAGTCTTTGTTTTGAATTTATGGCAAAGTCAGTTAGAATTTACGGAAGAATTAGATGTGGCATATAAGAGAGAAAATTTACGGATCCAGGGATCTGGCCTTGGCTCTGGAAGGGTAGTGATACATTTTATTGAACAAGCTGGGGGAGACTGGGGAAGAGTAAGGTAGAGTAAGTGAGAGGCAAGAGTTCATTCTGTCCTTGTAAGTCCTAGTGACAATGCCATATATACAATCTGACTTTCAGGACAAATATTGGAGTCAGAGATACAAATTTCAAAATCAGTCACATACAACTGGCATTTAAATCCACAGCACTGTTGAGACTTTCTGGGGACTTCATACAGATAGAAACCTGATCCTCACATGAAAAGCTGGGCACTCTAACTTCAGAAACCAAGAAAAGGAGGACACTGCAGTGAAGGAAACAGACAGTGGTCCCATGAGTTCAAAGAAAAACCAAGAGAGAGTGAGAAAATGTGTTAAGGGCTGCTGAGAGGTAAAGGAAGTTAAGGACTAGGAAATAACCACTGGATTTCATTCCATACTGGTCACTATTAGCCTTCTCGAAAGTAGTACATGAAGATGGGGGAAAATAAGGCTGCTTTGCAAAGGATCAAGAGAAAAAGCAAGAAGGGGAAGTACAGCAGAAAAAGTTCCTTTTAGGATTGGTGTTATTAAAGGAAACAGAGAAAAGTAGTAACTAGCATGGTATGGCATCAAGTGTTCTGTCTGTGCTTTTAATGTCATTTTTGGAGTTGTTGGGTTCCAAGAGTGGGGACCTTGGGTTCACTCTGGGAAGGGTTTCACCAGAGTTCCCCTTTCAGTGGAACCAGCAAGTTTCCCAAGCAAGTTTTTCCATGACACAGAGACATTAGTTATAGCCAAAAAGGCAGGTTTATTATAAAAGGGAGAAAAGAATAAAGAACACTTGCATAGACATAGCCCGCAGAAAGGGTTGCCCCCAAAGGGACAGGTTTGCTAAGAGAGAAGTCTGCTTGGTGACAGGCAGGTGGCCTCGAGGAAAGCTGCCTCTGCTGAGGGTGATCAGTGAAGAGAAGCACTGGCATAGTACCAGTCACTGGCAGGCAGGTAGGCTGCCGCCCTGTGGAGAGAGAATGTTGGCGAAGCACTTGCATAGGCACAGGTGGGCAGTAGGACTGCTGCCCCATGCCAGTGCAGAGATTGCACTGATACGATCTTCTCTTTGGGAGCAGTTGCTGTTGATTTTCGATAACCTGTAGAATTTGAAAGGAACCAAGTCTATAATGGCCTTCAATCTCCATATCTTCACCTGTAGGTCTGTGTTCCCAACACTCCCTACAGTAGTCTACCTGCTTAGGTCTTATGCTTTATGATCTGGGCATTGGCACCTAAGGATCTTAGTGCCTATAGCTGGGTTAATGGCTATGTTAATCTCTTCTACCCCACCTCCTTGTGTGAGTCAGGTCCTAGTCTGGTGATCCCTCCTTTTCAAGTTTTCTATTCTTTTCCTCCATCACTTTTGTTAGAAATTATAGCATGCTTGTGTGGGGATGAGAATTATCCAGTAGAGAAGAAGGAAGTTCTATAGGAAGTAGGGGCCACAATGATTGGGAAAGAGGACAAGGAATAAGAAACATGGACCCAGACTTTTGTTCTGTAACATAAAGGAAGGTGGTTTCTGGGAAAATGCGGGAAACTAAATGAAGTGATGTATTTCTTTTCTGTTAGCTTTTCCTTTGTCTGTTAAATAGAAAGCAAGGTAATTAGCTGAGAGAGAGAGGAGAGTAAAGGAAGAGGTTTGAAATAAGATCAGGAAATGAGAACTATTAATTTTGAGGATTGGTAGAAAAACTGAACATGAGAAGGGGATAATAAAATGCAGTAGGATTGTTCTGGAGCTCCTAGGGGCTTGCATTTGCAAATTTAAAAAAAGCCTGGTCATGTCTTGCTGTTGATTTTTTCTCCTGTCAGCTCCCTTGTGGAGAAACTATCTCCTTGACCCTCCCCTGCCCCACTGCCCCAGTGGACTGGTGCATTTCCCAGCGTGGCTGGTGGGAGTGGCAGTGGCCTGTCCATTGTAAAAACAGCCAAAACCCTTTTCATTCATTTTCTCTCTTTATCTACGATGGAGGTAAAGAGTAGAAAAGTTGGAAAGGTGGCACCACAAGACTAGAAACCTGGCTCACTCAATGCTGGGAGCTGGAGGTGGGAGGTCTAAGTGATTACCATAGTCATTAACCCAGCTATAGAAGGTAAAAATCCTTAGGCCACCAAATTGTAGAGCAATTATCAGACTACTACAGAGAGTATAGGCAGAAGGCACAGACCAGAGGGGAAATGGCAATTGAGGGCCATTATAGAGAATCACTAGTCCTTACAAATCAACCTACTAACACTCTAGAACTGATGAAAACCCCTCCCAAAGGACAGAGGAAATGGAAATTGAGGACTATTAGAGAATTTCTGGTCCTTTTCAAATTCTGCAGTTATTCAAAAGTTAACAACTCCACAAAGCAATGAGCCTCTCCCAAAGAGACTATATCAGTGGAATTTCTGCAGTGTCAAGGAGCAGCAGTTCTTCTGCCCACCTGTGACTGTGCAAGTGTTTTTCTTCACCAACCTTCTTTGGTAAAGTAGGAGCAGCAGCCCTCCTGCCTACCTGTGCCTTGTGACCATGGCAGTGCTTCTCTTCACTGACCTCCCTTGGCAAAGCAGCAGAGGCAGCTGTCCTGCCAAGGCTACCTCCTGTGACTATGCAGACCTCTCTATTAGCAAACCTGTCCCTTTGGGGGCCAGCTCTTTCTGCCTGCTTCTGTCTGGGCAAGCATTGTTTACCCTTCCCTCCCTTTTTATATAAACCTGCCCTTTTCTGTATAACTAAAGCCTCTGTCTTGTGGAACAACTTGCCTGGAAAACTCACCAGTGCTGCTGAAAGGGGAGCCCTGGTGAAACTTTTCCCAGAGTTAACCCAAGGGCCCCCACTCTCAAAAACCCAGCATCTCCAAAACCAACTTCAACGTAGGACTGAAGTTTAATTTTCACTGTGCTATGTTTACTTTAATTTTTGCCTGTTTAATCCTAAGAACTTTCTGGAATACTTTTGCCAGCTCCACTCTATGATTGCTCTTCTATATCAGGTGCAATTTTGTGTAAAGATAATTTGAGTTTGGGGCCTCCCTGGTGGCACAGGTGGTTGAGCGCCTCACTGTAAAGCTGTCCACAGAGCTGTGAGGGTTCAATCCCAGCCGGCTGGGGAGAAACCCACATGGCGAGGCAGACCTCTCCTGTCTCGCCAGCTGCTCTCCTCAGCAGTGTATTTCGTCAGTCTGCCTGTTCTGTTCCCTGCTCTGTCTCTGGTGAATCCTCTCACCCTCCCACGCATCTGGCCTGTACCCCCATTCTTATATAAATAAATCTTTTTTAAAAAAGATAATTTGAGTTTTATGGTGCTACCTTATTGCTTTAGAGTCTCACATCTAGTGAGATAAGCCAACTGTTCCTAACTGATAAGGAAACTGAGGCTAAAAGAGGTGACTAAGTCATTCAGTTGAAATGAAGCATCATTTATCTTGTTATTCTCAAGAACATTCTCAATAGCATGGAATATCTTAGGAGGCACTTAGCAAATGTGTGTTGAGTGACAAAATGAACAAATGCTGTCATCCAAATTGTTCAAGGAAGAAATAAACCCTGTATCAGTTAATTCAGTATTTGAATAAAGTATTTTTTGAGCCTCAGTCACCCTCTCCCCATCCCACCACTGTTACCAGGATTTATTTTCCTTGATATACATTAGGGAGTCATCAGTTCACTGCACACAGAAAAGTAGAATTATGGAAATAATTTTCTAAAGGCAAGAGTGAGTTAAATTCTAATAGGTAATACAAATGTGCTTGCTACCTTTAAAATGGTATTTAAGTACACTAGACACTAGATTATAGGTCCTTTTTGACTCTTCTGGTTATATTATGTAACTCACAAATTATATTAGTCAACTTTTCTATTACCAGCAACAACAGAAATAAGATGGTAAAAAGAATTTTGCTAAGACTACATACAACCTAGATAAACCTACTCAAAATACCTGTGTTCTCTGAACTGACCATATAAAATCAGTTTCTTTATACTAATAAAGTCTGTTACAACCATTGGCTCATAGGATTTCATAAGGATCAGTGTGAATGTGTTTGTTAAACTGTCCTGAAATTGCAATGCATTGAATCAATAGGGAATACTAATTATCATTATTGTTATTATTTAGATATTTGCATTTTGAAACAACTGAAAATATGTCGACTATTAGCTTGAGGGTTTTCAGTTTAACATGTTTTACTGTTAAACTCAGTTTAATATTTGAGAGATGCTTAATGTTTCTTTGCCTTTATCTTATTTCAGAAATGTTCATCCTGAACTGAAGTCCCTTGCCGTGGGTTTCCATGCACTAATCATGCGTGTCCTAGGTATGATAAACCTGTCAATTATACATTCAAGGTATCAATATTCATGTGAAAGCACAAAGACTCAGTGTAATTAATTTCCAATTATAACTATATATTCTGTTTTGGTAAATGAGAAATAAGAGACAAAGGAAAACCAAGTGACCTACAGCCAATTTGATTGCTAATTAGAGTCAATCTGGTGAAAACAAGAAATGATATTTGTATTACATTCCCTCTAACACAAAAATAAGTAATCTCCAAAGTTTTTCTAGGAATATTTCAAGACTTAGAATACTTCTTCCTAGCCACCAAGGTGGAAGACATTCCTTCTACAAAGTGGGGTGGAAAGGTGCAAATGATATCATCCCTCTCCACTTTGTGTTCTTCTCAGGCTGCACAAGTAATCAAATCAGCATCAGGCAGATTAGTAAAGGAAAACAATCAATTTTATAACATACATATGGAGAATTCACATGGTTGTCAAGTCTAAAGAATAATGAAACATACCAGGATTATTTACCCTGCATTTTAGGCCCTGAGGCATCAAGGACAGAGAAGGAAAAAACTTCATAATGCAGCAAGGAGGGGGTGATCTCATCCATACTTTGAGAGTAAAGGTGAGATTCTTAGAACATCTTTACTGATAAACTTAGAACTGGATGAGACCCCCAAACTACAGTCTTCTAGGTCATAAAAGGAAGGGTAGTGATTGCGTCTTCCATTAGGAAACAAGCTGAAGTTTAGGACTTTTTGATCTCTTCTGAGACTAGGGAGGAGCAAAGGAATGAGGCAAGAATAGAAGCTTTTCCTAACTTGCAGGGCCCTTACTGCTCTCAAAACAATATATGTTCTTTAAGTATTGGCAATAAAATAGGCTCACAGGCCTGAATTGACCTCTAGTTCCCAAACCAAGGTGACAAGAGGCCCACTCAGGGCCTATTGGGAAAAATCTGTGTAACCCTTTGGTGGGAACTGATTCCACAGAGTAGTGCCCAAAGCAACTTGGGAGGTCTGGAAACCTGGTCAGGCTGAGGTTGTTGGAGCCACAAAAATAAACATTCTTCATTGTGCCCTGGCATCATTCTCTAAGGCTAAGCAGCAAACCTTTAGCATAAATTTAAAATGCAAGAGGGAATGAAAACTAAAAGTATAGAACTAAGCATCCTGGAGTAAGGGAGTCTCTGAGCTAAAGAAAGTTGAGCAAATTGTGGTTTCTGTTGTCATAGAATAGGGGGGCTGTAGATTCCAGCGGATAAAGGCCTATATCTAAATATTCAAATGAGGTGATTAGTGTAAGATTAGGAAATCATCTTTTCTCCTGTTGCCCGTTTTACCACATATAGAGAGGCAGTTGCTAGTGTAACAACTTCTTAACTAGCCCCATGAGTTCCCCTTTGTAAGACCCATTAACATTATCTGCTTATTTCTGGGAAGTAGAAAAAGGGTATCATCCCTCCAGGACTGGAGTAGAAGGCTGACTGTGTCCTGGAGGCCACCTCTGATGGCAAAAGGAAAGCCAGTGGGATGGGGGATGGGGGGAGGCTATCCCTGCGACCCTGACAGACAAAAGAAAAAAACATAACTTTGCCCAAATAACAAAGAAGAAGTTGCTCAACAAGTTATATTTGGGGAGAAGGCCATAGATGCTCAAAGGTATAAAGAAGAAATACAAAGAGCCTGGGGGAGGAGAAGCTGGAGGAGCTGCAGGGTTCCATTCCCACATTCTTATGCCCTGAGTCAGCTAGCTGCTTCCATTCTGACAGTTCCTCCAGATCCAATGGAGGTGCCTCCCTCCTAGAATCTAAGTCATAGATACTAGTGACTGAAAAATAGAATCTGGGGAGTTGGCACTTCTGATACTCTAAAATGAGATGCAATGGAAAAACTCTACTAATATAAAAAAGGAAGAAAAGGAATTTTGCCCTCACAGTTATAAACATCCTATTTTGATATGTCCAATAGATGGCACAATGGAAGCATTATTTTTATGAGAGGAATAATACTGCATACCAAATTTCCAATTTACAGTTGTCTTGAATATAACATGTATAAATTATGAAAGTTCTGTAGAGTATATCAAATTGAAAAAGGCATTTGGAAAATAGGTTCTTTAAAGCTTAAAATTCTAGTAATGACTAAGACCAAGGTTGTTACCTATAACATTTAGTTTATTCAGTTTGATCAAACCAATGGCATTTTGTGTGGAAAATAAATTATTGTCATATATTTTTCATTTTTTAAAGAGCAGCTCTGATGTGTGGAAACCTGTAAATTTATCACCCACTTTCTCAGTACCAGTTTTTCTCAGATATCTTGTTCTCAAACACCAGTGGCTTCTCATTTTTGATTTCTGAATCTCAGAAAATTGAAAATGATTAGAAGTAAATTGAATCAATGAAATCTGGAAACATGAAAGCACCATTTGTGTAATAATGTTTGTGTAACCATATAAAACTTAAAAGTTATCAGAATATAAAAATGAGATGGTAAATTGTGGATATTTCCATTCCAATGCCTGAAGAATAGATCTCTAGCAGAATGCCCCTAAAATTTTGGTCAAACTACAAGGCTTGGGACTGGGAATCAGTCTCAAAGTTTTATAGAAGTTGAAAAGATATAGAAGTTGATAGCCAGAGAGCACTTCTGCTATAATATAGCATATGTGTTCCTGCAAAGTCTCACATCTACAAAATCATACACTACAAATAGAAATTGGGTTGGGCACAGGCCACTGAGACATATAGGGGTCCTTGTGATCAAAAGTGAACAGAAACACTCAGCGCCACAGCCCAAACTTGGACAGCCTATGATGCTTCAGAGGGTATTACAAATGCATACAATCCACAGAGAAAAGTTGTAAGATTTTGGGCTCTAATGACACAGGATGGTGGAGGTGGTGCTCTGAGCCCAGAAAGAATAAGCTGCCAGGAGCCCAGCCTTCCATTAAGCTGGGCCTGTTCTTCTCTGGGGAGGGAATGCTAATGGAGGCACTCACCTGTTAGCTCTCTTAAAAACAGAGTTGAAAAATCTTCCTTTGCAGCTGCTGAGCTGTAAGATTTTTCCTTTCCCTGTGATATTTTAATTCTCCTTGCCTAAGAAAAATTACATATGAACCAACATGACTTCCATGTTTTACTGACAGCTTTCTCTTTTTCATCAACCAGACTTAAGGTAATCGGTATTATAAAAGAGCAGAATATACAGTCTCCCTCTTTCATGTTGACAGGATGAAGGTAGAAAAAAAGATAATTATTCTGTTATATGTGGTTTGAGACTTTGAGGCCTGACAATTTTGGCTCTTGAGTAGATTTAGACCAAAACACTGAAGAATCCTTTCTCGTTACGATGTGTGGTGACTGGATGAAAATGGATTACTCAGAATCCACGTCCAGAACAACGAGAAACCTAGAGGGACTACACCAAGAAAGTGCAGCCCAGCTCCCAGGGCAGTCTTGTTTTTGTTTAGAATCAGAAAATAAAAAGATCAAACGTGCAAGCAGGCAAATGGGGAATGTACAAGTGTATGGGGGCTGGAACCAGCTGGCACCAACCAAGGAGAAATAAGGTGACAGTCAAGAAAAGTCTCAGTGTTTATGCTACTCTAGCCATAACACCTATTGCTGTTTCTGGACATGCTGTTTTCAGCATGTATAGACCCTCACACCAGGACTTTTGCCCTGGGAGGTTTCTTATCTTAAACTTTCCCTGTTTCTGCACATGCTGTTTTCAGCATTTATAGATCCTAATACCAGGACTTTTGCCCTTCAAGGTTCCCTATTTCCCTGTTTCTGCACACTGAAAGGCATAGAACAGTCAAAGCAAAGAATAATCAAGGCAAAGACACAGAATAGTTGAAGCACATAATAATACAAGCTCCCACAAGTCCTCCAACATTTTCAACTGTTACTTAATCCAATATGAATTACCAGTTAAATTTGAAATACATTCCTTGCATTGATTTCTTCTTATCTTTTGTTGCAGGAGGAATTCCTGCTCCTATATATTTTGGGGTTCTGATTGATAGAGCTTGTATGAAGTGGTCCATCAGTCACTCTGGGAAGCAAGGGTCTTGCAGGATATATGATTCCACCTTATATGGGTAAGTTCTCATAAATATATTTCATTAATTGATTTTTTCTTTTAATTATATTAATTCCCAATGAAATGTCATTTTCAGTATAATAAATGTTAATATGTTATAAAATGTTAATATGTTTCAGTATAATAAATGTTATAATACATGAAATGTCATTTTCAGTATAATAAATGTTAATAGTTATAGCCACCACTTCCTACCACACTTTAGAACTCTTAGCAATTTGTAACTCAGTTATGGCCCTTATGATTGTCCTTTTAGTCAGTTGTGTTCATTACTAGATTCTCTAAACTATGTTTTTCTAAAAAAAAGCAATGCATTTGGCAATGCGTATACAACAAAAAGTCCGATGGTCCCCTTATAGTTTTTGGATTTAATATTTGGTGATAACCAGATAATTATCCATTGATTTATGTTGCATAGACAAATAGTGAGCAGTCTCTCATCTGAGGAAATCTACATTATGACAACAATCCTAAATGGATTCTGTTGGATAATCTCATGATTTGTTCATTTCCTTTTTTATCTGTTTTTATTACACATAAACAAATCTGTCTTTAAGACAGATCACCATTCCAGAAATACTATACTAATGGAAAACCCTTGGTAGATTGCTAATGACCCTTAGTTTCTGTGATGTGATAATCCTTCTAAAATAATTTTAAAAATCCCTTATGCATCAATGAAAAGATTCCCTAGAATTGTTACCCTAATATTTTTATGTATAATTTCAAACATCTTTTTTTCCTTTTAAAATCTACCTACGAGAGAGTGACTTTGTCAAACTAAATGAAATTAGAACATTGTCAATTTAAAGTGAAAATTGTTTCTTTTTCCCTTTTCATAGAAATACCTTCATTGGCATGATGCTGGTCTTAAAATTCTTAGCACTTATTTTTTATATTGTGTTAATTACCACTATGAAGAAAAAAAATCAAAAAGATACCAAGGCATCAGAAAATGGAAGAAAAATCGTAAATGAAGCAGACTTAGAACCCTTATATAATGATGGACATTTGGTGCCTTCTGCTAGAACAAACAATGAAGCACATATTTAAGGGGAGGGTGAAAATTCTTTTGTTACTGTGTGTCAACCAATGGGTTATATTAAATCCATAGAATGTTACTTCTGAGCAGTTCTGGTCCTTGACTGACAATTCTCATACTCTTTCTACAATGGAACAATGAATCATCTCTGAATTTATAATAAAGAAATTATAAATGAAAAGGAATGAGAATACTCATTCAGGTATGACTCTGCATTTCTGGTTAAGATTAGAATATGTGATCTATACAAATTTAAAGTGAGAGGTATAATTAGTATGTATTAGATGGTAGAGTATTTGCTCAGGTATCGTAACTCTTAATAAAACCATTGAGTAGAAAGTAGGTATAAGCAAAAAGCAAAAGAGAAATTAATAGTCCCAACAAGGAAAAAAGTCTAATACCTTTTTAAAAAAATAAATTTAGACCATGTTATTCAGCCTGAAATCAGGATGAAAAAGGATGTATACTATCATGACATCAGTCACTCATGTTTCATCATATATTTAATAGACTTTATTAATTTATACTTGAAATTGTGTTTGACAGTAACTCCTGATGAATTTTCTTCCAAGCTTCTATTAAAATACTGTTGAAAAAATAGAGATAATTGAAATTTTGCAAGCTATGATTGTCAGACAACATATTACAGGATGTGTCAAGTTTTATTTGGGCCTGTGGATATGTATTAAGAAAAACTGATAATTAACTTGAAAAAGCAAAGCCCACTTAAAAATTGTGTTCTCTTCCCATCTGTCTGCTCTCTGGCAGAATTGCAATCTGTGCTAGATAATGTAGATAAATTACCAGCTGTCTCTCTTGTTGCAGGGTGTTTTGTTTTTTGTATGTTTATTTGGTTTTGGTGCACAAAGAGATATCTTTCACATCCCCACAAGTACAAGAAGAAGTAAAACATGTGAGCCAACATTTAAATGGTGAATTTCCTGGTGACAGCAGCTTTATAAAAGTAAATACTAGAAATTATAGTTTTTATTCTCAATAGAATATGGCAGTCAACAACATGAATGCTTGTTAGAATCTCGAATTGGACTATAAGTTGTATTTTTTAGCCTGTTCTCAAATTGTAGACCAGAGAAAAGATGCATATACCACAGAGTGAAATTTGGAAAAACCATTCACATTCACATCTAATTACTACTTAAAAAGTTTGATGCATTTTGTTTCATTTAAAAAATAGAGAAAATTTAGGAGCTAAATTTGAAAAAATTGCAAAAGAAAAAAACAACCTCTTGAACATTGAATAAATATTCAAGGTTCCCTTATTGAGTTTCACATGCATGTCAGTCAAAGTGATATGTAACACTAAGTATACAAAAGCAAAAAAAGGATTGTGCCTTATGAACTTAAACTTTACATGAAATAAGTACACTGACAAAATTCAATTATAAATTGTAAAATTATAGAATGCCATAAATTAAAAGAATATATTTACAAATATGACATGTACAGTGAAGGAAAGAGGCATTAAAACATATACCCCCAGATATTTGAGTTGAATCTAAGAATTCGGAATAATATTAATTATTGATTCAATGGCATTTATTAAAAAGGAATACAAATCCTAGGGAGAAAAGAGGAAAAATTTCACAGATATATGTAAGACAAAGCAAATTTGCAAGGAAGCAAAGTAATGCAAGAGCGCAATTAAAATCTGTATTAAAAAAGGTTAAGACCAAGTCAGTGATGAAGTTACCATTGAAAAATGTGCAAAAATGTAAAAGAAAAAGATAAAGAAGCAAATGGTGAAAAGAAAATAGATGATTTAGAGGACAAATTTCAAGTAACAGCCTAAGAAATGTGTGTTTTTGTGAAAAATAAAAAACGTCAGAACTGGAAAAGAAGCACAAATCAAAGATCTAATGGAGGAATGCCTTCCTGCTAGGAAGAAAGAACTGGAGCAGACAGTCTGAAGTCAGCACCATCTTCATATCCACCTCCATTTGCATGCAGTGGAGCCTTGAAGTGTGTTTCTTCTTCCCACAGTGTTCTTTTCCACACTCGGTGGACTGACTGCTTCTCAGTCAACATTCCGTCAACATCTCTGACTTCTTCACTGGTTAAAAATCTCTCAATTATGTCTATAGCCACACAGCACTTAATCTAAGTGGAGGTTTTACATTTCTTCATGATTTTTTGATGACTGTTGGTCTCTCTCATTTGTCATAGCTCCAAGACGGTTGGAATTGAGTTTTATTTTCACTCTTAACTCCCAGCATCTAACCTAGTGCCTGATACATAGCATGTGCTTTATCAATTATTTTTTAATCAATTAATGAATGAGTCAATGAATTAAAAAACTCCAAAAATGCTCATCATAAAAATGTGAATATTATAAAAAGAATCTGAAAGCAACCTGTAAAACTAAAATTAGCTGCATTTAAGTGATTGAAAAGGAAGTGATGAATTCAAATGTGTTGAAATTTTTCTTTAACATTTTAAAACAAAAAATAAAATTTTTAATATAAAGAAAGTGTTCTTTGTCATCTATGTGCTAATCACAGGAGATAGAAACATTTACAAAATATAATATTTGCCCTTTGGGAGCCCACAAATGAGGTGGAGAAAAAAGTATGTAAACATATAATAATATAAACTGTAAAAAAAAATCCTATAGTATTGATAGAATAAGAACTGTTCATGCCTTTCATTCACAAGAATCATGCTGATCTCTTTGTTTCACTCTCAACTCATATTTCTGAAGATGCTACCAAGTCTAAATTATTGACAATTGTAACAAATTTGTCAGCAGCATTTGTCACTTTCCTCTTTTTTGTCTGCTACTATGCTTGCATAGACTTACCATCTGGAAACCAAAAACCCACCTGATGAGAATCACATCAGAATCACACAAGCAGTGATATTTCAGCAACACATTCCTGACCACTAACTCATAAATACATCTCTCACTCCCAACCAGTTTCTGTTGTTAACCTTGATGTTGTCCCAAGTTCCATCATTGCAGGTTGATCTGTTTGAATTAAGACTTTGTCTCTGTTTAAACTGGAGAAATTATATATTGCCAATCACTTTATAAGATTCCAATCAGAAAACAGTAATTTGAAAAGATATGTACACCCCTATATTCATTGCAGTACTATTCACAATAGCCAAGCTGTGGAAACCACTTAAGTGGCCATTGATGAAGGGGTAGATAAAGAAGACGTTATGATGTCTGGACTACTACTCAGCTATGAAAAATGATAAAATCCTTCCATTTGCAATAACATGAGTGGAACTGGAGGGAAATATGCTAAGTGAAATCAGAAAGAAAAAGACAAAAATCAGATTATCGCATCGTGAAATAAGGAGAAACAAACAAACACAACAAAACAAAACCATACCCTGAGACCTTGACAACAGAATGCTTGTTAGCAGAGGGGAAGAAAATGGGGATGGGAGCAATAGGTAGAAGGGGTCCAGTGGATTGTGATAGAGGATTATTAAAACATTAATGGTTACAGTGGTGTGGTATACATTTGAAGAGGTGTGAAACTGTACTCCTAAAACATAGTGTTATAAACCTGTGTTATCTCAAAAAAAAAAACTAATATTTGGTCCCTGAAAAAAAAAAAAGCAAATATTTCTAAGGAGCAGAAGTGGAGGACATGAGGATATTCAGACAGCAAGAGAAAAGACCACAAAAAGTAAGTTTATAAACTCCAAAATCTCTTTGTCCACCATTATGTTTGGAACCTATCTTACCAATAGATTCCTTACTTTTTTTTTTTTTTTAAAGATTTATTATTTATTTATTTGTTTGTTTGTTTATACATACAAGCACTGGGTACAGTCAGAAGTGCGGGAAGGTGAGAGAATTCACCAGAGCCGGGAGCAGAGCAGGCAGAAGGACCGAAGTACACTGCTGAGGGGAGCAGTGGGCGGCAGGAGAGGTCTGCGCGCCATGTGGGACCCTCCTTTGGTGGCCAGGGAGCAGCCGGCGCCATGTGGGACCCTCCTTTGGTGGCCAGGGAGCAGCCGGGGATTGAACTGGTGCTGCAGAGGCTGCGGGCAGCTTCGCAACCCAGCGCTCAACCGCTGCGCCACCGGGGAGGCCCTAGATTCCTTACTTTTAAACCCTCTGCAAACAAATGTTCCTGTGAGTCATATTCATTTTAAAAGTCTTTGTTCAATAATTCTGATGCCTGTTTCATATCTGAGCTTGGTTCTGATGATGGCTTTGTTTACTGAGACTGTCTCTTAATGCCTTTTCTGTCTCATCATTTTGTGTTGAAAACAATAAATACAATATATGACAATTGATACAATATATGACAAATATTTACCTAGGTAAGTATTTTTTATACTTGAAGATGAGGCATCTTTCCTTCTACTAGCTCTATAGAGTGGGGTTGGTATCAGGAGTTGGACTAGGTTTGAAGTTTGCCTTTGCTGTGCTTACCCTCCTGCACCATGGCCTTCAAATTCCTCTAGGGAGACCTCCTATCTTTAGGGGTTACTCTCTACAAGGGTGTGGTTTTCTCTTTGCCTTGTTACAAAGTGGTCTGTCTCCTGCAGGTCTCCTAACAATAGTCCACTCATATTTTTCACTAGATGCTTATTACCATGGGAGCGAAGAAAGGGGGATCTCCGATAGGCTCTGTCACCCTGGATCTCGAGGTGACCTGCTCCTCCCCCAGAAGTGGAACCTTTCTTCCCAGGCACCAGAGATTGCACTTATTCCCTACATGTTTTTTTGCCTTTCCCCACTGGAAATGATTTTGCTCCTGAAGGGAAAAAGGGGAGACTGGTATGAGCAGAATTTGAAAAGTAGCTGCTGTTTTTCTCCCCAGCATCAACAGCACTCTATCAAGATTGTCTCTACATTCCAAGGGGCTGCCTGGTAGGACTACAAGAGGTGTAAACACACTTCTGTCCTGGGGCTTCAGGGGTTTCACTTTCTTATGCCCACACACTCTTAGGCTTTAGCAACTTGTTAAAAGTTTCTAAGTGAATCAGTTTAATGATTTATTCTGCATTAAGTGGCATCTGCCCCAAGTAATAGATGCTTCAATCCTGTTTCTCCCTGCAGGAACCCTCCTCCCTCCAGATTTCCTGTTAGCTCTTTGACCAAATAACTTCATTTCACTGGTGAGTTCAAGAAAAATTGTAATTTGCATTTTATACATCTTTTTCTTATTGTAAGGGTGTGGGGGTGACTCTTCTTTCTTGTCTGAGCAGAAGCCAAAGTCCTTTTTTGTGATGCTTCAATGTAAAGGAAAATGTGCTTCAATTAGCTTTATGAATTTTCAAGACTAATTTGAACCATTTGAGAATAATTTCTTCCTTTTCCTTGCCTAATTATAGTCACCATGCTCTCCAGTAATTAAATATTCCCCAGTAAATAAATATTTACAAACAAACTCTTAGCATACCTGTCATTCAAAATACATCTTCCCTAAAGCAACTCACTGCACAGGTCCAAATCATTAGGCAAGAAGGTTTTGATTTTATTCCTTTTATCTTCTCACTTGATATTTTTTTGAAATGGGATTTAAAAAAAAAAAAAACAGGTTTGCTTTGATTAACTCTGGATTTTTTTATCTAAAGATTTATCCCTCGCACCTGTGCTCTCTAGGACAATATCACCCATACTCAGTAAGGTCTTTTCATTAAAATGAGGCCTCTAAATAACTGATAAAGAAAGTAGCGAATAATGCCTTTTAGAATGGAGGTGAAGAAAAGGTTTAATTTTGCAAATACATCTAAAATTTTGAAAGACCACAAGAATATTTCCAGTGTGCCAAATTTGTTAAAGTTAGTTATGAGGTATCTGGGTCTGCAAATGATTTTTCTCCCAGCTCTTAAGAAACATATAAAATTATGAAAAAAAATTAGATTTTCCATGCATTTTATAGTAATCTAAATATAATTTCCTCCATGTTAAACATTCTAGGAAACTGAAACCAGTATATCTTTACTAATGCAAAGAATCCAGCTCATGCCATCAGGGAAATTTTTGTGTTTAGAAATTGACTTAAACAGGAGTTACAGAAATCCAAAGGCTAGAATAGCATTATGATTGTTTGTTTATTTTATTTTTTAGTGTTACTTAAATTTTTCTTGGGGAAAATTGCAAAAAGAAGCTTCATATTTTGCTTTTGTCATCTGCATGGCTTTATTCAATAGCATTTATTTGTAGTGGCGCTCTGAGCATTATTGGGCCATTCCTATCATTTTTCTCTCTAATGATATTTATATCTACCTAGCTATACAAATCAGGCGATAACATTGAGAAAAGTTAGAAGGAAAGTAAGTGCATTAAGAAACACAAAAATAGTCCAAATTGTTTGTTGGATCCATACATCTCTTCAGGAATAAATATGAAAAGTACAGATGGGTCATAAATTTTAAAATCACTTCTAAAATTCCCTATGAATTTCATGAATTTTCAAGACTAATATGAATCAGTTGAGAGTCTTTCTTCCTTTCCTTTGCCTAAGTCTGGTCACCATGTTCTCCAATAACTATTCTCCAGTAAATAAATATTTACTCTTAGCATACCTGTTATTCTGAAATGCATCTTCCCTAAAGTAGCTCACTGCACAGAATCTAAGCAAGTGATGGCACAGTAATGAGTAATCTATTTTAAGTCATGTCTGGAATGACTAGGAAGAGATAAAGAACAATTCCTAAATGGAGTATGAAGATACAGCTGTTTTCACATGGAAGTGATAAATTACAATAAAACTCTTAAATATTCAAGCAGTGTGAGAATTTCAGTCTAAGTAATCCAAATACCAAAGCAAAATTTTAATGGACTTAAATAGATTCTCATAACAGGAAACAATTTAAAATCATGTAGAAAAGCAGATGTGGGGAATAAAGCCCTTATTTTGCATGAGTTAAAAGAGAAATTGCTGTTTGACATAAAAATAAAACTGGTTCTAATATGCTGTTTTGAGGATTGTTATAAATGTCCCTCTGAGGGAAATCTCAAGTTCCATTGATGCTTCAGAAATATCATCAGTGAACATTTTTTTAAAACTTGAGTAAAAAAAATTTTTTTGAGGTTCTTAAAGAAAAGTTAAAGTTACCTGCAGTACCTCTATTGATTTTAGAAACAATTAAGTTGCAGTGTATTCTCCACTTCTGGAAAGCACAGCACAATAGAACATTACAGTTTAGTTTTCAGCTCTCCATCATGCAAATCTTTGGAATTTTGGTGCACATCTTTGCACTCTTTTTCCTTCCCTGTAACCTTTGTCTCCATCAGCGCAGTTCCTGAAGAGGCATTTTCACCAGGTAGCTGATACTTCCTCAAAAAAAAAAGGACCAAAAAGGCTGGAATATAGCTTGATGCTCTTAACCCTGCTGGCAGTCCAAGGTAGATGCGTCTATCAAAAATAAAATGTTAAGACTTAGTGAATCTTACATAGTGAGAGCTAACTAACTAGCTTCACATATCTTTCATTGTTGATATGATATTCACAAAAGGATGACAGCAGCTCAGGGTTTTGTCTGTCAATCGTATATTAGCAAATTTGCTGAATTTTCTTACTGATTCTAATGTTTATTAAAATGTTTTTTGAGAATATTCAGAAATTCCAAATTTACTTTCTTTTCTCTAATCTCTTACTACTGTTTTCATTTAACATTTTTATACCAACTTACCTTAATACTGACAGTGATTGCAGGATTCAGTCAGAATGCTTCCAAAGAATCACCATTAATTATAATATTTTCTCTGAAGAGGAAATGCAAATGGCCAACAGGCATATGAAAAAATGTTCAACATCACTTGTAATCAGGGAAGTGCAAATTAAAACTACAATGAGATACCATCTTACACCAGTGAGAATGGCACATATTAAAAAAACTAGCAACAACAAATGTTGGCGAGGGTGTGGAGAAAAAGGAACTCTCCTGCACTGTTGGTGGGAGTGCAAACTGGTCCAACCACTATGGAGAGCTGTGTGAAGATTTCTGGACCTACTAAACATCAAGCTTCCATATGATCCAGCAGTTCCACTCCTAGGTATTTACCCAAGGGACACAGAAACATCAGTTCCAAAGAGCACCTGCACCCCTATGTTTATAGCAGCACTATTTACAATAGCTAAGCTATGGAAACAACCCAAATGCCCAAAAATAGATGACTGGATCAAGAAGATGTGGTACATATACACCATGGAATATTACTCAGCATTCAAGAAAGATAAACACATGCAATTTGCAGCAACATGGATGGCGCTGGAAGGGATCATGCTCAGCGAAATAAGCCAGAAAGAAAAAGAAAAATACTGGATGGTCTCACTCATAGCAGGAATCTAGAAAACTTAAATAAGGAAATAAGAATAACTATAAGAAAGAAAATATCAAAATCAACAAATAACTATGAACAAGAGACACTCTATGGGGGGTGGGGGGCGGGGAAAGGAGGGCTTGGGGTATAAATAAGGGGGTTGTAATTGTATGGGGAATATAAAAATAAAATTTAAATTAAAAAATAATAATAATTATAATATTTATTTCTAGATCACCTTGATCAGGTGTAGGAAATTCCTCTCTTCTGAGTTTCTTCAGAGTTTCAATTATGAATATGTAAATATCATCAAGTCATTTTTTGGCATATGGTTAATAAAACATAAGAATTTTTCTTTTGTATTGATAGAGTGTGGAGACTTACATAAAATTTAATGTGGAATAGGTCATATTTCAACTGAAAGTGATGAACTTAGCTTTTTAACCATCAAGTTTGTTCATATGTTTTTAAATTTTAGCTTACAAGCTCTTTTTGGTGTTTTATGGGTGGTGGCTTGCTTCTCTTGCTCTCTTTCTCAGTACTTTTATCTCCACATGTGTAAATATTGCATTTGCTTTTCACAATCCCCCAGGTCCTTAGGCCAAACCTTCTTCTCATAAGGGTGATTTTTCATAATAATAGGAATAATCACAGCGGGAAAGAGCAAGTAGCTCAGTCCATTTCTTGGGCATTTCTGTTTTGTTTTATAATGTCTTTTCACAGTGAGGTTTGTACATTTCTTAGGAAGCTGTAACAAAGTAAAACATTTATTTTCTCACAGTTCTGAAGGCTAGAAGTCTAAAGTTAAGGTCTTGTCAAGGTCCTGCCTCTTCTGGAGGCCCCAAGAAAGAATCCTTCCTTGCCTCTCTCTTTCCATCTACTGGGTATTCCTGTAATCCTAAATCCTTGGATATAGATGTATCCTGCAATCTCTGCCTCTGTCATCACATGGCTTCTTTAGGGGACACTCTAATTTAGTATGACATTGTCTAAATTTAATAAATTCCATTAATAAAGAACTTATTTCCAAATAAAGTCAAATCTGAAGTTATGGATGGACATGAAATATTGAGAAGCATTACTCAATCCAATCCAAGGGTGTTCTACCACATCACTTGTATTAAAGCACTGAATGGGCATCTGGTCTCTTGGCTCCTTAGAAGTATTTTATTTTCCCTTTGAAGGCTGAACTCCCAGAAATGCTAATTCTTAGGTTTAAAGCCTTTACACTCATTCCTTTATGCTTTTGCTCAATTTCAGGAAAACTGGATGTCAAGGAATGTGTTCATATAATCTTTGAATCTAGATGTGTCTCTTTGAAATTCTGAAAACATATTTTATCTCTTGCTCCTATTTAGATAGAAAAAATGCATCAATATGTTACATAATGAATCATCAGGTTGTTCTACTTTATTTAAAGTTACTTCCTTTTCCTTTTTCTGAATCCTGGGTTCAACAAATTTCATGATAAAAATAGATACTTTTAAATTTAATCAGATATTTCTAATTTCATTGCATTTAGACAGAAAACACAGGTTACATGGTATCCACACATTGGATTTTTTTTTAATTGAGGTAATATTGGTTTACAACATTGTGTATTTGTATATGTCACCACACCACACCCAACATCAAATCACCAGTCATCCTCCACTATGGACCATTGAGTCTCCTCTCTGCTTTGTTTCCATCCCTTCTTGTAGCCTTAATTTTGCACTCAGATTTCTAGAGCTTCTTTTGGTTTAGTTTTGTCATTTCTTTCTTTCACTTCTCTCTATTCCACATACGAGTGAAATCATCCAGCTTTTATCTTTCTCTTTCTGACTTATTTCACTTAGCATCATCCCCTCCACTTTCATCCTGTTATCACAAATGGCCAGAATCTTTCTATAGCTGAGTAGTATTCTATTGTGTATATACCACATCTTCTTAATTCACTCATCTTTCCTTTGACACTTAGGTTGGTTCCATAACTTGGTACTCCAGTGAACATAAGAATGCATATCTTTCTTCAAATTTAAGGAATTTGAAGGAATTTGAATTTGTTTTTACATTCTTCCAATAGATATCTGGGAGTGGAATTGCTGGATCATGTGGTAGATCAATTTTTAGTATTTTGAGAAACCTCCGTACTGTTTTCTTAGAGACTGCATGAGTCTACATTCCCACCAACAGTCTACATTCCCACCAACAGTCTACATTCCCACCTACATTTCTCCACATGCTCACCAATGCTTGGGTTTTTTTGTTTTTTTGTTTTTTTACTTTTTTGGTACAGGCCATTCTCACAAGTGTGAGGTAATGTCTCATTATGGTTTTGATTTGCATTTCCCTGATAACAAGTCTTACTGAAAATTTTTTCATGTTCCTATGAGCATCTGTATGTCTTTTGGAGAAAGGTCTATGTAACTCTTTTTAAATAATATTCTTTGTGGGTTTTTTTGTTGAGCCATATGAGTTTCTTTTAGATCATGGCTATTAGCCCCTTATTGGATGTGTGATGTGAAAATATTTTTGTCCATTCAGTAGGATGTCTTTTCATTTTAACAATAGTTTATTTCACTGCACAAAAGGTTTTTATAGTTTGATGTAGCCCTTTTTGATTATTTTGCTTTTGTTTTCCTTCTTATTGGAGTCAAGTCCCCAAAGACAGCACTGAAGCCAATGTGGATTGTTTTACATATGCTTTCTTATATGTATTTTATGGCTTCCTGTCTTACATCCAAGTCTTTAATTCATCATGAGTTTGTGTGTGTGTGTGTGTGTGTGTGTGTGTAGTTTACCCAACACCAATTGATTTTTCAGTTTATTTTGTATTGTTTATTTTCTCATTTTTATTGTCATTGGTTTACCTTTGCCCCTATGTGGAGCATTGTCCATCCTGCACACCCTGTGTGAAGCATTGTCCATCCTGCACAGTACATTCTGCTCCAGAAGTAAACAGTATATATCTTTCAAGGCCATGTACTATTCAAACAGCCTTGAAAATATAGTCCAGAACAAAAGCTTGTGCTCACAAAATATACATAAATGCAAGGAACACAAGGAGATTTGTCTACCAGCAGTATCTGGCTCTTGTTTCTATACTGTTTTAGAGGCTATAAATTTCCTCATGAATATACTTTATCAACTACCCTAATTCATCTGAGAGACAGAGTATGGTACAAAATATAATTATTTTGCCACAAATATCATTTAACTAAGGGTGCTGTCTACAAGATTCCAGGCAGCAGGGTGAGATGAATGATCCTCATGATCAATACACTCGTGATCCTTGCGTCCTTTAGCGGTGATGCAAACCCACTGCATGCACAGTGTGTCCCTGGGATTGCCTTACACTACCCATGTGGAGTACTGATGTTTACATCAGTCTCATGCTGTCTTCTCCTGTCATAGTTCTTGACTTATGCTGATCAAGATAAAACCTTCAAATGTTTTAAACAATGCTAGATTATTTTTTTAATAAATGACGGTGTTTTCTTACTGCTTCATGAGGAGAAATTGAAAGTTTAAACAAATTTAGTTCCCCAAATGAAAAAGTACATGAAAAGAAAAAAGGGAATTTTTTTGTTCAAGTTAATATTATATGAATTTTGCTCAAAATCACATGTATATTAACAAAAATTAAATTTTAAAAAACAACACTGGGTCAACAGAATTTAATGAGGGAAACAGATACCATTTTGGAGTTCTGAGGTCCTTGGTGAAAGGAGGTAAGGATTCAGGCTAGTAAGATGCTGAAATGATGTAGGATAGAATAAATGGGCAGCTTATGCATAGCCATAATCTGCAATAGTGAATTGATTGCAACCAATTTCACAAAAAAAATTTTGAGGGCCTCCCTGTTGGCTCAAGGGGTTAAACACCGCACTATGAAGCAATCCACAGCCCCTGCAGCACAAGTTCGATCCCCTGCCTGCCAGGGAGCAACCCATATGGCCCAGTAGACCTCTCCTGACTCACCCGCTACTCCCCTCAGCGGTATATTTCAGTCAGTCTGCCTGTTCTGTTCCCTACTCTGACTCTGGTGAATCCTCTCACCCCCGCATCTCTGACCTGTACCCCAGTTCTTGTATGCATAAATAAGTCTTTTTTTTAATATATATATTTTTTAAGATTTATTTATTTATTTATATAAGCACTGGGTACAGTCAGAAGCACAGGAGGGTGAGAGAATTCACCAGAGCCAGAGCGGGGAGCAGAGCAGGCAGAAGGACCGAAGTACACTGCTGAGGGGAGCAGCGGGCATGGCAGGAGAGGTCTGCGCACCATGTGGGACCCTCGCCTGGTGGCCAATGATCAAACCGGTGCTACAGAGGCTGCGGGCAGCTTCACAACCCAGTGCTCAACCGCTGCGCCACCGGGGAGGCCCATAAATAAATCTTTTTAAAAAATTTGCAAAGATAGTCTAAGCAAGTTATCCATGCTTATATTTATTTAGTATTTTGAAAATAGTAAGGTAGTAAAATTCCAATTTATAACTAAGGAATGGAGATACAGTTATAGTATCTATTTTGGAAACAAAAATCTAAAAGTAGTCTATAAACTTAACAGAAAACATTAGATAAATGATGCCTTTTTATGCACAATGAATACTTAGAAAGCAATTCTTTTTAAAAGATTATTATCTTTACCTGAAATTGGTAGAATCATATATCCTGCATGCCCCCAATTCTCCACATTTCAAGGTTCCCCAATGTAAACATGTGGAGTCAACTAAAGCTCCAAAATATATAGGTGCAGGAATTCCAGCTACAATTAAAAGGAAGAAAGAAGAATCCATCAAAAAGGTAAGAACTGAAATATATTGTTTTGCTTATATATTTTTTATATTCGTTATAGATTTCCTGCAACATTTAATAGTTTAATTATTGAATTTCTCATTCATTTGCTTTTTAACTCTTCTAACTGATGAAAAATAGAATTATGAGCAGATCAGTCCATTTCAAGTAAACAGTATTTCTCCACCTCTTGTACTCATTCTCATGCTAATAACCAATTCACTAGCAGGGTGGATATTTGCTAAACTGTTGCTCTGGGACAGTGATTTCATTTACTAAGTATTTAATAATATTCTAATGGAATGTTGGGAAAAATAACTGTTTTTACCAAATACTCTTGTGGAAAATGCATGTAATCCCACACCAAGAGACTTCTCTTCAGGCTTGATACACCTAAAATACAAGTAAATTCACAAATAAAATAAAAATAGAGATTTAAGTACTATATAGTTCCTTAAATTGTGTATCCTAGTTACAACCTGAGAATTAGAAAACATTCTTGGTTTTTCAAGGCCTGATTATCACTAAGTGTAATTTTGCTCAAATATGCAAACACAATTCAGCCTAAAAATATCTATTATTTTATTTCACTACACTGAAAGTAATGAGTGGAAAAACTATATATAATTGTTTTCATAGATGCAAAAAAAATTGATAAATTTGAACACCTATTTTATCATTTTAAATTCAGAAATTATAGATAAAATTATATAATAAAAATCTACAGCTAGTATCATACTTAATGAAAATTTTTCATATGGTTTCCATGGGGATTATAACCAAAATATACATACATTGTACAAAAATGAAAAATTATGTAAAAAATATATATAAAATTAAAAAAATGATAATTAAAAAATAAAAATACAAAAAAAATTAGAAAAGAACAAGAATGCTCACTATCATCACCACAGTTAAACACAGTTTTGATATCCAAGTTGATGATATAAGAAAATTTTAAGTCTCAGATGTATAAGACTTAAAAGTGAAGAGAAAAAGCTTTCCATATTTAATATATTTCTACATAGTAAATATTAAAAAAAAGTTTTTAGAACAAATAGGAAAGGTTGCTGGATTAAAAATTAAACTTAAAAATAACCACAGCATTTCTGTAAACCAGCATTTCTCTAGCCAACTAGAAAATATGAGAGAAAATAGTGCCATTTTGCATTACAAAATGTGTGATCTGCATCACAAAAATATGTATATCCTTATATTCATGCATGGATATAGATACACATATATGTGGATATGTGTATTCATTATTGTCAGTTGCACCTTATATGTGTGTATAGTATTCAAAAAAGAAAAATTTTTTTAAATGAAAAGATATTCCATGTTCACAAATATTTGATCTGGATTAGATTTTCTCCAATCTATGGAATCCACACAGACTTTTTCAAAATTCATATGTAAGTATAAAGATCCATGTATGAACAGGCAAGTCAATTTGGAAAAGGGATAAAAGGAAGGGTAAAGGAGGCAGTGGTGTGTGAGTGAAAAAGATACCATATATGATATGTAACATATGTTATATCAATGTGATAAATTCAATATTGCACTGGTATGAGAACAAACAAAACTTTGAAACAGAATAGAGTGAGAATTTGTTAAAACTTGAGATATGATAAAGGGGGTACCACAAATCAGTGGAGAAAGAACCCTTTATTTAGAGTATGATGATGGGAAAATGAGTTTTTTATATGGAGAAAAAGAATACTAGCTCCCTCCCTTGCTCCACACATAAAGATAGACTTACTTGGTTTAAAGAAGTGTAATGTAAAAGGTAAAGCTGTAAACCTGGTAGGATAAAATTTAGGGGATCATTTTTATAAATTGGTAATATGGTACAACATCTTTTGTAAATTTTAATCTAACATTGATTTATAACATTATATAGATTTCAAGTGTCCAGCCTTGTGAATCAACATCTGTACATATTTATAATCAACACCAGGAGTCTAGTGTCCCTCCACCATCAGACAATCACTCCCCTTTAAATGAATTATCTATCCTCCCCTCCACCTTCTTTTAACCACTATTTTGTTTTCATAGTCTAAAAGTTTGTTTTTGTCATTTGTTTTATAGAAACATTTTTTAAATTATGTCTCCTCAAAACACAAGCACTAAGACAAGAAAGATTAGATTTCAATAAAACAAAATTTAGAATTTCATCAAAGGTACTGTGAGATACTAGGAAAAGATAATTGTATAATATAAGCAATAGTACATTAGTATCTATGATCCAAAGAGTAATCATCAAAACCACCAAGGAAAATAAAGAAAATACAAAGGAAAATGAACAAGCACCTTGTAATAGAAACCCACATGACTAGAAAAAAAGTTTTCAGAGATGCTGAAACTCACTGTATCCAGAACTAATGTAGTAAAACATCAATGAGCCTCCACTTCACACCCACTAGGAGAGTCACATTCAGAGTTATATGGCTCCAAGTGTTATGGGAACTGTAAGGAGTGGGAACTCCCACAAAGTGCTGGTGTGAGTTCTGGAAGTACTTAGTGAATTTATATGTGCATGTGCCTTGTGAAACAACACAAGACCTACACAGCACTATCTGTGTGGATATAAGCACACACACAATCTTGATACTTTACAAAGGAAAATACATGTTTAAGGACATATACTGTCATATTAATGTGGGTGCACATGGTGAGAATAAGTGGGGAATGGAATGAAAAAATTTAAAAAAGAAAATCAAGCCAGGGGGATGTTACCCCAGCTTTTGATGATAATTTGCTGTCAACTAAGAATTAAGATTAATTGATATTGCTTCTGATTTCCAAGAAAAGAGAAAAATTGTGAATTGTGTGTAAGATTCTTTACTAGTCATGAAGTAGCCTATATTTGGAAGAACACATGTTCAGTATGCCTAAGTTGGAATCTGGCTCTGCACATTCCTAGGCTTAGAAAGCCCTTCATCCTCCACATCTCATAACAGCCTTGGTAGGGAGCAGAGAACTTCTTATTATGCCTATCCTGTATTAAAGAAAAATGGAGCTCAGATATATCAAGTGACTTGCCTAATGCCCGGTAGATAACTTGGTAAACAGGTTTCTGACACCTTTGGACTCTGTTGTCCAAAGGCTGAACCATAGGAAATGAGTACTAGGCAACCCACTTCTGACCTCCCAAAATGACTATTTCATATGGTTTACCCTAAGACATACACATGTCTTCGTCTTAAACAATAAGACGTAGTAAGAAAGGGATGGTAGGGAGGAAAATGCCAACATTTATATTGCTAACTTTAAGTTTTTGTAAAATTTAACAAAGCTTAATGGGAAACTTTAATACGTGATATTTTTCAACCCTGACTTCTTAGATGCCATGGCTCCAAGTGACTTTCTTAATAAAAGTTGTCTTCATAAATGATTAGACAGGGATCTAAGTAAAGAAAGTAGTTCTTGTACCTCAGGAGAACCATGTATCCCGGTATGGCAGATAGAGAATAAATGAAACTGCTGATCGCCGACAAGATTAAAAAGTACTGAAGCATCATGGAACAGCCGTGTCCTTTGTTACACAGCCCAAGGACTGCAGATGAATTACTTGATGTTTGGATACAGCTACAATTTTGGAACACCTGCCAGGAGACAGTATGTTATCCTATAAAAAAGAAAATCTTTAACAAAATCTCAAATATTTTCTACATACTGAATTGGATCAAGATGGAGATTTTTCCCTTTTATTCTCATATCCATTATCATGTCTCTTGGGGTTATGACATGAAACAAAACATAGAAGAGTAGATGTATAAAAATGGAATTTCTTTCTAAATATATGGATTAAATTTTCAATAGGTCAGCTATCCTAAAGGTATAGTTTTGTTTTTTTTTTTTTAAAAAAAAAGTACATTCTGCTTTTGTCACAGCACTAAGTATGGCAAACAAAATTTATTTCAGAATTCTCAGTTAAAATATTCAGATGCTTACAAATAGCCAAAGCTTTGTATAGTTTATTTCAAAACAGAGTAAAGGCAACTCTTCTAGAATTGTTGTTTTCAGGTTTTAAACAGAACCAAAATTTATATTTTGCTATGATCACCCACCAGCATCATAAGTAGTGTTACATTTTTCAGGCAAGAAAACATGCCTAATTTCATCACCTTACAAAGTAGTGAGAATGCAAAGAACACAGATCACACGTGTGTATGTACAGAAAAAAAGAACAAAACCAGTAAAACAATTAGTTGGATAATACAGATCAAAACTGCCAAGTTGATCTCTGTAATCAAAATGTGTCCAAGTATTTTTCAAACAAATTTTTCTGGGTAAAAACTTAAGAAATTAAAGATCAGTGCTGAGACACTGTGAAAGTTTAAATAACATCCAGAAAATTAAAGGTAAATTAAAATGATCATATTTAAGGCAACTTATTTTTGCCACACAAAAAAAAATCAGGTTTTAAGGAATGATTGAATTTTACTTTTATCAAATGTGGGCCCAGTTCATAGTTGGAACATGCCATTGAGATGCGTCAAACAAAAGTTCTGCAGAAAAGGCAATAGGATGTGTTACCATGTTTATTCCTGTTCCAACCGATGTCACACAACCAGCAAGACAGGCTGACATATACGACAACCCATTGTCTCCACACACAGGATCCCATATTTTAGTGGGACAGTTGCAGTCCATATTGCAGTCATCAAGGATAGTATTTCCTACAGGTAAATCTTGTTGCATTCTGAAATAATTTAAAGTAATGTCATGAATATGAAAGAATATTAGAGCATTTCCCTTTTCTTCTTTTCATCTCAGTCCAGTGATATTCCCTCCCTTATCAAAAATAGCAACAGACAAGATTCTGACCTCCCAAAATGACTATTTCATATGGTTTACCCTAAGACATACATGTGTCTTTGTTTTAAACAATAAGACGTAAGAAAGGAATGGTAGGGAGGAAAATGCCAACATTTATATTGCTAATTTTAAGTTTTTGTTTATATTGCTAACATACATATTGCTAACTTTAAGTTATATTGCTAACTTTAACTTTAAGAAATCTTCCCACCATCACTGTGGCTTGGACACAGCAGCTCTGGCATAAAAAAAAAATCTGGGCGGAGCAACATGGCGGCGAGGAGACGCTGCGAGTAAGATCTCCCATTAAAAAAAGTGAATAGGGAGGAAAAGCGGCAGGTCCCAGTGAGAACTGGGACACGGAAGATAAACGGGTGACGCCAGCGAACTGCCCGAAGAAGAAAGTGGCCATAAAAGAGGACCAGAAGGGAGGGAAGCACAGAACCCTGCTCCCCTCCCCCGCCCACAGAGGCGGCACTCTCCGACCCGCAGAGAGGAGGAAACAACAAACCAAAACGGCCCACAAGAACAAACGACGCAGCAAGCGGGGCTGTGAGTGGAAAGGAACTATTGCAGCCACCACACCCCGTGAACGGGAGCTGAGGCGAACCCTGCAGGATCCGCCACGGCGGTGAGCGAACGGCTCCTGGCGCCATTAGAGAAGAACAAAGACCCCCGGGAGACTCGCACACAGCCCGGGCTGCCGGTAAGCTGGCACGGAAACGCGGCGCGCTCGGGGAGCTTGAAAAGCAAGTGCAGACCGGGATCGCGGCTGCCCAGGTCCCCGCGCCTGCGACCTAGGCTTGCGGGGAGACGCGCGGAGGTCCTCACTGAGGTGAAGGTCCCTCCCTGAGTGAGCAGGAACCAGGCGCCCAGGCACGGGAGCTGCGCAAAAGGCGCCATTCCCGCGCCACTGAACTGGGCTACAGCCCGCGTCCTGGAACTGAGGGCTTTGAACTGAGACCCGGGGCACGAAAATTCGGGGCGTGGTTTCTCCACGATGGTGGGGCACAAGGCAGACACAGCACCCCAAAGCTGTTGAGGTGTACCCTACCATTCCCGCTCTGTTCTCTGTCCCACGGGGTGGGGGGAGGAGAAAAACAGCCCCCCAAGGACAATAGGAGAGATCTCTGGCGCCACCTAGTGACCAGGAAAAAAAAAGTCACTAACACCCTATAAAACAGGACATTTCTTAAGACTGCTTGAAAAGGGCAGAAGGTTTCTGGAGGACCCGTGGCCAGCCGGGAAGTTATTCCACGCCAGGCCCCTTCCGACCAGCAGTCTGAGCCCACAGAGGGAGCAGGCACCCACGTCCGGGGCAGACCGGGTGCGCAGAAGAGTGTGCCTGAAACCGGAGGCGCAGGGACTGCATCCCGCTTCGCCATTTGAGAACAGGGACATTTCTTCAGTAAAAACTGCCTAAAACCAGCAGAAAGCTCCCCCAGAAGACAGAGATGGCTCCTGGAAGAGCAGGAGGGGAGCGGAGAAGTTCACCCAAGATGTCAGTCAGTCCGAGCAACACAGTGTCCCAACGCATACGACAAATTAGAAAACAGACAGTAGGGAGTAGAAGAACCACACGCAACCTAAAAACTCCTCAGGAAAGAAGCACACCACAAAAAGAAAACCACTCCCCAGATTGCAACGACAGCAACTTGGAAGAACTTCTGAGCCTTCCAGAAAGAGAATTTAAAATTGCCATGATTAAAAAAGTGATAGATCAGAAGAAGGAAATTGAGTCCCTAAAGAGGGAAGTAAGAGAAATGCAGGAGATCAAAGAATTAATGGAGGAACTAAAGAACTCTGGGAAAAGCAATGAAAGCAGAATAGATGAAATGGAAGAACGAATAAGTAATCTTGAAGACACAGAAATAAAAAGAACCAAAACAGAAAAGGAAAGAGAAGTACGAAGGAAAAAGAATGAAGAAAGACTTCGGGAACTATCTGACTCCATGAGGAAAGGAAATATAAGAGTTATAGGAATTCCAGAAGGAGAGGAGAGAGATGTAGGAACAGAGAAAATATTCATGGATATAATTGAAGAGAACTTCCCAAATGAGAAGAAGGAGCTGAAAATTGATATACAAGAAGCAAGAAGAACACCAAACTTCCACGACGAAAGGAAAAACACAGCAAGACACATAATAGTAAAGCTCCCAAGAATCCAGGACAAGGAAAAAATAATGAAGCTGACAAGAGGGAAGAATCAGATAACATTCAAAGGAAAACCAATCAGGCTGACATCAGACTTCTCTGAAGAAACACTACGGGCAAGGAGAGAGTGGAGGGACATAGTCAACAGACTCCAAGAAAACAGATGCCAACCAAGAATACTCTATCCCGCAAAGCTCTCTTTCCTCCATGAAGAAAGAATATGGACCTTCCCAGACAAAGAGAAACTCCGGAATTTCATTGCGACTAAACCCCCACTCCAAAAAATACTACAAGGAATCCTAAAGCCAGAACCTCAGAGGGACGAATAACAACGAAAGAAGACCAAAAAAAAAAAAAAAAGTTATTAAAAGAATAAATAAATAAAATCAAAGGAAAGACAAACATAATGGCAAATACAGATGCTAACATATCAATATTAACTCTAAATGTAAATGGACTAAACTCTTCAATAAAAAGACACAGAGTTGCAGCCTGGATTAAGAAACAAAACCCAACCTTTTGCTGTCTCCAGGAAACACATTTAGCTACAAAAGATAAAAATAGGCTCAAAGTTAAAGGATGGAAAACAATCCTACAAGCAAATGGGCCAAAAAAGAAAGCAGGAACAGCTATACTTATATCAGATAAAACAGACTTCAAACTCAAAAAAATAAAAAGAGACCCCAATGGTCACTACATTATGATTAAGGGGACAATACTTCAAGAAGAAATAACACTCATTAACATATACTCACCAAACGAAAGAGCACCAAAATATATCAGACAACTGTTGTCCTCTCTGAAAACAGACATCAGAGAAAACACATATGTAGTGGGAGACTTCAACACACCACTATCAACACTGGATAGATCAACAAGACAAAAAATAAGTAAAGAAACTAAAGCTCTAAATAAGGACCTAGAGCATTTGGGCTTAACAGACATCTATAGAACACTAAACCCAAAAAAAACGGAGTACACATTTTTCTCAAGCGCACACGGATCATTCTCCAGGATCGATCACATACTGGGGCACAAGACAAACATCAACAGATACACCAAGATTGAAATCATACCAACCATCTTTTCTGACCACGAAGGCATCAAACTAGAAATAAATCATAAAAAGAAGGCAAGGAACTATCCTACCTCATGGAGACTAAAAGCCACACTACTGGAAGACCACTGGACTAACGAGGAGATCAAAGAAGAAATTAAAAAATTCTTTGAATTGAATGACAAGGAGGACACCAATATCCTAAATGTATGGGATGCAGCAAAAGCAGTAATAAGAGGAAAATATATAGCAATAGAAGCTCACATCAAAAAACAAGAAAGAACTCAAAGAAACAACCTAATCTCGAAGCTCAAAGATCTAGAAAAAGAACAACAAAAAAACCCCAGAACCAGTAGAAGAAAAGAAATAATAAAAACCAAAGCAGAAATAAATGAAATTGAAACTAAAAAAACAATCCAAAAGATCAATGAAACCAAGAGCTGGTTCTTTGAAAAAATAAATAAAATAGACAAACCCCTAGCCAGGCTCACAAAGGAAAAAAGGGAGAAAGCACAAATACACAGGATCATAAATGAAAGAGGAGAAATCACAACGGACACAGCAGAAATCAAAAGAATAATCAGTAACTACTATGAACAGTTATATGGAAACAAGTTCAACAATCTAGAGGAGATGGACAAATTCCTACAACTCTACAATCACCCAAAGCTAGATAAAGAAGAAATAGAACACCTAAACAGACCAATTACAAGCAGCGAAATTGAAATGGTAATTAAAAACCTCCCCAAAAACAAAAGCCCAGGACCTGATGGATTTACAAATGAATTCTACCAAACATTCAGAGACGAATTAGTGCCTATCCTTCACAAACTCTTCCAAAAAATTGAGAAGGAAGGGACAATACCAAACACGTTCTATGAAGCCAATATTACACTAATACCAAAACCGAATAAGGACAACACAAAAAAGGAAAACTATAGGCCAATCTCCCTAATGAACACTGATGCAAAAATCCTCAATAAAATTTTAGCTATCAGAATCCAACAATGTATCCATAAGATAATTCACCACGACCAAGTTGGATTCATTCCAGGGGCACAAGGATGGTTTAACATCCGAAAATCAATCAACGTTATCCAACACATCAACAAAAAGAAATATAAAAACCATATGATAATATCAATAGATGCTGAGAAAGCTTTCGACAAAGTGCAACACCCATTCATGATAAAAGCCCTTGAAATTCTTGGGATACAAGGAACATACCTCAACATCATAAAGGCCATCTATGACAAGCCAACAGCCAGTATCATTCTCAATGGTGAAAAGCTGAAAGCAATTCCATTAAGATCTGGAACAAGACAAGGATGTCCACTCTCACCACTGCTTTTCAATATAATACTGGAAGTCCTAGCCAGAGCAATAAGACAAGAGAAAGACATCCAAGGAATCCAAATAGGAAAAGAAGAAGTCAAACTATCACTATTTGCAGACGATATGATAATATACATAGAGAACCCCAAAATCTCCACAGAAAAACTAATTCAACTCATCAATCAATTCAGTAAAGTGGCAGGATACAAAATCAACACGCAAAAGTCAGTAGCCTTCCTATACACAAACAATAAATCTGAAGAAGAAGAAATCAAAAAAACCACCCCTTTTATTATCGAAACAAAAAAAATCAAATATTTGGGAATAAATCTAACAAAAGAGGTAAAGGACCTATACAAAGAAAACTATAAAACACTGTTAAAAGAAATAGAAGAAGACACAAAGAAATGGAAAGACATCCCCTGCTCATGGATTGGAAGAATAAACATTATTAAAATGGCCATCCTACCAAAAGCAATATATAGATTCAATGCTATTCCAATCAAAATCTCAATGGCATTCTTCAAAGAAATAGAACAATTATTGATGAAATTCATATGGAATCACCAAAAACCCCGAATAGCCAAAGCTCTACTGAAAAAAAAAGAAGGAAATGGAGGCATCACACTCCCAGACTTCAAACTCTACTACAAAGCCATAATCATCAAAACTGCATGGTATTGGAACAAGAACAGACATACAGACCAATGGAATCGAATAGAAAATCCAGAAATAAACCCACAGATTTATGGTCAACTAATCTTTGACAAAGGAGCAAAGACTATGCATTGGAGCAAAGAAAGTTTGTTCAATAAATGGTGCTGGGAAAACTGGGTCGCTACATGCAAAAGAATGAAGCTTGACCACTACCTCACACCATACACAAAAATCAACTCAAAATGGATTAAAGAACTAGACATAAGACCTGAAACCATAAAATACATAGAAGGAAATATAGGCGAAACACTACGGGATTTGCACATCAAAGACATCTTTACAGACACATCACCCAAAGCAGTGATAGTGAAGAGAAAGATAAACAGCTGGGACTACATCAAATTAAAGAGCTTCTGCACAGCAAAAGAGACAATAACAAAAACAAAGAGAAACCCCACCAACTGGGAGAACATTTTTGCACCCAACACTAATGATAAAGGACTGATCACAAAAATCTGCAAAGAGCTGATGAGACTCAGCAACAACAAAGAAAATAATCCAGTCAAAAAATGGGCAGAAGAGCTAAAAAGAAACTTCTCTGAAGAGGAAATGCAAATGGCCAACAGACATATGAAAAAATGTTCAACATCACTTGTAATCAGGGAAATGCAAATCAAAACTACCATGAGATACCATCTCACACCAGTGAGAATGGCACATATTAAAAAACTAGCAACAACAAATGTTGGCGAGGATGTGGAGAAAAAGGAACTCTTGTGCACTGTTGGTGGGAGTGCAAACTGGTCCAACCACTATGGAGAGCTGTGTGGAGATTTCTGGACCTACTAAACATAGGGCTTCCATATGATCCAGCAATTCCACTCCTAGGTATTTACCCAAAGGACACAGAAACATCAATTCCAAAGAGCACCTGCACTCCTATGTTTATAGCAGCACTGTTTACAATAGCTAAGCTTTGGAAACAACCCAAATGCCCAAAAATAGATGACTGGATCAAGAAGATGTGGTACATATATACCATGGAATATTACTCAGCATTCAAAAAAGATAAACACATGCAATTTGCAGCAACATGGATGGCACTGGAAGGGATCATGCTCAGCGAAATAAGCCAAAAAGAAAAAGAAAAATACCGAATGGTCTCACTCATAGCAGGAATCTAGAAAACTTAAATAAGGGACCAGGAAAATGAATATAAGAAAGTGAAAATCAAAATCAACAAAAAACTATGAACCAGAGACACTTTTTGGGGGGTGGGGGCGGGAGGGGAAGGATTGGGGTCAGAATGGGGCGTTTGCAATTGTATGGGGGACTATAAAAATAAAATTTAATATTTAAAAAAAAAAAAAAACTGTAAAAAAAAAAAAGTAATTAAAAAAAAAAAAATCTGCTTCTGTAGCTACTTTTTCAATGATTTATCTCAGAGAAGCAAATAACCAATAAACAAGCATTAAATCAGTGCCTAACTGTATACAAAGTACTTTCCCAGATATTATCAGAACTCAAAAATGAAGACCTAATCTTAATGGAGTTTGCAAGACTTAAATCAGATAAATGTATGCAAAATTATTTTGTGGTTTTATATCTAAAATTATTTCAGTCAAATACTCTTGATAATTTTAAGGGCAACAATTTAAGATGCCCTTCATTTCATTTTAACTGTCCAAATGAATTTAAAAACTCATATCACCTATTCATACATACATACATACATACATATATATATGTGCACAATCATAAACTCACTAGCACTGTGATATATATCCTCAACCATTTTCATAAGCCTAGAGTTTGGATGGATTGGGTTATGACTGACAGATGGAGAAATGATGGAGAAAGACCATAAATTACTGCCACTAACTCCTACTAGCAAATGAACTGATCATGGATAACCATTGGAGAAAACAGATTTTTAATTGCAGAAAGAAATTAAAACAACATACCCTTCATAAGACGTGGTTATGCCAGCAACTGAAGAATTTTCACAAACCATGAGAAAACTTAAAAAATACAGAAGATACTCAATTAAAGAAAACCAGCATCCTATGTGAGCAGCTTGTTTGACAGTAATCTTGAACTTCTTCATAATTAAGCCACCAACTATATATCCAATGCATATTGGAGGTAAGTTATAAATACCTATAAATGCAAGTAAAATATTATTTACAAAGTGTGATTCCTAAGATCCCAGTAGGTGTGACAAGTCAAAGCACTTACCCCATTCTTTGGGGTGGGATTATACATATATATTACATATGTGTGTATATAGAGGATTTACATGATTTTGCAGTTGTTTAGTCCTACTTCTTTGTTAAGAATTTGACTTGGTGCACAAGTACTTTAGAAGGGTTACTTTGCTGAACCTGTGATAGTCAAGTGTATTTACATTTCATGTCTTGGTGCTAGTGACCAGCATTCTCCCTCCCGCTATCCTTCCCCCAAATAGCAAAAAAAAAAAAAAAAAAGGAAAAGGGAAAGACAGCCCTATGATGTGTTCTTACAATGCCAGGGTCTGCTCACTGAAGCACATTCATGAAGGAACTTGTTAAAAAATCCCTTCCAGAGTCCCATAGAGAGTCTGATTTAGTCTTTTTGAGTTGGGGCCCAGATACCTGAAAATTTAGCAAACACTCTAGCTGATATGGATGCAGGTAGTCTGGGAATTTACTTTCAAAATAATAAGGCAAAGGGGGATAAAGGGGGCCTTCCTGGTGGCAGAGGGGTGAAAGTCTCAGTGCTATCTAGCTCTAGCTAGCCACTGCTGCATGAGTTCAATCCCCGTCCAGGGAGCTAACCCACATGGTGCAGCAGACCTTTCCTGTCTCGCCCACTGCTCCCCTCAGCATATATTTCAGTAGATCCACCTGATCTGCTTTCCACTCTGTCTCTGGTGAATCATCTCATCCCCCACACCTCTGACTACACCCCAGTTCTTATATGCATAAATAAATAAAAATAAATCTTAAAAGAAAAAAAAATCCCCAGACAGGGGGTAGTGTGTTCACAGAACTATGGGGCTGCAGAGACACTTCACACCACCAAGGGACCAAAGAACCAAATTAGGAAGAATGTGGGTTTATAAATTAGAGACAAAAAGGTAAAATCTGGGAATAACACAGAGACTCCTAATGAGTGAACTCTGTCCTCCTTTTTAAATTAATGGGTTGCCCATCTGCAAATCATATCTAGTTTGTGCCTCCTACAAATATTTCATATTTGCATTCTAGCTGGAGAGAGAGAAGAAGGAAGAAAGCCAGAGTTCCTTGGCTTCTTCCCTTTCTGACCATTTCTTTATTTTCCTGGAGAAAGAAGGAAAAATGTACCAGACACAGAAGTATGCTAACATATTTCAGTTCAGGTGTTTCTTAAACCCATCACACTGTTGAGCATTTCACAGAAGGAAAGGGGACTACTAACATAAACAAAAACAAACATACCAATTAGGAAGATAGCATCCGAAGCAGATTTCCCATACTGCTGTTCCAGATATTTAGGCATGAAGGAGATCATATTAACAAATGCATTGAACTGGAGGACACTTATCAGTATGAAAAGCATGTAAATTGGGTTGCATAACAGGCTTTTCATGAATGGGAAAAAATCTGAAATGGAAGAATACTTGTCAAACTACCTCTGCACCTTGTTAACTTTCTGAAACATCAACCTCAGATCCATATTATGTGTCTCTGTTTCATCATATACTATGTTAATTCTCTTTATTTCTCGAAAGCTCATGTTAGAGCTTTGCTTTGGTAGCTTCTGCCAGTCAGTGACGCGACTTACAGCTGATAGGGCAGGGAGCTGGGCACAGTGGTTTTATCTTCACTATGTTACCAGTGTGTATTAAAGAAAAAGTATAACATGACCAAAATATAGTCTGGGTTCACATCATTTCCTTTTTATCTTTCTCTTTCCCTTCTATGAATATCATCTGTCTTCTCTAGGGATCACCTGAAAGAAAAAATGCTGTTCTGTTCTCTAAACTCTGGAAGGAAATCTATTTGACAAAACTATGTTCAAATGTTGATATTATTACTCTGGACATTTAAAATGAAGATGTATATAGGAACTCATGGAATATAAATTTTCTTTAGTATCAGGTAATTTTTTTTCTTTTTTAGAACAAGTTTGGGTGGCTGCCAATAGGATGTATATTAAAATGACCTGGTGATCTTTGAAAACACCCAGGTCCAGACTCACTCCTTGAAATCCTGATTTATTTGTCAACTATGTAACCAAAACTTTTCCCTGACTCTCTGAACAAAGTTCTGAGTCAAATTCTTAGCTCATCTCTACAGGTGTTCTGGGTAATGCTGCCTCCACTTGAGGTTAAATTCTCATTTTTACTTTCTTTTTTTCTTATTTTCATGTTCTCTATAAGAGAACTAAGATTTGTGATGGTGTATTATCCTGGTTTGCTTAATTAACTTTCCAAAATCCATTCTGGAACAAGTAACAAGTAAACTGGAAGAGGAAGAAGCATAGCCTAATGCAAAGAGGTGAGTTATATTTGTAGAATTCGCATGTATGAATAGAGAATATGGCAGGGGACAGAGAGTTGTATTCAGAGTTCACTGGAGGTTTGTAAATCATCCATGTTTGTCGATATCCCTGTGGTAATAGGTGAGTCCCTGTAGTTCCAGTGTCTTTTCTGTAGGTATTACACTCAGCTAACCTGTTTCCTAGTATTGAAAATTGATCTTGTGGTACACAAACAATATTCTATTTTGAAATCTATCAGTCTATAAAGTCCTTAGAGAAGAGTTATTTATTATAATCATGATGACGGAGATTTACAAGATCTTTTACTGACCCCTAATGATCCAAAAAGTATTATCTTAAATTGTGGTTTAGGTGAATTTTCAATTGTTGACAAAAATTCTGTGCAAATTGGTATAATTCACGGGTGATAGTAACATAGTAATAACACTAATACTAGCAGTAATAATAATAATGTGTGTATAACTACTTTTACCCTTTTACCACTCTATAATAAGTATTATTATTATTATTATTATCCCCATTTTCAGATAAACTAAGCCATTCCTACCTTCAGTCATACTAACTGAGACCTGGCAATACCACAGAATTTCCAGGCATCAGTAATTTTTAAAATTTCCTAGGTGATTCCAATGTATGATTAAGTTTGGGAATCAGTTTTCTTAAATATTAAATACCTAGATTACCTTAGCTTATTTGCCATAGAAATCCCTTCTATAAATTATGCTTTGAACTTTCATTGAGGACTTACAAAGGAAACTGTTATATGAAATAAGCTCCTGTGTTTGCTAGAAAATCACCTGTGGTTGAATACTCCTGTATCATGCATCTTATGAAAACTGTCTCTTTTTCCAATTTGCTACTTAGGCAACAGTTTCTCTGTAAGAGTGGCCATTAGTCTATCAAATATAGGGAATTATATGACAATTATATTTCTCTCTTCCACTTTAACTCCCAGGAAACTCACAGCTAAACTTACATTTTTGGTTGCAGAACTAGATACTTATTTCAATAAGTGTACTTTTTTTTCTCTCCTTTCATTCTTAGTCTGAATTTCTTTTTTTTTTTTTTTTCAGCCTATATCCTGCATAAAACAGGGTTTTTTATTGGAAAAAATAAAAAATAATGAATAAATTTATTAAATGCCCGGATTGATTTAAACATTTATGTAAATGGCAATCTGAGATAATGCAACTTGTAAATTAGATATTTCCAAGTAGTAGCCCAGAAAAAAATCAGACTAGTTAGATATTATTGAATACTGACTATTATTGACAAATTGTCTTAATACATTTTAACATAGAGTCAGGCTACAATACAGACACATCAATATAAAACAAAAAGTAAGTTGTGTAGAATTTAAAATGTTTATATTTGCCTTTAGTAAGTCCATCCTTTTCCTTCTTGACCTCTCTTTGTTTCTCCTCTTTGTCATTTTTAATGATCTCTGCATTATTCTGTAGCCCTTCCTTCGGCAGCGTTTTGGGCAAAAAGAAAAATGGAATAGAAGTGAGCACATTCACTCCTGCGCAGATCAGAAAGCCAAACCACCATGCACCGACCCAGCGACTATCAGTGGGAGTTATGGTCAGTTCATCTGTAAAGAAATGCACACATTTTTAATTAGCCAAGGTCATTCTGTCCTTAGGAACTAGAAAATTATTAAAGCTATAATTCTCAGGTCCTATCCAAATAGAAAACATGTATAAAATTTAGAAATTCATAAAATGTGACAATACTTATTATCACAAGATTGTAGCAATAAAGTGGTTAGACTATCTGCTTTGTCATCACAGGCATTTGGAAATAGGTTCTTACTAAATAGCTCTAACTACTCAGAAGTGGTTGCTTGGTTAAAAGAAATGCAAATCTATGTGCTCAAATCTTTTGAAAACAAGAAATATATGATGTCATGTAGTAGAAAGCACTGGATTTTGAGTCAGGAGATAAGCATTTTCGCTTGCTCTCCTGTTCACTGATTTGAAATACTTGAAAAATTATTTAGACTCCTCCACTTCAGTTTGCTCACCTGGAAAGTGGATATGCTCTATCTAAGTGAGGGTCAGGTAAGGCAATGATTAACTGTGCAAACTTGCCCGAAGATACCTGTGAACTCTAGACATTGGAATATTAGATTCTGTTGGATTACCTGTACTCACAGATCCAGTGTCAACATAAACATTTGCACAGAATGACGCTAACAGAAGTCCAATCAATGGACCTATGATAGCTCCTGTTTCTATAAACCCTAAAAATAAAGGAAAATACCACGTTATAATACACATAACCCACAAAAAAGAGCCCTAGTTCCATGAGGAACCCAAAGATTGAATTGTTTTGGCTTTATTTTTTCCTTAGATACTTAGTTTCTAAGAAACTTGCTGGGACCTCCCTGGTGGTGCAGTGGGTTGAGTGCAGTGCTATGAAGCTGTTCACAGCCTCTGCAGCCGGGGTTCAATTCCCAGCTGGCCAGAGAGAAACCTACATTGCAAGGCAGACCTCTCCTGTCTTGCCCGATGCTCCCCTCAGCAGTGTATTTCAGTCTGTCTGCCTGTTCTGCTCCCCACTCTGTCTCTGGTGAATCCTCTCACCCTCCCATGCTTCTGGCCTGTACTCCAGTTCTTATATAAAAATAAATAAATCTTAAAAAAAAAAAGAGACTTGATGTACATCTAAGTAACAAGATTGTTTCTATAGATGTTGAGCCTCGTAATTGAAAGCCACTTTCTCTAGGCCTGCAAATTTTCTATTTATGTGGGAGCACAGGTGTAGATTCATTCTAGCTGTGTAGGCCAGGGTGTGCTATCAACAATACCATGCTACAGAGTACAACTGTTCTTAAAAAAAAAAAAAAGAGACTTGATGTACATCTAAGTAACAAGATTGTTTCTATAGATGTTGAGCCTCGTAATTGAAAGCCACTTTCTCTAGGCCTGCAAATTTTCTATTTATGTGGGAGCACAGGTGTAGATTCATTCTAGCTGTGTAGGCCAGGGTGTGCTATCAACAATACCATGCTACAGAGTACAACTGTTCTGATGTTTCTGAAAATGATCGTATTTTTAGAGGAATTCTAAAGCCATGCCATGTTAAGATGAATTTCTTGTGACATATTCCCCAGAAAAACGTCATCCCCAGATCTCTGACTTGAAAGTTCCTCTGGCTGTGTCTTCAGTATCACTGATAATTCTCTTCACTTTTGTCATGATTCACCACATTCTTATCTTCCATTCCCATCTGTCCTCTCAAGTTCTTACTGATTAGAAACTTTATTAACAACAATCTCATGCTTTTTCTATCATTCGGATTAGATAATGAGCTCAGACATGAGCTTCTTCAGAAGGCTTTCTTCCTCTTCAAAATATGTCCACACCTGTTGTCTTTGCCTTGTCTACAGTTGTACAGTCCCAGCCCCAACACCCCCTTCCCTGCCCCCGTGTACTCCCCTGACTTCTTGGCACCAGCCTTTTCTGTCTTCTGTGAACCCTTGCTTAACCAAATACTCCCTTTCTTGTGCTTGTTCAACCTCCCTCATCCGCTGATTTCTGTATTTCAAATCCACCTTACTCTCTTTCCTTTTACTGTGCCCAGCCTCTGTTTCTCCCCCTGACCCCATTAACTCTACTCAGATTCTTTCACATTCAATTGGAAATACACTCAAGTAGCACAGCAATCTCTTTGCCACTTATCCATTGTCTTTTTCTAGTATTTATCCTCCTAACTCTCATGGTTATTTGACATTGCTGGGCAGTTGTCACCCATGAATCTTCCTTTGGCTTTCTTCTTCCTCTCCTCACTAAGTAAAGTGTTTCTGAGTATTTTACCCTCCAGCCTCTCACTGTCTATATTATCATGGCAACCTCATTTCTCCCTCTTGATTTCACTTAATGTCTCTGTATAGATGATTCTTGAACTTTATATTGAAATTTTGTATTCTCCACCAAACTCTGGACTCATATATGGGAACTGTTTTCCTGGTGCATAGTAATTGATTTATAGTTATTTAATTATACCATACATTTACCAAATTTTACAGATTTATAATCGTGTAATGACTTTTATACAAGCCTCATATATACTATGTCTTATTCATCTTGATACAGAAAGTTGTCACAGTTATTTCTATGCATTATACCCCTTAGTATTCATTGGCTAAATAAAAGCATATAATAACAAGGTATTTGTTAATTTACTATGGGTGAGGATTTTTATTCTTTCAGTATAAACATGTAAAGGGATTCAAAGCATCAGAGAAACACTGAAAAAGATTGCAAAACCAGTGAATCATCAAAAATTGCCAAAAGTTACTGGAGGCAATGATAAAATATTTTAATATGTTTTGATAATGTGCAGTTCTGTTCCTATCTCTTCTTGCCTTTGACTTCTCTGATTTTAAAAAAAATATATGTCTACTAGCAAAATGTCCCTCTACTCAAAGTTATGATTTTATAACCAATTGAACAATCCAAGCAAAAAGAACTCAAGACATGAGATTCATACTATTTCTAACAGCAAAATGCAGATTTAGCAAAATCAGTTACTTGGAGTTAGCATGTAATTCTTCCATTTAACACATTTTTACTGGTGGTCAACTGTGCCAGGCACTCTGTTCATCATTCCGAAAATCACTGAATCCAAATAAACATTTGCTACCCATCCTCAGGGTGCCTGCTGGCCTAAAATTGGGCTACAGCAGTTTTTCAAACTCACCAATATATAAAGGAGAGTTCTCTGATTTGGCAAAATCTTCTATGTAGGACAGACCCAAAGGCATGATGGGAGTTTCACCAATTCCACGTATAATATTTCCTACCAGTACGTATACCCACATTAATGATTTAACTTCCTTCACACACTCTGCGTTAAGAGAAGAAAATGACATTGCATTAATATCTTGGGAGTAAAAAGTGAGTAGCATTTAACCCTAAATTTTTGGTAAGCAATTTACAGTTCATATATGCCCAAGAAACCCCATCCATGATTTTTATTAGTAAGCCAACAGTGAATTATCAGGTCCTCCCTTTTGCATTTTCTGACAAAGTACTGAGATCTAGTTAAGTATATGAAGTAAGCTGGAGCCCATCCCTGCTCATATGTATAAAATGTATACATATGTATAACAGTACTCATCTTTGGATAGATCTTTGGGTGGATATCTTTCACTTATTAAATAACCATTTAAAAAATAGATAGGCAGTCTTAATACATATATGCAATTATAAGAGAGAGAACATTCTCTATTACTAGCCAATTCTATTCCCCTCCATGATCCCCTCCAAAATCCCTGAAAAAAAAAGTTTTTCTGTTCATTTACCTTACCATATGTATAACAGTACTCATAGGGAGATATATATACATATATATATAAATATATATATAATTATATATATATATAGTTAAATCCAAGTCTTACTGAATTTTAAATTCTCTACAGTTCTAATTACTTTATAGAAACTGAAAATATTTACCTGGGTAGTTATCTCATTTTCTCTATAGAGTCAACTATAGACTCTAAACACCAAATAACTTTTAATAAATAAAGCCTTCCCAATCCTTGAAACAGTAGCTACAAAGTAAAATAACAAAAACTAGGCCAAAGTAGAAGGGGAGGAAAATGGCAGATGTATGAAGACTTTAATCTACCTCTTTGTCACTTCCTTTCTAAGATAAAATAGCTGTCAAGCCAAGAAGACACTTGGTGGAAGTCATATGTTCAGAAAAGTGAATGACAACTTGTCCTTATTTTCTATTACCTGGCCAGGTACCACGCACAGGTATAAAGGTGCTGAGCAGAGACAGGTCTGGACATTTCTTCTGAGGTTTGTCTCTCAGCCATTCCCAGTCCAGAAAGTCATAGACTCCATTTCTGGGTATTGATTTTTTTTTTTCTGGGGATTTTTTTTTTTCCCATGGTGAGCACAGTGACTTATGTCTAGACCTCTCAGGCAAACTCTAGGCTTACTCTAGAGCAAAATTGGAAATATCAGATGATCAAAGAATTAATACACTTTCCGCAGCAATTCCACAGTGGGAAGATTTTGATCTATTACAGTGCAGATTTTTTTAATGAAAAATAGGAAATAGGACCTGAGTCACTCTTTGGCAAAAGTCACCTCACAGATCACAGACAGAACACAGGCCATTGTTGATAATGTTTTCCTTTGTCTCCTCCCCAGGGTGTTCCCTTGGCTTAGAGTTTCTGAAACAGCTATTTTTATACTCCTTGAAAGTCTTTTGGTTCCTTCTGATTGCATAATGGCAGTGGAATTTTTATCCCGGAGAAACTATAACTTCTAGTGAATCCAGCATAAAAATGTCCCCTTCACAAAAAGAGAAGTTCCAGTCTGACGTAAGCCATCTGGGTCATCTCAGGACTAAGTATCACCAGAAGATATTCTGGGTCCCTTAGCATATGAAGGGTCACAGATGTGTTTGGAACATAAGAAGGAGCAGCAACACTATTATTTCATTGAAATGTAAAGTAGTACCTCTGATAAAAGGAGAAAGGCACAAAAAGACAAATTCCTACTTGGGAAGAAAGAAAATTGAGTAAATCAGAATGATAGCATACGTGCCTGCTTTCTCTGCTATAGAAGATCAGTGAGATAGCACACACCTCTTGGAGTTTGTTACTATTTCTATTTCCTATTTACATAATTGTATAGCCCAAGCTAATAGTAGAAATCCATCCTTCTAAGATGTTTCCTTCATATAGTTAACTCTACAGTGATCTTTGGATAGATGTCTTTGACTTATTAAATAACCATTTGAAAAAATAGACAGGCATTCTTAATACTTATATCCAACTATAAGAGAGAGAGCATTTTCTATTATTAGCCAATTCTATTCCCCTCCATGATCCCCTCCAAAATCCCTGAAAAAAAAGTTTTTGTGTTCATTTACCTTACCAAACCAATAACTCATTCAAAACCCTCAGCAGAAAATGTCCAGTTACAGAGTCACTGAACAGAAAGCAATAAAGTGAGGTAGACAACCTGATGGTTCTTCTGTTGGTCTGAAAATCTGGGTGTCGTTTTCCATACACAAGAAATTATTTGAGGACAAATTTCCTGAAACTGAAACTGTTGATTCATATTCATATCTGTATGAACACAGGGAAAACATGTTTTTGTTAAGGAGCCAAGAAGGACAACATAAGCACTGTACAAAGAAAGACCCAACGTCCAGATCCAGTAAAGACAATGTCTTTTCTTCTAGACAATGTAATCATCATAAATTAAAACCATCAAAAAGAACTTGCCACTCACTGTAAATGTGCACTACCTTTACAGCTAGTTTTCAATTCTGTGCATGTGGATGGTCTACCTTTTGGATGAGCTAATGTCAGCTTTCTGTGGTTTTTAGGTGATTATTTCCTGGAAATAATGATAAGGAACTGTAGATAAGGAACTGAAACTAAGGGAAATAATAGACTCAATAAAGCATAATTAATAAGATAAAAGCTTTGGGGAAAAAACACAAGAGAAGTCTCCAATTTCAGATTCTCTGAGGTTTGCTTATAAGAAATATACTCCCACTTTCCGAGAATCAAAACAATAATACTTTCTTGTGTATGTTAACTCCTAAGAAAAACAAACCATTTGCCATCATAAAGAGTGACCTGAAGGGAATCTAAAATACTATAACAACACAATGTAGTGAATTTTTCTGTTCTCATAAGAACAAAGACTGGGACCATTTACCTTAGGCACCTGCCCTTCCTCAGAAAGTAAATGACACACTATAATTATGGAGGAAAATATGTCCAATTGCGTCTCTGTTTCTTAGAAATTATGTTGGATGTTTTCTATATTTCTCTTAGATAAGAGAAAGCCAAAGAAAACTTGTCCTTCTGCGTTCCAAGGAGTATTATGCTTGGATGTCACTAGTAATCCTAATTGCTACGCTATGTAGCATATTAAAAAGGGTCAAAATAGCAATAGATTAACCTTAGAACAATTGCTCAGTCATGCCCAGGGAGTTTGACTGTGAACCACAGGCAAAGCTTCTGTCTTCATGCCCATTGATTCTATGAAACATGCCAGCCTCAGACAAAGAAATAACACATTTCAGAGGGTAGAGGGGATAAAAATGTAAATAAAAACTAAATGCTACTTAATGTTGTCTTGGATAGGGTAAAAGGATGTAAAGGGACGGTGAAAACACTTTATCTGGAAACTTCAAATTCCTTCAGAGATGCCTCAGAAGATGAGTTATCCTTTCATTCAACTTACCCATTAAAACCTAGTAACTCATTTGAAGTCCACTCATCCCCAAAACATGAACAAAATGACAGTAAGTGGATTTTGAAATGAAAAGGAAAATGTATCATGTCACAAGGATAAAGAGAATGAAAGATTTGACTAGATGAGAGTTTGATGAGATTTTGAAAATGAGAAAGCAGATAAGCAAGTGGTCACTGAATCAGTAGATGAAAGAAATACAACCCTAAGTAAATGCTTTGAGGGAAACAATGAAATTTGTGACTCATATATGTGAAGAGAGAAGGAGGCAAAGCAAATTCCCAAAGATAACTGGACAACATCAAAGCAGTGATACAGCATGTCTAAACAGTTCCCAGTACATACTGTACATGGAGAAGTAATGGTGACAGAAGAGGGGCCCCCAAGATAAAAATGACACCCTCTGGTATGTGAGAGTCTATTGAGAAGACACTGCTCCACCAGGTGAGAATGTGATAACAAATATTTAGCGAGAAAAAGAAAATCAAACTTAAAAGTGGCAGTTATTCAATCCAAGGAAACTAAAAAAGATAACCCTATGGTGCATCAGGGAAAACAGTGTTCACAGACATATGGAAATACCGAATATGAGCTTGTCAGTATGACTACATAAACACAGAAGTATCAAAAATGCAAAGAATAAGCATTTACTTGGAAATATGGAAGCAAATAGCAGGAAAAAAGAGCTAAAAGAATTGTAAGGGGCTGCCTCTGGGCTATATCTAAGGGGCAGGGGGCAGATCTTTTTCATTATAAGCCTTTTGATATAATTTCATCTTCACAATTTTGTATACATATTACTTTGGTAAAAAAATTAAAATAAAATTCAACCACTTGGTGACCTACAATTAAAAAGAACATCATTATAATCAGAAGTATCTCGATAGCCCCAAGAAAGGGGTAATCCCAAATTTTTGCCAGGTCTTAAGACTCTTCATATAAGACTCGACTCTACAAAAGAGGTGTCTCAAATCTGTATGTGGGAGCCAGACAGTCAAGAACACACACAGACTTGTGGAACACGATCTTCCCATTGAATCTCCCAGCACAGTGCTCCATGCTCTTAGAAAGGAAATTCCAAGCTTCATTTCCTGCAGCTGAAATTTGAACATAAAACATCATGAGAGACTGGAATACTTGCCTGTTCATGAGGAAATGAGGCAGCGATTGCAAGAAACACCCTAGGCCCATGACCATGCATCCAACACCAATCATGATAGGCCTGTGCAGTTTGGTTCCAAAATAACTCACAAATATGATCAATAAAAGATTTCCTAGGGGAAAAATGAGATACAAACAGAATATTTCAGTAAGTATGAGTGAAGTCTTAAGAACCTCAGACACGACCCTGAAGGAGAGCTCTCTTTCACGATGTCAGTAGATAAACAGAACTGTAGAATACCAGCATTTAGAGGGCAGAAGAAGAGCCTGTGAAAGGGACTGTTCATGGTTCTGGGAAATATAATGGCTGTATATATCATTATCATATATCATTATCTGATCTTAGGGAATTGGATGCAAAGGTAGGTGTCAGCCTGCAGGTCCCCTCTGTCCTCTCCCTCCATGCCTTCTCCATAGAAGGTTGTCATGTTTTGCTAAGCTTGAAAAGAGTAGCAAAAGTCAAATCCAGATAAATATGTTTTATAGCTCATGATTCAAGTATAACTTTGTTTTAACCACTGAACCAAGCCAAAGAACTGTTTTTATTTAGAAGTAAACTGCACCTTAAAAGTAAGTCTGGATTTGAAGCACAAATCACTCAAGGAAAAATGTATTCCCAAGACATAGGGTAAAGAAACCAATTATAGAGATCCTGTTCTGACACACAGGCTCATAAGTAAACTAAGAGCATCTGGAATACATGGTTGAGAGCGCCAAGCAGATGAGTAAGTTCTCAAATCACACATTTTTTAAGTCAATAATCAGTATTTACCCTGATCCTACTATGTATAAGAAAAGCCTCTGCGATGAACTCTTATAAACATAAACTCTTCTTCAAGGCACTAATAATTTTCTAAGGTGTGTATTTTGAAGGCTTTTTTTCCATTTGTTTCTCTCATTTGGCCTGTCAACCCCTCCATTATTTGATATGGGGAATGCTCCATCTCTGTAGACATGGCAGCTGCATTGGACTCACTAGGTTTCTAAAATCCCCATGTTAAAGCCACCCATATTTTTTTTTCATTAAACAATTATTTATTGTGCTTGTGTGCCAAGCACTAGTTAAGTGCTAGATTCTTATTTTTTTAATAATAAATTTTATTTTTATATTCCCCATACAATTGCAACCCCCCATTTTGACCCCAATCCCTCCCCTTCCGCCCCCCAACCCCCAAAAAGTGTCTCTGGTTCATAGTTTTTTGTTGATTTTGATTTTCACTTTCTTATAGTTATTCATTTTCCTGGTCCCTTATTTAAGTTTTCTAGATTCCTGTTATGAGTGAGACCATCCGGTATTTTTCTTTTTCTTTCTGGCTTATTTCGCTGAGCATGATCCCTTCCAGTGCCATCCATGTTGCTGCAAATTGCATGTGTTTATCTTTTTTGAATGCTGAGTAATATTCCATGGTGTATATGTACCACATCTTCTTGATCCAGTCATCTATTTTTGGGCATTTGGGTAAAGCCACCCATATTGAAGGCAGTATGTTCTCAAGCTGCTACTGGAGATCCACATCAGTTTTGAAAGGGAAACGAAGGAGATTTCACTTCTCGAGTTCATCTTTCCCATTGCCTTGTCTTATTACCAGAATAACTACCATGAGAGGGGGCTGGGAGGGACAGATAAGTTTTTGTCAAGGCTATGGAAAGCACTGTCTGGTAAGAATTACCAAGGAAAGGTAAGCAAAGGGATACTTGGAGCACATCTATAAATTACTTCTCTTTCACTCTCAGGTCATCACTCCTCACACTACCTGTTATCACTCACTTTCCGCAGTCAATTTTTTCTACTTCTCAAAAAGCTGAGGAGAATCTGACTTGAAAGTATCTGAGCTCCCCACCAGATGGCCTTAGCCATCCATCTTTCAGGGTCATGGCCCATCTGACCATGCAAGGTCTAGGACACCACCCGGGCATTCCCCTTCCTTCTCTCAAGATATTTACTCCAGTAATTAAAATCTCTCTCATGTATTGTGTGTCCCCTTCTATACTGCCTTTTAGTTACAGATATTCTCTACTTTCTCTCTAAATGTCAAGAACATTCCTCCTCACCCCCTCTCATTCTCTTCTGAAAGCAGTGGCCTCTCACTGTTTTCTAGCTTCTAAATCTCCTCTTCAGCTGATATCATCAATTATCTCCACATTATAAAACCCAGAGAACAGTTTTCCATCCTTCTTTAGAATTTCTAATGTTTGTGATACACTGACAAGTTCCTTTCCTTTGAAAATGTCTGTCTTTTGACATCCATCATGCCCTTCTTCCCTGTTTCTCATCTTAATGCTCTGACTATTCCTACCCTTAACACTCTCAAAGGCTCCTTTTCTTTTACCTGTCCCTGAAACACTGGTGCACCTCAGGGATCCATTCTTTGTATATTGTACTTCCCACCCTATATCCTCGCCATGAACTGCAGCATCTCTTTTCTAGTTTTAACAAGCACCCATTTACTTGCTATTCAACAGTTCAAATTCAAATATCTGCAGCATGGACACCTACTACAGAAACAGAACTCACTCTTCATGGTCCCCATAGCCACCACCAAACTCGTGTTCCTCTTCCCCACTTCCTCCTCAGTAGCACTGTCTACTTCCCTGGTCCAGCTGTAAAGCTGCGGTCTCCCTCTTTCCTTTTTAATGCCTGCCACATTCAACTTTTCACTAAATTTACTGGAACTTAACTCCTTAGGTCATGTTCTTCCATCCATTCCTACTAGAGTGATCTTGACTCAGGTCCTGAGAGCCTGGGCTTGGACTTTTGCATGGACCTTCTGATATGCTGTTTGCCCCAGTCTACTTGAACATCTTCAAACCAGTCCTCAACACAACTACAAGTGTGGCCAGTCTAAAAAGCAAAATATGAGCCTTGCTTGAAGCAGGAGTTCTTATCCTGCATTCTACAAACTCCAGAGTCCAATGATAGAGATCAGGGGTTCCATGAACTTGAGTGAGAAAAAAAACAGCATCTTTATTTTCACTAGCTTTTAACTAAATGTTAGCATTTCCGATGATAGTGAGAGTAAGCACAGACTATAGTATTTATTAACAGTACTCCCAATTTTGTCATTAATTTGTCACCAGTAGAAGTTAGATGTTTGCACTTGGCATTGAAGATACCTCAAATTACTAATGACAGTAATCACCACTTCCAAATTAGTGTAGATAGTGTTATTTAATGTGTTAAAATGCACAAAATGTTTTGATATTTTGATAATTTCACTTCAATATAATTGACTGTCTTTGTACCCATATGGCTTTTATCTTATACAATTAAAAGCATTCTGAGCTCCTGTAGCTAGAGATTGCCAAAGAAGTCCTTGGCACAAGAAATATCAATAACCCTATCAATCTCTGAGTAACTCTCCCTTATCCTCGAGGATAAAAGGTAAGTTCTACAACAGCATGCAAGTCTCTGCATAGTCCATTTCTTACCCCATGGGCAGCCAGTAATTGTAGGCTGGTGGTGTTCCCCACACAAGTTAACTATGCTTCATCAATTGGAATCCTCTTCACACTTATATAACCCCATTTCTTCATCTGGATAAAATCTGGTTGGCTTTCAAGAGCCTAACTAAGTGAGATTGCATCTCCTCCTCTGTGTTCCTATAATACCTTGCATATACCTATGTCACCAAACTGTTTATTATTTTGCACCTCTGTCCCCCATTAGATGGTAAGCTAAGAACTATTTAAATGTAATTTTTTTTAATTCCATTAAAAATTTCCATTTTTTAAATTCCATTAATTCCATTCTAGGATTTAGCACATAGAGATGGTAGTCAGAGAAAGATCTAAAGGAGTTGAACACTAAGAGGTAAGATCACACATCACCTGCTTCAGTTTTTCCTCTCCTAAACCTGATTTGTATTTCAGATATTGATTAAATATATTAACAGCAGCTTTCACCTTGAAGGACATGAAAGCTATTATTATAGCATATTTCAATGTAGCTTTGTTCACAGGAGAAATCTTTCTTTCCCTTATTGTTACTGTCTGTCCTCTCATCTTCCCAGTCATCCACAAAAACCACAGCCTAAGAATAAACTTTATTTTTCCCTAGAGACTGTTTCTTATATAAATTCAGGGACAAGTGAAAGCAATTTCTTCCCTCTTTACTTAGGAAGGAGAATTCTCAACCTCCTAGACACAATAGGGGGGAAATAGAATGAATATTATTCAGAAAGATTAAGTGGCCTAAAAAGCAACAAATAAAAAGAATAAAATTCAATCTAGTCCACAGATAAAATAAAATATAAAAAGAAGTAATACAAAAATAATTCATTACCAATCTCAAAGCTCCCATTTATAAATCCAACTAAAGATGTCGGGATGTTGAACTGTCTTTCTATTTGTGTGAGCATGGAATTCATATAAGATCCAGATAGTGTTTTGGCTATATATGCACATGTTATTGCCACCAGAAACATCTAGGAGAAAAGAATATAAGAAAACATATAAAAATTTTATTTTTAAATTGTGTATTTGCTACCTGTTAACAAAAAATCTTCTACAAGACAACATAAACTCTTCTCCAAGACTGACTCAAACTTAAATAATCCTTGAACTTGTGAGAAACTTTTGTTATGATCTGTTCTTCTGGCCTTTCATATCAAGTTCTCACTTTGAAAATTCAGAGTAGGACTAATTGATTATTGATATTGAAAAAGAGGAATGTAGCATTACAGAGACATTATTTCTGTAGCAAATTCCCTTAAGGTCTCTCTTATCTAAAGTAATATGCAAATTTACAATATTAGATTGCTGTTCAATGACCATTAATTTATTTAAAACATTATTTTAATTATAGACCACTACAAAAATATTTCAAAATTGAACAGTATTTGCTATGATAAACAAATATGAATACCATAAAATTCCATCTATTGACTCATGTTTCCTATGTATTGAGATAGTTCCAAAGAGGAGTCATGTTTGACATGACCCATAATAAATACCAAGGACAACTTAGTATGGTTTTAAAGAAAATGTGAAAAGTTAAAAGCTTGAGTTTCATTAACAGAAAAAGACTTTGATTTTAGTAGGGGATTTGAAAAAGGTGCATTTTATACTGGGTAGTAGTATAATTAATTGGGTAGATTAATTATTTCTTCAAAAACATCAAAGTCTAGATAAGTAAATTTATGCCAACCTGAATGGTGGGTCTCCAATATTAGACCATAGGAGTTTTATCTTGACCCTATGTAAGTATTTTTCCTGATGACACCTCCATCCCTGGAGACCATTTGATCTGCTGCTCTTAGCCAACATTCTCAAATCCCTGAAATCCTCACCTCTCCACCTTCTATACACACAATCTTCTTTTTAAAATAGTATCATTTGTTATTAAGGAAACACTGCTTTACAATACTGTATATGACTTAAGGAGTACAGGGTCACACCTCTTAGATATATGTTACCACACACACCACCAAAACACCCTAGTCCTCCACCGTAGCCCTTCATGGCCCCAATCTTGAACCAACCCCATAATTTATATTGCACCCTGTACATTCCCTTTAAGATTTTCACAGTCTTTTTGGTTTCCTCATCTCCAAACCAGCCATGTGTAATTCATAACCAACAAATAATCTCAAACTTAATCCATCTCTACCTTTATCACTTTAGGATAGGTATACCTTCTCCTGTCTAATAAAATCCCTTTCCCATTCTTCCTGTTTCTGAGATCCTGATCCATGAATTATTGCCCCCCCTTCCCAATACTCTTTACTGCCTTTCTTCCTGCTAATTTTTAAATACATTTAAGATAATTCTGTGTATCTACAAAAATATAGCTACATGTAAACCTATATATAAAGTCTTCATTCACCCATGAGGGTAGTTACTCCAGCTACCATCAAGCTGTTTGGAAGAATAATCTAGATTCATTGCATATGCAATTTAATCTTTGACTCAATCTTTAACCTGCTACAGTTTAGCCTCTCCTGAAACTATCATAAATAAAAGGTCATTAAAAAAAAACCTCCCTGATTTCCAAAATCAAGAGCTAATTCTCAGTCCTTAGCTGAGAACTTGATATCTGAGTCATTTGACACCATTAATCTCTTTTCTTCCTGAAATTCCCTCCCAACATGCATAGCTATATATCTGCCTACCTGCTAGACCTTTTATTCAATCTTCTCTTTTTTTGGCCAACCCCTCCAGGCTTTAATCAAGTATGCTTTTCACTTTTCACTACACCAGCTCTCCCTAGGAAGTCTTACTTGTTCCCAAGATTTCAGCTACCACCCACATGCTGAAATCTCTCAAATGTGTACCTAGTTTAGCTTAGACAAGTACAATCATTTTTTTTCCAGTGGCCTCTTGTCTTATCCACCTTCAATTTCCCTTCTGCTTGCCACCACCACTAATGATCTGTCAAATGAATTTATAATATCACTAATTATCTGTCAAGTGAATTTTTAAAAATGCATGCTTAACATGTGATTCCACTTCCTAAAACTTTTTAGTTACTGCCATGGATAAAAATCCCTACCTTTTTGGATGGCAGTCAGAGCCTCATCTATATCTCCATCTCATCTCCTGATACTTATGCAGAGATATAATATTCTACTTATGGTTACTTTAATTCACCATGCCATTCTACATCTCAATTTCCTCCACTTATAATGTTTTTCTTCCCCTTATTTATCTGATATATATTCATTTTTTTTAAGATTTATTTATTTATGCATACAAGAGCTGAAGTATAGGCCACATGTGAAGGAGGGTGAGAGTGTTCACCAGAGACAGAGTGGGAAACAGAACAGGCAGATTGGCTTAAATACATTGCTAAGGGGAGCAGCAGGTGAGACAAGAGACGTGTTCTGTGCCATGTGGGTTAGCTCCCTGGCCAGGGATCAAACTCTTGCTGCAGTGGCTGCAGTGACTATGGATTGCTTCATAGTGCTGAGACTCAACCCCTTGCGCCACCAGGGAGGCCCTGATATATACTCATTTTTTAAAAACTCAACTCTATTATCATTTCTGTTGTGGAGCCTTCCTTCTCTCTTTGCTTCCTAGGTAGCCTTAATCTCTCATTCACCTTCCTACCCTGCTATGTGCCTGCCTCCATAGCAGCTCTTATCACACTTAACTGTTTGGATGCTTATAACTTCCTCTTTCACTGTACTGTGTACAGTTCAAAGTCAGGAGCCAGTCTTATTCACCTTTGTATCTTTGGTGTCTGCTAAATGCCTCATGGATATGCTAGGCACACAGTATAAGTTAATTGAGTTAATTATAGATAGACTAAGTTTTTAAAAAAAATCTTGAGGGCCTCCCCGGTGGCACAGCGGTTGAGCACTGGGTTGCGAAGCTGCCCGCAGCCTCTGCAGCGCCGGTTCGATCCCCGGCTGCTCCCTGGCCACCGGCGGAGGGTCCCACATGGTGTGCAGACCTCTCCTGCCGCCCGCTGCTCCCCTTAGCAGTGTACTTCGGTCCTTCTGCCTGCTCTGCTCCCCACTCTGGCTCTGGTGAACTCTCTCACCCTCCCGCGCTTCTGACTGTACCCAGTGCTTGTATAAATAAATAAATAAATATTTAAAAAAAAAAGAAATAAGGTATTAAAAAAATAAATAAATAAATAAATCTTGAAAAACTGGTCAGAACTGAAAATAAGCTGAATTTAAGATGAAATATAATAGGATTAAATCACTTAAACCAAGCACTATCTGTACCAATTTATTTGGGAAAATCTGAACAGAAATTTATGTGGAAAAGACCTGAGAAGTTTAAATATCAAGCTTAATATGAATCACAACTATTACATGGCTGGTAAGATACTATAACTATCTTTTTTATTAAATATTTATCCTTTATATTAAATGTAATTTAATATTATCCTTTTAAATATTATAGAAACTGTTTCATCACACTATAAATCTTTGTAGAATACATTGCAAGTAAACAATTTTGCACATAATTTTATAATTAAACATATTGGTTTACATTAAAAACATGCTTTACAAAATAAAATACTAATCCTAACTGGGAAACAACTTTATTTTAGCGTTTTAAGAAATGAGACTGGGTGAATCTAGATGGGCTTCCTAACTGGTTCTGTTGACAAAGTAAAGGCAAAGCAATGCCTATTATGTATGACTCATGTCTAGTACAAAATACTCTCTATGTATAAAGCTAGTCCTAACATTCTTTCACAATAGTGTGCCAGAGTTTGGGAGTAAATTTGTTGAGGACACTCCTTTGACCCTTTTGTAAAACATTTTGGTTAAAGAGTATATTTCTTATTTCAGAGAAGCAGAAAAACCTGATTACTAAGCAAATGCCTCTCACTTTTACCAGATAAACTTATGCTCGTAATAGTGTAACACTCAGACTAATATCTAATCTTGATCATCTAAATGCCAAACTCCAAAGAAATCAAAAATTAGATTTAAGACCAATTGTTAAAAAGTAACACCTGACTTGTTTTCTCCACAGTGCTACTTTTAACAATAGTTAATATTTATTAAATGTTCACAATATCCCCGTCATTGTTCCAAGTATGTAAATAGAAAAGAATCCTGTAAGATAGAACTATTGTTATTACCCTTTCAGGGGAGAAAACTGAAGCACAAAGAGGGTCAATACTTGTCCAATATCACACAATAAGTAAGTAGTTTAACTCAGATTTAAATCCAGAGAGACTGGGCCTTGATCTTTATTTTTTATCCATCCAGTTTTAGAAGAAGGACCTATGCACTGAGGAATGATTTAAGGGAAATTTTTAAAATATCGTTTACATTGCACTTCAGGTAAAAACACTTTTCTCAGTCTATGTCATTATAGAGTTCACGTACATGTATAAATTTCATGTGCATGTGTAAATTTTCCTTACACAGGTATAAAGGGAAAAGAAACTTTTGATAGAGAGAAAATTAGGAGCAGTGTCTCAGTTTGGAAACTACTTGTAGACACTAGCTGTAGAACCAAGACAAATACCCAGATCTCATAGTTTAAAATAAATTTGAATTTTATTTGAAGGCAAAGTGACTTTGAAGCTATGCAAAAAGTTTGCTCTGAAATAGTCAAAAATTCCAGAAAAGATAACAAAGTGGGCATTTTTCTTACAGAGAAGGCTTGTTCTGTTGCCAAAGCTTGAAGTAAACATTTGTTTTACTGGGTCATTGTGAAGAGACCATTGCCTACAGAGTCACAAAGACTTTCTCTTCAGTGAGCCATTTTCCAGGAGAGACCCCACACTCGTCTGCCTAGAAGTCCCAGAACGGTGAGCATAAATTGACTTTTGATCCAGAAAAATACTTCCTGCTACAAATACTGGGTGCCTGGAAAATTGTTAAGACTCTGTCTTTTATTTAAATCCTTCAAAATAATTTCTGATTAAGATGCCTGAATTAGTAAACTTACTTATATATAGACCCTCAGTTACAAAACCAATTTCTCAAAGCAAAAAAATCATTAATGTATCAGGCACTTATGACAATAATATTAGATCTAGATCACTCCATAAAAATATTAACAACTTTACAAAGTAAGATTTTAAAACACACACATACACACACACACACACACACACACACACACACACACACACACATGTTCCATACCTTTAGCTTGGAAAGACATCTTACTCTATGGGTTTCAGTTCTTTTCTTAGTTTCTCCCATGTTGTTCTTCTGAGTGTTCCAAGTTATTTATGTTTTAAATCTTGATATTTCTTAGTTCTATCCTTTTAAGAAGACAAAAAAAAATCCATTAAATTACTGACAAAATCATAAGTTGTCATTGTTTTGAAGAAAACACTGAGTAAAATAATCAGAATCTATTGTATTCCAAAAATACTTGGGAAACTTTGATTCAGATCTAGAAAATAATGACGTTAGAGAAGATCTAGCTGTTAATTTTCCATTGAAAAGTTACATCAAATAACTGTATTTACTCCTTAGTGAGATTAAAGCTACTAGATTAATATGTTATGGTTCCCTTGCAAAATAATGATCTCGTGGTTAAAACAAGCTTTTCATTTCTTTAGCCAAAACAAATAGAACCAAGTGAGCTCCTTGGACTTACATGAAAATGCTGCTTTTAAGAGCACACAGACTTTGATTTGCGTTTGTGCTAAAAATCTGCTTCAGAGCCTAGCACAGCTCAAAAATCTCTATTTGGCCAGGCTCCCTCTTCAAGTTCTTTGCGTTCCAAGACTTCCCTGGAGTCTCAGGAAGGGAAACGCTTTCTGGGGCACTGCTGATTCACAGAAACCTGGGGAGACATGGAATTTTAATCATGGAAATTGCCTAAGTAAAAATAACAAATAATCTATGATCTGGAAAAAGAATCCTTTAATTGCAAAGCAAGATGTGAGGTTTAGGAGAAGGCAAACATATGAGGGCAGATCTATATGTGTACTTACCTGTAGAGTATTTAGGCACACATTTTTATTTGTAAGCCTGAAAGAAGCCCTTAACTTTATTAAATTCTACTAACCCCATGTCAAAGATTGTGTCTGTGTCTTGAAACTAGTACAATATTTTGTATTAAAACTGAAGTATTTCACTCTAAGTGTTATAATCATCTACTTAAGACTGATATCTTAACAATAAGCTTGACATTAATTTTTTAAAATCCTGTGAATGCTATCCATTTAACAATTCATCCTGATTGACACTAATTTTTAAAGACCTAAGTGCTGTACCTCTATAAATGTGTTGAATCACACTCCCCCTATAAACATTAAGGCAATAGTCACTGAACAATTATGTATAAGATCTGTTCTCTTTATTCATTCTCTCACAGGTGCAATAGAATTTTTTTGAAAGTCTATTATTTACTAGTCATTGTACTATGTACTATAATTCATCAGTAAATGAGGCAGACAAACTGTCCTAAAGACTGTTGTACCTGGCTGGAGGAACATTATGCTCTGTGGAAGGTACTTGGACCAGACCACAGAGAAGTTATAATTTTACTGGGAAAGGTAAAACTTTTCAATAAAACAAACTGGAGTAGAATTAGTGTGTCATCTAATACAAATTGGCATGTAAGTGGTGAAAAGATTCATATATCATAGAAGAAAATTATGAGAGATACACTTGTCAATTCTGAGTGGCCATACAAATGAACTCATGCTAAATCCTCACACAAAATTCCAAATCACCTTAACTGTAATACAAGTACATGGCACTTGTTTGGGGGAAAACTAACAGACTAGGATAATTTTTTTAGAAGAATAGGAACTGCTGTTATTTGGGCCTCCTCTGTCTCACAGCTCCTTTTATCATACACCTCTTGACTGCCCTCATTCCTACTTTTTCATGCATTTAGAACCCAACCTTGCTTCCCTGTCTTTTTTGCTTCTATTCTCTCCTTCCCTACATCTGAACCCAAGGTAGTCACCCAATTATACAATAGGAGAGGGAGAGAACTTACCCCTCTTCTTTGGCAAAACTGTCTTCACTCTCTCTAGTAGGTAAAAGACATAACTATTCTAAATGCTGGTGTTTCCTGTGTTGTTGATGGATATACAAAGTTAGTGCGACAGAAAATTGCTGTGTAGAGGAATTCTGCAGATCCTTCTATGCCTGGTGACACTGTGTAGCAATCTAGAGCTGGTTTTATTTCTTTCAGAGCTTTGTTTCAAAATGTTTTTACTTCCTTGAAAGAAGTTTTATAAGCAATTCCCTGGACTAAGGCTTGAAGCTTGGAAACAATTAAATGTGATTAAATGAACACTAACCTTTCCTTCATTTGCCAATTTGCTTAGTGAAAATGTCTAGCTTTTCAGACACAGTTTAACATTTAATGGCGGAAAACAATAAAATGAAGAAATAAAAACACCTATTTTGTTAATTTAACAAAATACACGAAATCCAAAGTAATATCACAATCACAGTCAAGCACTTTGGCCCCAAATCAGGGAATGCACACTTTGTTTCTTCATATCTTCTCTGCCTGGTGAGTGACAGCCCTGTGGACAGGCCCCTTTTGTTAGCACAGAATTGTTTAGACGGGGACTTCTGCTCCTGGGACCACAGCATCAGGGACAAATCCCCTTCAGTCATCACTGCTAATGAAAACAACTTGCTCCAGTTTAAGGAAGTGGTGAAGCTTTACTTTGTCTAACTCTGAACTTTCAGCAGCAGCCAGATATTCGTCAGTGCTCATTCTCAAAGAAACATGCTTGAGTTTCTTCCATGTCTACCGGTGGTTTTTGCTTTTCATGCGCATTTATTTCTAAATGTGGTAAAAGCATTTGACAAAACTGTTAACTACATGCAGTTACTAAAACTTTCACTTTGCTTGTCAGAAACGTTAAGCCCATTGAACAATTCCACTCCCGGGCTGCTGCCTGCCAGTTGCCAGCCCCTAATGACATGTCTCAATCATAAGAGGATATGTCTTTTTGTTTTGTTGTTTTACAAAACAAATAATCTTGTGCTCTTCGCCCAGCATTAAGTATATAAACATGGTGTTTTATCGCTGTAAACCACCTGGGGAAAAGGCATACATTAAATGCTATACTATTGAATTAACAAAATAAAGATTTTATCATGGCAAAACTAGTAGTACATACATGAAGAAGACTTAGAAGAACGTCCTTTCCCTGGGACAAAAGAGAGGGTCATGCCAGCAAAAATCTTAAGAAAATTTTTTATTTCCAGAATCTCCAAATGGCTTCTACTTCTGCAAGAGAGGACAGCTTTCGGGGTGGTTCCCTGCTGAAATAATTTCAACCAATACTAATCCAAGAAGTATGTGCCAATGAAGGGTTTGTAGTATCAACAATGACATTTTGTGTGATGCCTACCAAATTCTGTTACTTATATTAGTTCCCACTCATCAGAAGCAAAGAATAAGATTAGATTCTGTATATCAGTCTTACAAATACCAGTATCTGTTTATTTCTATGTCCAGAGGAGGTACCAGAAATGCATCACTCTATGCAAAACTAGAGAAACTTAGCTGACCATAGACTATTAACTGTATGCATGATTTCACTATGCAAAGCAAAGAGTGCAAAGCACAGAACACAGGTAAAAACCTTCACCAGCAAACCAGCAATAGGAAGACCTACCCCATTACTTTTTCTAACATTCTAATCTAACTTTGATTATAGACCAAAGCCATAAAGTTGAAACCTGACTCGATTTAGAATCGGTTGTGAAGATCATCATTGCGCCTTCTCAGGCCAAGTAATTCTAGAGAATGATCAGAGAATTATAGAAGCAGCCAAGGTTTTTACACTTGCAGTTTAAACTGTTTCATTTCTTTCCATGTTTATCGCACTTCTCTTTTTTTGCTTACATAGACATAGTTTGGGGTACAAAAACATGTTCCTTCATTTAACTGTAGCAAATAAACACTGATCTGATCTTTTTTCTTATAAAGATTTTCATCTGTTTATAAAGCTCCCAAAATAACTGAAAATCCACTAACACATTTAGATTTTTACCAAATCCATTTATTTATAAATTTGTGCATACACATTTATAAATACATGAAGGCAGCTGGATATGGTCAAAATGTCAAACCTTGAAGTCCAGTTAGATAGGGTTTAATTCTAGTTTAGTTGTGAGTTGGCAGCTGGATATGGTCAAAATGTCAAACCTTGAAGTCCAGTTAGATAGGGTTTAATTCTAGTTTAGTTGTGAGTTGTTTAAACTCTGTGAGCCTGTTTTTCCTTCTCTGTATGTGGGAATATTTATGCCTACCTTGCAAAAATGTTATAAAAAATGAGTCTAAAAATTTATATAAGACCCCCAGCAAGACTGCTGAAATAAAAAATAGTCACTCTGTAAATGGTAATGATTATTATTCACTCATTCCACAAATATTTATTAAGGCTCTATTACATTCCAAACACAGTAGTTGGTGCTAGGGATACAAAGATGAATACAGACATGCTTGCACTAGAAAGGTCTCACAAGCTGTTGAAAAAGATAGATAATTAAATTATGACAATAGTTACTAACATAATGGCAGACATATAGATAATTAAATTATGACAATAGTAACATAATGGCAGACATTTTGAGCTAAGTAACAGGAAGAGACAATTAATGAAAACTATTCATTTAGATGGGATATAGTAGTTCTAGTACATGAGCTTTGAAATGAGACACAACTACTTTGAAAAACTTTAAACTACCTTTGTGATTTTGAATAAATCTCTATCTACACATTGAAGAATGTCTCTATATCTGTCAGGGTCCAAACAGGAAGATAGACACTGGTAGGTAGAGCAGTAGAGAAATTTAATATGAGGAACTGTTACAAAGGTGTCTGAAGAGACAAAAAGCCATTCTGAGGATAGTGGACAATCCAGAGATTTACACCAGTGGGCAGTCACTCAAACTCCCAAGACTGTGGGGCTGAGTGCAGGTACTTGGGCCGTAAAGACTCACAGCCACTGCCAGAGGCACTGCTTAAAGTGAGGAGCAGGAGAAACACCCTGGCTTTAGATTTTTTTCCCAGCCCACTTATATATTTGTTCATTCACATCACAGATATAAGCAAGCAGCTAGACATAGTCAAAATGTCACATCTTGAAGCCCAGTTAGTCTGGGTTTATTTATTGAATGATCTCAAAGTCTTCAAAATACAGAATATGAAGAAGCAAATTTTCCTAAAGTGGCTATATCACCAGATTGGAAACCCAAGCTCTAATATGATATATGCAGTGTGATACCATATTTGTAAAACTGTAATTGAAGATAATAATAAAAATGTAAGCATTTTTATAGTACTTTCTGTATTCCAGGCACTGTTTAATGAACTTTGTAGATGTCAATTTTAATTCTTATAAAACCCACCCCTATGTTTATAGCACCACTATTTACAATAGCTAAGCTATGGAAACAACCCAAATGCCCAAAAATAGATGACTGGATCAAGAAGATGTGGTACATATACACAATGGAATATTACTCAGCATTCAAAAAAGATAAACTCATGCAGTTTGCAGCAACATGGATGGAGCTAAAAGGGATCATGCTCAGCACAATAAGTCAGAAAGAAAAAGAAAAATACCAGATGGTCTCATTCATAGCAGGAATTTAGAAAACCTAAATAAGGGGCCAGGAAAAAGACTAACTGATACAAAGTAAAAATCAAAATCAATAAGCAACTATAAACCAGAGACACACTGGGAGGGGAGAGGCAGGGAGAGGAAGGACTAGGGTCAAAATAAGGGGGGGTGCAATTGTATGGGGAATATAACCAAAATGAAAATGCATACATTGTGCAAAAATGAAAAATGATGTAAGAATTATATAAAATAAAATTTTTTAAAAGTTGGAAAAAAAAACAACCCTATAACATAGGTAATTGATCCCAACTTTTAAAAGTAGGGAATTACATGTAGCAACCCAGTTTTCCCAGCACCATTTATTGAACAAACTTTCTTTGCTCCAATGCATAGTCTTTGCTCCTTTGTCAAAGTTTAGTGGACCATAAATCTGTGGGTTTATTTCTGGATTTTCTATTCGATTCCATTGGTCTGTATGTCTGTTCTTGTTCCAATACCATGCAGTTTTGATGACTATGGCTTTGTAGTATAGTTTGAAGTCTGGGAGTGTGATGCCTCCATTTCCTTCTTTTTTTTTCAGTAGAGCTTTGGCTATTCGGGGTTTTTGGTGATTCCATATGAATTTCATCAATAATTGTTCTATTTCTTTGAAGAATGACATTGAAATTTTGATTGGAATAGCATTGAATCGGTATATTGCTTTTGGTAGGATGGCCATTTTAATAATGTTTATTCTTCCAATCCATGAGCAGGGGATGTCTTTCCATTTCTTTGTGTCTTCTTCTATTTCTTTTAACAGTGTTTTATAATTTTCTTTGTATAGGTCCTTTACCTCTTTTGTTAGATTTATTCCCAAATATTTGATTTTTTTTGTTTCGATAATAAAAGGGATGGTTTTTTTTATTTCTTCTTCTTCAGATTTATTGTTTGTGTATAGGAAGACTACTGACTTTTGCATGTTGATTTTGTATCCTGCCACTTTACTGAATTGATCAACTCAAAATGGATGAAAGAACTAGACATAAGACCTGAAACCATAAAATACATAGAAGGAAATATAGGTAAAACACTATGTGATTTGCATATCAAAGACATCTTTACAGACACATCACCCAAAGCAGTGATAGTGAAGGCAAAGATAAACAGCTGGGACTACATCAAATTAAAGAGCTTCTGCACAGCAAAAGAGACAATAACAAAAACAAAGAGAAACCCCACCAACTGGGAGAACATTTTTGCACCCAACACTAATGATAAAGGACTGATCACAAAAATCTGCAAAGAGCTGATGAGACTCAACAACAACAAAGAAAATAACCCAGTCAAAAAATGGGCAGAAGAGCTAAAAAGAAACTTCTCTGAAGAGGAAATGCAAATGGCCAACAGACATATGAAAAAATGTTCAACATCACTTGTAATCAGAGAAATGCAAATCAAAACTACCATGAGATACCATCTTACACCAGTGAGAATGGCACATATTAAAAAAACTAGCAACAACAAATGTTGGCGAGGTTGTGGAGAAAAAGGAACTCTCCTGCACTGTTGGTGGGAGTGCAAACTGGACAAGTCACTATGGAGAGCTGTGTGGAGATTTCTTGACCTACTAAAGATAGAGCTTCCATATGATCCAGCAATTCCACTCCTAGGTATTTACCCAAAGGACACAGAAACATCAATTCCAAAGAACACCTGCACCCTATGTTTATAGCAGCACTATTTACAATAGCTAAGCTTTGGAAACAGCCCAAATGCCCAAAAATAGATGACTGGATCAAGAAGATGTGGTACATATATACCATGGAATATTACTCAGCATTCAAAAAAGATAAACACATGCAATTTGCAGCAACATGGATGGCGCTGGAAGGGATCATGCTCAGCGAAATAAGCAAAAAAGAAAAAGAAAAATACCGGATGGTCTCACTCATAGCAGGAATCTAGAAAACTTAAATAAGGGACCAGGAAAATGAATAACTATAAGAAAGTGAAAATCAAAATCAACAAAAAACTATGAACCAGAGACCCTTTTTGGGGGGTGGGGGCCGGGAGGGGAGGGATTGGGGTCAGAATGGGGGGGCTGCAATTGTATGGGGAATATAACAATAAAATTTATTATTTAAATAAAAAAAAAGTAGGGAATTAAAGGACAGAGAGGTCAAGTAACTCGTACAAGTTCACACAGCTTTGAAGTGATTGAACCAGAATTCAAATCTAGGTAGTGTCGTAGACTCTACCCACTTAACTGTCACCACCACCGGTGGTGGTGGTGGTGGGGATGTTGCATATGTTTACTGGTGTATTTACTTATAGGAAATACTAAGGATAATATTGATCTTTTATCAATTAATTTTTGTATTGAGGTAATTTTGGTTTACAACAATGTATATGACTTAAGGATATAGGTTGAAACCTCTTCAAATATGTTATCACACCACATCCACCACTAAAGCACCAGTAATCTTCCATCCTTTCTTCCCCCACCAACTTCACTTCTGCAGTCAGATTGCTAGGATTTGTTTGGACTTGCTTTTGTCTGTTTCTTTGCTTTGTTTTTTTATATTCAACAGATGAATGAAATCATCCAGAACTTATTTATTTTGCCTATCATCAGCTCCAGTTCCAGTCATGTTTTTGCAAATGGCGAGATTTCATCTTTTTTTTTAATATAGCTAAGTACTATTCCACTGTGTATACAGGCCACAACTTCAACTCTTAGCTATTGTAAATAGTGCTGCAATGAACATAGAAGTGCATATGTCCATTCCAATCAATGTGTTTATATTCTTCGGATAAATACCTAGGAATGGAATTGCTGGATCATATGGTGTATTGATATTTATTTGTAATTGTAGTGCCAGCAAGGCAAGGGGTAGTTTCTCTGTGGATCTGGGCAGGTGGTTGAAGGAGAGTACTGGAGCCCTCAGTAACTCTTTCAGGCTTTTAATGGTCTTTCTACACCATTTGTAGTGAGGCAACCAGATGCAGGGCAAGCAGGGGCCCAGGGAGCCAGGAGACTGGCAGACCTCCCAGCCCCCGCTGAATCTTTACTATCTTGCTGGGCTATCTCTGGCTGTCTCTCGTAGCTATGCCACCACCATTCTCCACTGCACACCGTCCTCTGTAACGCAGCCCTTATAGGCTCAGTCTCTCAGGTCAGTTGTGCCCACTTACACAAACCCTTGCTCCTAAGCAGCTCCCGCATTCAAAGCCATTGTCCAATGGTGTAAAAGCCTGATCATCACTTACCCTACAGTAATGTTTTGAGAAACCCTGGCATTTCACAGGGGCTGGGCCATACTACATTCCTATTAACAGTATATGAGGTTTTCTTTTTCCCCACACCCTGGCCAACACTTCTTATTTCTAGTCTTTTTGATATAGGCCATTCTCACAGGTATGAGATGATGTCTCATTATAGCTAAAGAAGAATCTTGAAAATGGTTATCTGGATGGGATTATGGTTATTTTGTTTTGTTTCTCCTTTGAAAATTTCTGTGCTTTTTTTTTTTTTTTTTTTTGGTGGGACCCTTGCCGGCGGCCGGGGAACAAACTGGCACTGCAGAAGCTGCAGGCAGCCTCGCAGCCCAGCACTCAACCGCTGCGCCACCAGGGGAGGCCCTGTGCTATTTTTTATAATGATGGTAGGCATCATTATATTTTCTCCAATTTAAAAAAAAATAAGAAAGAATGTGCATTATTGGAATTGATTCTTTAAAAATATAGTTAGATTGCAGCACATTTCTAATCCATGTGATTGCTGTGTTTTTTCACTATTGTTGCCTTTTTTCCTTGTTTCTCTGTTCATTTTGCTTTCATGGAGAACTGTGGGCCTCCACATTTCTCTTTCTTCTCTCCGATTATTTGGGCTATAATTCAACAAAATGGCCTGGGAATTAGAACTGGAAGGTGCTAGAGTCACTAAGAACTTCCCAACTGGCTGCATGTGGTTATAAGTCACAATGGTATCCATTCCTATGTCTACTTTGGCGGTAGTAAACAAAACAGTTGTTTAGGTTATATGAGGAGAACAGTTTGGAGTGCTGGATAAATATTAAGTGAGATGCTCAGGGACTTAAATTAATCAAATGAGTGTGTGCATGACTCGCCTTGCCTTCCGATTACCTCTCAGCTGAATACCACTTGTAAGCATGGTGCTTCACATCACCAGATAATCTTAAACTTGCTTATTTAAGCAAGTTTATTTATTTAAACCTCTGATGGACCACTGGATAAAAAGAGGAAACATGAAGAGTTTGGGTGTTAAAATATAATCTGATGGAAAGCATGAAAAACATTAGAAATTTCCCTCAAGATTGCCTTCATCTGGGCCTCCCCGGTGGCGCAGCAATTGAGCGCTGGGTTGTGAAGCTGCCCGCAGCCTCTGCAGCACCGGTTCCATCCCCAGCTGCTCCCTGGCCACCGGAGGAGGGTCCCACATGGCGCACAGACCTCTCCTGCCGCCTGCTGCTCCCCTCAGCAGTGTACTTCGGGCCTTCTGCCTGCTCTGCTCCCCGCTCTGGCTCTGGTGAATTCTCTCACCCTCCCGCGCTTCTGACTGTACCCAGTGCTTGTATAAATAAATAAATAAATCTTAAAAAAAAAAAAAAAAGATTGCCTTCATCTGAGTGATGCTTCATCTACCTATCCAAAATTTTGACCTACTATTTTATGGTAGCCTGGTTCCAAAACCAATTTTTGGAAAGAATGGTAAATTATATCTAGATGAGCTTTGTTGTGTTCAGAGAAATACTTGCAAATAATGACATGAAACCCATTCTCCTGTTTCCTCAATTTTAAAGAAAGTGTAAAAATTCCAAACATTATGATGCCAACTTTTTTCTTATTTAATACATTAATACCTGTAGTAATTGAGTACTAATCCACGTTATAAAATATTTACTCATTGTAGCCAAATACAACATGTCATCTTTGAATTTCTTTCTTAACAGGTTATGCTTTTGCTCACATCAATTTAAAATAAGGATATATCAAATGTTATCATATGTTAAATAATATAAGGTGACAAGAAAAATTTTCATACTTAATGTTATAAAATATAAAGTTTCTAATTATCTATAAAGTATTGATATAAAAGAAAACATTTTGGATAAAATCACATATTTTTAAAAAATTTTAATTTGTGCAAATTTTTTTAAAATCCTACATAATTGTAAAAAAGAATCATAAGTGAAAAGAGATAGATAACTGAAGGCTCCACCATTGACTGAGGGAGAGATCAATCCTCCAAAAGGAGGGACACATGCTATCTTGACAAGTGTATATGGTTTCCCTTGTCCTGTGCAAGATGTGGTGTCTTTTCTTGCAAAGATTAAATTGATCTCAGGTGTCTGGTATGCATGTTTGTGCGTTAATTATTCAGTCATTGACATGTAAAATGTATTCTTTTCTATCTTCATCAGAAAAATAAAGTACCAGAAGTTGCTTATATTTCATTTACAGAGATGACTGTGATAGGGGAAAGAGAGTGTGTGAAGGTTATGGCAGCCCCCAAAGGAGAATCACAATAGTGAAAAATCAGGAGATTTCTAAAGTAAGGCCATGCTGTCTATTGCTAGACTGGAGTGACTGCTAATCTAAGTTCAAATTATTCCTGTAAATTAGTGTGAACCACGTGTTTTTTGGAGATCAGGATACATACATCAAATAAGCTGTCACAGAATTTCTTAACTGTGACATTAATACATTAAAAAAATATAGTTGTGGAAAGTATGTAAAAATCACATGTTCTAATAACATGTTGAGAGGCACTATTGGTTAACTATTTTCTTTCTTGAGTGTAATCAAGTAAGCACAGCCAATGTGAATATGTCAGACGGTAAATAGAAGTTTTGCCTGAGAGAATCTGTTAAAGAGGCACCTCTCCTGCCTTCCTGTGACTATGCAGGTGCCTCTCCTTTTCTGTCTCTTTTTCCTCATAAACCTGTCCTTTTAAAATGGGGGGTGGGGGGAAGAGAGAGAGAGAGAGAGTGTTGTTCAACTTATTTCTTCCTGTCAGGAGATAATCATATTGCCTTGGGACTGATAAAAAACATGCCAAGTTGAGCTATGATGCAAACTAATGCCTGTATGTGCATTTCATCTGCATCTGAATCTTGAGTGACCTGATTCTCCCTCTGACAAAGATGGAAGTCCAAAAAATATGAAAGCTAAGGAATAGTCAATGCCTCATTTCCTATATTTGGTACTAGGGTGCTGTCCCTGTATCTTATTTTGTCTTTGTGACATCATACCAATACATAAGAGGTGGATAAAATACAGGTACAGGGCCTCCTTGGTGGTGTAGGGGTTAAGTCTTAGTGCTATCACGCTATCACCACTGCAGCCTGAGTTTGATCCCCGGCCAGGGAGCTTACCCACATATGGCACAGCAGACCTCTCTTGTCTCACCCACTGTTCCCCTCAGTAGTGTATTTCAGTAAATCTGCCTGTTCTGTTCCCCACTCTGTCTCTGGTGAATCCTCTCACCACCACCCCATACCTCTAGTCGACACCCCAGTTCTTCTATGCATTAATTAATTAATTAATTAATTTTTAAAAATACAGGTACATCCTTTTGCATAAAGATATGGAACCAAGGGGAGATGAGCTCATTTAAAAGCTTTAGGAGTGATCCTGTACACCTAATGTCTGTTCTACCTCCTAAGTAGTTGTTGAATCAACTCATTCTTCTTTCATCTCCTTTACCATCACCCTAGTCTAATTTGCCATCCTGTCTCATGTGGTCTCAATATTATCTCTTTTATTTAGTAGGGGAAAACAGTTCCTTCTCCTTTATTTGATTGTATACTTTCCCCCATTCTGTGTCTGTGAGTCATATTTGCTCAATAAACATGTATTATATGTCTGATATACACAGAACCATCTTCTAGATGCTTGAAGGTTAGGTAGCTTTAGAAAGCATGGCATCTGCCTATGGCTTAATAAGAACTCTATATAAATATCTTTAAATGCTGTGCCAGTGCATGAGTTAAGGGTGACAGTACAGGTCCTGGGGCCAGATTACCTTGATTTGGATTCTGATAAACACTGTCCAGCTATGTGCCCTGAGGAAATTGTCCAAAGTGATTTTCCTTATCAGTAAAATCTAACAACAAACCACTTCAGGTTTGTTGTAAGAGTCAAATAGTTAGCATGTGAAACATACCTGGAATATAGAAAGTACTCAATAAACATTAGCTACTAATGTGAATGGAGGAAAAGATCATTTTTGACTTAGATACTCAGAGAAGGTTTCATGAAGTAGCACAAGTTGAACTCAAAAGGTAGAATTTAGACAAAAAGAGTGAAGGAAGATGGAGCCATTCGGGCAGGAAAGTGAAAGAGAAGTTTCAGAAGCTCTGCATTTCCACCACAAGTAAATAGGATACAGGTCAAAACTTTATGGTGGGGTGACTGGTAATGAGCAAGACCACAAAAATGCCTGTTGATTTCTTTCTCCTCTTGGTCGCTCTCTCATCCTCACCTCTCCTGCTATTTCTAAGCTATTTTTCTCTGTGTGTAAAAAGACAGGGCTGGATTAGATGGTGACATTATTTTCCAGGTGGGGAAACTAAACCATCACCATTAAAAGGGTCACTTAAGGTCACATACAGGATATTTGCAGGAGCGAATCATCCTCTTCCTGACTCCCAAAGCAGTTCTCTCCTTTGCATTCTCTTTATTCTCTCCTTACCAAACCCAACACGTGCATGCATACACACACACACACACACACACCCCTGCACATTATTTTGCATCTGTTTATAGGTAAACAAATGTGCATCCTAAAGTGAACAACTAGGAGTAATGATCCCACTTTTGTCTAGATGAACCCAAAGGAGTGATGGGTGTCAGGCCAAAGAGATGACAGTGATCCTGTAACCTACTATTTGGAGCATTTTTTTTTTTTTAATTTGGCACAACCACAAAGAATTCCTCATGCAACCCAGTTGTGACAAATGCTACTAAATGACAAAAAGGAAGGAGAGCTGATCAAAGTCCTGTATGGGCTGGTCCAAAACTAGTGATTTTTCTCACTTGGTTGTTCAGTCAGTTATATATTGAACTTCTTGTCTTCCTCCGCCCTCACCTTCTTCAATGATGTTATCATTTAGAATAGATACATGAGAAAAAAAACTGAGGAAAGGGGGCGGAGCAACATGGCGGCGAGGAGACGCTGCGAGTAAGATCTCCCATTAAAAAAAGTGAATAGGGAGGAAAAGCGGCAGGTCCCAGTGAGAAGTGGGACACGGAAGATAAACGGGTGACGCCAGCGAACTGCCCGAAGAAGAAAGTGGCCATAAAAGAGGACCAGAAGGGAGGGAAGCGCAGAACCCTGCTCCCTCCCCCGCCCACAGAGGCGGCACTCTCCGACCGGCAGAGAGGAGGAAACAACAAACCAAAACGGCCAACAAGAACAAACGACGCAGCAAGCGGAACTGTGAGTGGACAGGAACTATTGCAGCCACCACACCCCGTGAACGGGAGCTGAGGCGAACCCTGCAGGATCCGCCGCAGCGGTGAGCGAACGGCTCCTGGCGCCATTAGAGAAGAACAAAGACCCCGGGAGACTCGCACACAGCCCGGGCTGCCAGTAAGCTGGCGCGGAAACGCGGCGCGCTCGGGGAACTTGAAAAGCAAGTGCAGACCAGGATCGCGGCTGCCCAGGTCCCCGCGCCTGCGACCTAGGCTTGCGGGGAGACGACCTAGGCTTGCGGGGAGACGCGCGGAGGTCCTCACTGAGGTGAAGGTCCCTCCCTGAGTGAGCAGGAACCAGGCGCCCAGGCACGGGAGCTGTGCAAAAGGCGCCATTCCCGCGCCACTGAACTGGGCTACAGCCCGCATCCTGGAACTGAGGGCTTTGAACTGAGACCCGGGGCACGAAAATTCGGGGCGTGGGTTCTCCACGACGGTGGGGCACAAGGCAGACACAGCACCCCAAAGCTGTTGAGGTGTACCCTACCATTCCCGCTCTGTTCTCTATCCCACGGGGTGGGGGGAGGCGAAAAACAGCCCCCCAAGGCCAATAGGAGAGATCTCTGGCGCCACCTAGCGACCAGGAAAAAAAAAAGTCACTAACACCCTATAAAACAGGACATTTCTTAAGACTGCTTGAAAAGGGCAGAAGGTTTCTGGAGGACCCAGTGGCCAGCCGGGAAGTTATTCCACGCCAGGCCCCTTCCGACCAGCAGTCTGAGCCCACAGAGGGAGCAGGCACCCACGTCCGGGGCAGACCGGGGACGCAGAAGAGTGTGCCTGAAACCGGAGGCGCAGGGACTGCATCCCGCTTCGCCATTTGAGAACAGGGACATTTCTTCAGTAAAAACTGCCTAAAACCAGCAGAAAGCTCCCCCAGAAGACAGAGATGGCTCCTGGAAGAGCCAGAGGGGAGCGGAGAAGTTCACCCAAGATGTCAGTCAGTCCGAGCAACACAGTGTCCCAACGCATACGACAAATTAGAAAACAGACAGTAGGGAGTAGAAGAACCACACGCAACCTAACAACTCCTCAGGAAAGAAGCACACCACAAAAAGAAAACCACTCCCCAGATTGCAACGACAGCAACTTGGAAGAACTTCTGAGCCTTCCAGAAAGAGAATTTAAAATTGCCATGATTAAAAAGTGATAGATCAGAAGAAGGAAATTGAGTCCCTAAAGAGGGAAGTAAGAGAAATGCAGGAGATCAAAGAATTAATGGAGGAACTAAAGAACTCTGGGAAAAGCAATGAAAGCAGAATAGATGAAATGGAAGAACGAATAAGTAATCTTGAAGACACAGAAATAAAAAGAACCAAAACAGAAAAGGAAAGAGAAGTACGAAGGAAAAAGAATGAAGAAAGACTTCGGGAACTATCTGACTCCATGAGGAAAGGAAATATAAGAGTTATAGGAATTCCAGAAGGAGAGGAGAGAGATGTAGGAACAGAGAAAATATTCATGGATATAATTGAAGAGAACTTCCCAAATGAGAAGAAGGAGCTGAAAATTGATATACAAGAAGCAAGAAGAACACCAAACTTCCACGACGAAAGGAAAAACACAGCAAGACACATAATAGTAAAGCTCCCAAGAATCCAGGACAAGGAAAAAATAATGAAGCTGACAAGAGGGAAGAATCAGATAACATTCAAAGGAAAACCAATCAGGCTGACATCAGACTTCTCTGAAGAAACACTACGGGCAAGGAGAGAGTGGAGGGACATAGTCAACAGACTCCAAGAAAACAGATGCCAACCAAGAATACTCTATCCCGCAAAGCTCTCTTTCCTCCATGAAGAAAGAATATGGACCTTCCCAGACAAAGAGAAACTCCGGAATTTCATTGCGACTAAACCCCCACTCCAAAAAATACTACAAGGAATCCTAAAGCCAGAACCTCAGAGGGACGAATAACAACGAAAGAAGACCAAAAAAAAAAAAAAAGTTATTAAAAGAATAAATAAATAAAATCAAAGGAAAGACAAACATAATGGCAAATACAGATGCTAACATATCAATATTAACTCTAAATGTAAATGGACTAAACTCTTCAATAAAAAGACACAGAGTTGCAGCCTGGATTAAGAAACAAAACCCAACCTTTTGCTGTCTCCAGGAAACACATTTAGCTACAAAAGATAAAAATAGGCTCAAAGTCAAAGGATGGAAAACAATCCTACAAGCAAATGGGCCAAAAAAGAAAGCAGGAACAGCTATACTTATATCAGATAAAACAGACTTCAAACTCAAAAAAATAAAAAGAGACCCCAATGGTCACTACATTATGATTAAGGGGACAATACTTCAAGAAGAAATAACACTCATTAACATATACTCACCAAACGAAAGAGCACCAAAATATATCAGACAACTGTTGTCCTGTCTGAAAACAGACATCAGAGAAAACACATATGTAGTGGGAGACTTCAACACACCACTATCAACAATGGATAGATCAACAAGACAAAAAATAAGTAAAGAAACTAAAGCTCTAAATAAGGACCTAGAGCATTTGGGCTTAACAGACATCTATAGAACACTAAACCCAAAAAAAACGGAGTACACATTTTTCTCAAGCGCACACGGATCATTCTCCAGGATAGATCACATACTGGGGCACAAGACAAACATCAACAGATACACCAAGATTGAAATCATACCAATCATCTTTTCTGACCACGAAGGCATCAAACTAGAAATAAATCATAAAAAGAAGGCAAGGAACTATCCTACCTCATGGAGATTAAAAGCCACACTACTGGAAGACCACTGGACTAACGAGGAGATCAAAGAAGAAATTAAAAAATTCTTTGAATTGAATGACAAGGAGGACACCAATATCCTAAATGTATGGGATGCAGCAAAAGCAGTAATAAGAGGAAAATATATAGCAATAGAAGCTCACATCAAAAAACAAGAAAGAACTCAAAGAAACAACCTAATCTCGAAGCTCAAAGATCTAGAAAAAGAACAACAAAAAAACCCCAGAACCAGTAGAAGAAAAGAAATAATAAAAACAACGCAGAAATAAATGAAATTGAAACTAAAAAAACAATCCAAAAGATCAATGAAACCAAGAGCTGGTTCTTTGAAAAAATAAATAAAATAGACAAACCCCTAGCCAGGCTCACAAAGGAAAAAAGGGAGAAAGCACAAATAAACAGGATCATCAATGAAAGAGGAGAAATCACAACGGACACAGCAGAAATCAAAAGAATAATCAGTAACTACTATGAACAGTTATATGGAAACAAGTTCAACAATCTAGAGGAGATGGACAAATTCCTACAACTCTACAATCACCCAAAGCTAGATAAAGAAGAAATAGAACACCTAAACAGACCAATTACAAGCAGCGAAATTGAAATGGTAATTAAAAACCTCCCCAAAAACAAAAGCCCAGGACCTGATGGATTTACAAATGAATTCTACCAAACATTCAGAGACGAATTAGTGCCTATCCTTCACAAACTCTTCCAAAAAATTGAGAAGGAAGGGACAATACCAAACACGTTCTATGAAGCCAATATTACACTAATACCAAAACCGAATAAGGACAACACAAAAAAGGAAAACTATAGGCCAATCTCCCTAATGAACACTGATGCAAAAATCCTCAATAAAATTTAGCTATCAGAATCCAACAATGTATCCATAAGATAATTCACCACGACCAAGTTGGATTCATTCCAGGGGCACAAGGATGGTTTAACATCCGAAAATCAATCAACGTTATCCAACACATCAACAAAAAGAAATATAAAAACCATATGATAATATCAATAGATGCTGAGAAAGCTTTCGACAAAGTGCAACACCCATTCATGATAAAAGCCCTTGAAATTCTTGGGATACAAGGAACATACCTCAACATCATAAAGGCCATCTATGACAAGCCAACAGCCAGTATCATTCTCAATGGTGAAAAGCTGAAAGCAATTCCATTAAGATCTGGAACAAGATAAGGATGTCCACTCTCACCACTGCTTTTCAATATAATACTGGAAGTCCTAGCCAGAGCAATAAGACAAGAGAAAGACATCCAAGGAATCCAAATAGGAAAAGAAGAAGTCAAACTATCACTATTTGCAGATGATATGATAATATACATAGAGAACCCCAAAATCTCCACAGAAAAACTAATTCAACTCATCAATCAATTCAGTAAAGTGGCAGGATACAAAATCAACACGCAAAAGTCAGTAGCCTTCCTATACATAAACAATAAATCTGAAGAAGAAGAAATCAAAAAAACCACCCCTTTTATTATCGAAACAAAAAAAATCAAATATTTGGGAATAAATCTAACAAAAGAGGTAAAGGACCTATACAAAGAAAACTATAAAACACTGTTAAAAGAAATAGAAGAAGACACAAAGAAATGGAAAGACATCCCCTGCTCATGGATTGGAAGAATAAACATTATTAAAATGGCCATCCTACCAAAAGCAATATACAGATTCAATGCTATTCCAATCAAAATCTCAATGGCATTCTTCAAAGAAATAGAACAATTATTGATGAAATTCATATGGAATCACCAAAAACCCCGAATAGCCAAAGCTCTACTGAAAAAAAAAGAAGGAAATGGAGGCATCACACTCCCAGACTTCAAACTATACTACAAAGCCATAATCATCAAAACTGCATGGTATTGGAACAAGAACAGACATACAGACCAATGGAATCGAATAGAAAATCCAGAAATAAACCCACAGATTTATGGTCAACTAATCTTTGACAAAGGAGCAAAGACTATGCATTGGAGCAAAGAAAGTTTGTTCAATAAATGGTGCTGGGAAAACTGGGTCGCTACATGCAAAAGAATGAAGCTTGACCACTACCTCACACCATACACAAAAATCAACTCAAAATGGATTAAAGAACTAGACATAAGACCTGAAACCATAAAATACATAGAAGGAAATATAGGCGAAACACTACGGGATTTGCACATCAAAGACATCTTTACAGACACATCACCCAAAGCAGTGATAGTGAAGAGAAAGATAAACAGCTGGGATTACATCAAATTAAAGAGCTTCTGCACAGCAAAAGAGACAATAACAAAAACAAAGAGAAACCCCACCAACTGGGAGAACATTTTTGCACCCAACACTAATGATAAAGGACTGATCACAAAAATCTGCAAAGAGCTGATGAGACTCAGCAACAACAAAGAAAATAATCCAGTCAAAAAATGGGCAGAAGAGCTAAAAAGAAACTTCTCTGAAGAGGAAATGCAAATGGCCAACAGACATATGAAAAAATGTTCAACATCACTTGTAATCAGGGAAATGCAAATCAAAACTACCATGAGATACCATCTCACACCAGTGAGAATGGCACATATTAAAAAAACTAGCAACAACAAATGTTGGCGAGGATGTGGAGAAAAAGGAACTCTTGTGCACTGTTGGTGGGAGTGCAAACTGGTCCAACCACTATGGAGAGCTGTGTGGAGATTTCTGGACCTACTAAACATAGAGCTTCCATATGATCCAGCAATTCCACTCCTAGGTATTTACCCAAAGGACACAGAAACATCAATTCCAAAAGCACCTGCACTCCTATGTTTATAGCAGCACTGTTTACAATAGCTAAGCTTTGGAAACAACCCAAATGCCCAAAAATAGATGACTGGATCAAGAAGATGTGGTACATATATACCATGGAATATTACTCAGCATTCAAAAAAGATAAACACATGCAATTTGCAGCAACATGGATGGCACTGGAAGGGATCATGCTCAGCGAAATAAGCCAAAAAGAAAAGAAAAATACCGGATGGTCTCACTCATAGCAGGAATCTAGAAAACTTAAATAAGGGACCAGGAAAATGAATATAAGAAAGTGAAAATCAAAATCAACAAAAAACTATGAACCAGAGACACTTTTTGGGGGGGTGGGGGCGGGAGGGGAAGGATTGGGGTCAGAATGGGGCGTTTGCAATTGTATGGGGGAATATAAAAATAAAATTTAATATTTAAAAAAAAAAAATAAAAAAAAAAACTGAGAAAAAAAAAAAATAGAATAGATACATGAAATCTTTTTGAATTTATTATTCTGAGTAGGTCGCAAATTAGCTGTTACACAAAAGGGCTTTGATTAATACAACTTAAAGAAAGAAATAAAATATAGATTGATTCAAAGACTTTATTTTTTTCAAACTTTTCACAAAAGGTCATTAATAATTATGATTCATCAATCACTAACTGAAGTAACTAAATAACATTTTACTTATATTACTCATCAGGCCTTAATTCTCAGTTTGTGGAAATGTACCTTTCTTCTGATGCATCATACAGTGACAGAAAAGTTCTTGATTATTAAAAAAAGCTGTAATTGTAAAAAATAAATGTAATTTCCTAACTTTTTTTTGAAAAATCATTGGCCCTGCCAACATCCAGAGAATTAATTCAGCATCTATTGGTAATCTATTAACTCTTTCCTGTCAGCTGGACTAGAATAAATGGAACTACCTGATGGGACTAATTCCAAAGTATTGGAATTAGTATACTAATTCCAAACTAATTCCAAAGTATCATTCTCAAAAGGTTTGTCGTTTCCTACATTCCTTCATAATAAGGTAATAAGGGAGAGCCTGTTTTAAATGTACTTTCATATATTGAGAAAGCTCAATAACTATGTGCAGGTTTACTGCTACTACATCAGCCATTTAACAGATTGCCTTATTCTTAGGAGGTATTTAATCAAGAGATAGAGTGGACAGTTTGTAAATTTGCACCACAAGCCTCCAATCAGGCTAAAACACTTAAGCAAACCATGTTAAACATACACATGATAAGCACTTGCCATCTTGAAAGACTCAAATAGTCCTTGTTATTTACCTTTTTTCTCTTTATTTTATATGAGAGAGAACAGGTTAAATCAAAGACTAACTTCTATGAAAACATATCCCTTATCTCCATTTTATCGTCTCTCTTTCCCCCAACTCTTCAGACATATCCCTTGAGGGCTGCGTGCTGCAACCTTTTTAATGCAAGGGAGAAATGTCAATAATGGGCATTTCTATTGGCAGGGACATAGGCCAGAATTGCACAAGATTTTGCAATACCTTTCAAATCACATCTGTTAGGAAGCCATTTATACTGTCTACATGTACAATGTGAATATTAGCCAAAAAAGGCCAAGGAATAAAGTCAAACATCTTTTTTTTTTATCTGATTGCTAATGTTCTTTATCTGATAAAAATTACTGCTGAAAAGCAAAACCACAATGAGATACCATCTTGCATCTCTGAGAATGGCCCATATCAAAGAGACCAGAAACAACAAGTGCTAGCAAGGGTATGGGAAAAAAGGAAACATCTTACAGGGTGGGTAGGAATGTAGACTGGCCCAGCCCCTACGAAAAGTAGTATGGAGGTTTCTTGAAATATTAAAAATAGATCTACCATATGATCCAACAATTCCACTCCTAGGTATAACAGAAGAATACAAAACACAAATGCAAAGGGATTTATGCACTCCTGTGTTCTTTGCAGCTTTATTTATAATAACCGAGTTATAGAAACAACCAAAGGACCCAAAGACAGATGAGTGGGTTATGAAGCTGTGGTATATATATATATATATATATATATATATATATATATATATATATATATGAGAATGGAATGCTACTCAGCTATAAAAAAGAGATAAACTTGCCATTTGCAGCAGCACAGATGGAACTGGAGGGGATTATGCTAAGCACAGTAAGTCAAAAGAAGAAAGACAAATATCTCATGGTTTCACTTATATGTGGAATATAGAAACATAAAACAAAGGGTTAGACAAAACCAAACCAATAACTAACCCCAGAAATCTAGTATAGAATTGAGGCTACCAGAGAGGGAGAAAGTGGAGGGAGGACACAGGGGAAGTGGCACAGTGGACTGTGGTGAAGGGCTCTGGGTGACTTGGTAGTGGGTTTGGTGTGGTGACAAACACCTGAAAGGTATGATCCTCTACTTCTGAATTCTATACAGTGTCGTAAACCAATAGTAACTCAGCAAAAAAATCTTACTGTTGAGCATTGAAAATCGTAATGTTTATAATGAATTCATATTTTTTTAAATTAGGTAATGCCATTTATTCAATGACCATTTGTATATAGCATTGATATTAGGAGTTAAACAATTGCACGTGCTGCCTTTCAGAGTTTCTAGAATAGGAGTCATACAAAGAATCCCAAGGGAATACATAATCCAAGGAATACTCTTCTCCCTTCATCCCTCCAAGTCATAAACCCAGTGTCCCCAACACCTGGCCTCAAGGAAGCCTAAGGTATAGCTCCACCTGACTTACTTTCCATGGAGCTCTACACCTGGTTCTATTCTTTCCTAGCTGCTATGAAAGAAATCTAGTTAATAAATTCATAATAATATATTGCTACACTCTAGTTTTTAATTTAATATGCTCCTCCCAGGCAGACACATATTTTCAGAAAGATCTTTTGTTAGAGTTTTTATAATTAAAATTACTGGCTCACATTAGGAATTTCATCACACAAGAAATCAATGAAGAAAATATATTTGATTTGTAAAACCTTTTAAGATCCTTCATATTTTATTTTAACTTAAATGAATATAGCAAAAATTATATGCATAATACATTATATGTATTACATTAAATACATTATATGCCAATGTATTTCAACTCCTCAAGTTATATATAAATAAGATCTTTTTTTAAGAAAGGTAGCAGTTTGAGCTTTGAGATTCTGCACTAGTCTTTCTGTGTACTGAATCTAGATGCTAGTTACTCTAGCCCTCATCTCTTTAATGACTAAATGCAGTACTGCTTCTAACTTTTCTTCATGAAGTCAGTGTTGAGAATAAATCCCTTTCTTCAAAATCCCTAGTTCACTTATGTGGAAAAAAATTTTCTGATCCATATTCATAAAAAACAAATTAATCACCCCATAGAAGTGAGTAAATGGTACTTTAGCTCAAAAAAAACCCTAACAACTATAACCACACATTTAAAAATAAGGTTAATTTTCAGTCTGCAGTTATTTGAAGCTCTCTTTGATTTTAGTCTGTGTGTGTTTTGTTAAGTATAATGGCAGAATTTTCTGAGGTCATGACTTTTCATAGTCCAAATTCAGTTCATTCTTCATGTATATTCATATACATATGTATGTGTGTATATGTATATATATTTAGGCTAAATGTATGTGGAAGTACCATATTCAGATGAACCCTACCTCTTTCTTGCTTTATAATTTATTATGCATCTGTTAGAGCAGTGTTTCTGATATAATTATAGTAGGTTAGAGATAGATATTGGTCTGAACTATTCTAAAATTATATAGCCAGACAAAGAATAAGGGGTTTATCTGCAAAGAGACCACAGATTCTTTTTTTCTTTGATCTCAGACAATAATAACTCTACTCATTCATTTTAAGGACATAGCTAATCCTGAAAATTTCAAAATCATTATCAATATGTGACAATGGATTCATAGTATCACATTAAGAACAATAGTTTATTTTAAATCAGTTGTTGCTATATCATCACAAAAGCCAAGTAAACAAGGCAGAATGAAAAGCATATAACTAAAATGTATTTTTTCATTCTAATTCTTGAATCACAATTTATGCTTTCTTAAGTAAATTAATTGATAATATAATTTAACCTGCTGTTAGCTAAAATGTGAATTTACCAAGTAACAAATAGAAATAGTATTATTTTAAATATACAAATATTCTCATTAAATACACTTTATGGAATGTAAAATTTATAAATATTGAGTCCTGGGCTTATTTGGATTTTTATTACCACTTCCTAATAAATGTACAGAATATATTAAAATGTGAATACATTTTTAATGTATTCTGGAATTGAAATATATTAATAAAGACCAAATTCCAATGATAAAGTAGTATTACCTTATAATTATACAGTATAACTCAATACAATTGCCTTAGAATAGAGATTAACAAATCTATGAAATATGTTTTATAATTGTGAAAAATATATTCATGAAGAATACAATAAGGGGAATGTTTGTAAACATTTGTATAAAATATATTCAAGAAGAAAATATTTATATTCACTTAATGCTATTGATAAATTGTGTTTATAGAAAATCATATACAGAAATAAGCTCATGCAAATTAATCCTTAAAACAATATTTTTGATAAGCTAGTACATTTAGAAATAGGCTAATCCACACATGGTTTCCAGTGATTTGACCTTTGAAAAATTTGCTTGTCCATAATACTGTGGTGAAAGAGTAGAGTAGTATGTATTGAAGAACAGCCAAATACAGACACATTTTTATTGACCATAGGCAGTTGACCAAGTTGTTGACCAAGTTGCACATTGACAGTGGATTATTGTGCCTAAAAGAATTGGCATTTGACAATATGTACAGTCAATTCAAAGCATAATTGCCAACTATGTGACTTTGTAATGAAAAGATATGATCCCCCAAAGAAAACATATGTGGAACAATGGCTGTATTTTATCCTCGTTTCAGCAAAAGCCACAGGTATCTTCCCAGCACTGGTAAGTACCTAGTCATAGAGTTTAAAGCAATTTTCCCTTCACTGGAATTTGCCTTATATGTGATCCAGCCTGCAACATCATCAGATACTGTATATCCTGAATTTTGCAAAGATGTAACTGAGGCTACCTGCTCTACTCCACTGTGAAAGCAACATCCACATTTCCCAATGTACTTCATTTGGAAACATAATGAGCTAAGAAGTCATTGGCCATTGTGCCATTAATAATAGCTTCATTGTATTTCATGACAATGACCGATGTTAAACCACCCGCAAAAGGCAGAGCATTTCCTTTACCCCTTGGGGAGGCTTTTAGTACTATGACTGATTTCATGTTCAGACTTATTTTAAACCACAGGGTAAAGGTCACTATGTAGAGCCCATTTGTCAAGACTGTATCATCAAGAATGGTTTAAAATACAGAGGAATTGTCATTGTTTTAGTGACTTGAATTGGAAAAAACTTGATTGTTCAAAGTGAAGCAACCAAAGAAAACTTGATTGTTGTCAACGATGCACAAATTAGCCTGTTTATCACCTTCCCTAGTGCAATTTACTTGGTACCTACATGGGGCAAACCATTGGGTAGTTGGAGTAAAGAGACTGACTTGGGTTATTTCATCAGCTTGTCTATCTCCATTGGCAGTCACTGTCTGTGCTGCACTATTAGTGCGCCTTATAGCCCATCAGACACACGTACTGTTCATGTGCCTATGGTTGAATAATAGTTGTTCCCCTGGGCCTCCCTGGTAGCACAGGGGGTTAAATGTCAGCACTATGAGGGAGCTAATCCACATGGTGCAGCAGACCTCTCCTGACTCGCCCGCTGCTCCCCTCAGCAGTGTATTTCAGTCAGTCTGCCTGTTCTGTTCTCCACTCTGTCTCTGGTGAATCCTCTCATCCCCCACACCTCTGGCCTGTTCCCCAGTTCTTGTATGCATAAATAAACAAATCTTTAAAAAAATAATAAGTTGTTCCCCTGAAACCCAGCACTATGGTTTTACCTTAATTTTACCCCCAAAAATCCTAGTTAGGGCTGAGATTAGATGTTTGCTAATGTACACACTGCTAGGCAGTACACCATGTAGATTCAAGAAATTCGTGCAAAATAAAATATGACTGAAGGCTGGTCTTGCTTCTCTGTATCCTGTTTTCAGATTGCCAGAATAAGTAGTAATTTTCACATGTCATCCCCCATTCTATTACCACATGTGATGAGTTGCTGAGTTTTGTTGATTTTACTTTATAATATCTGCTGAATCCATCCACTTATCCTTAAATTAATGGTCATCTATTGTTTTGATTTTCTAGCACCCTTTATACTTCCTTCTGTTTTCAGAAGCTTTCTACTGAATTTTTAAAAACTCATTAATATATGAGTCTGTCCCTTTCTAGATGGGGAAGCAGTAAGACTTGCATTTTAAGAGACACTGTGACCTAGTTTTTATCCAATGGAGGAAACTAGTCTGACAGAATTAGTCTGAAAAGTAGAGATCAGAGAAAAAAGATGGATAAAGGGAAATATCAGGAGTTAAAGTTATAAATTAGAGTTTAGGGATTCTGTTGTTACTAAGGCCTGTATGAAATTTTCACTACTTTATGTTTCTGTTACAGAAGTCAACAAATTCTCCCTTTACTGTGACCTGGTTTGAGTTACACGCCTATCACCTGTAACTAGAGTTGTGAGTAATACATAGTGCAAGCCAACGTGGTACACAGCGTTCCTTCCAGCTTGTCTCCCCAGATGGACCTGGCTCTCGGTGAGTCATTCCCCAAAATGTGAAAAATAAAGTCCTCAATCTTATCATGCTTCTAAGGCCTTATGTGATCTGACCCCAAGCTACCTCTCACGTTTCATCTCAAATCATTCTATTGTCCATGCATAAACCACTGCATTTTCTTCACTTCCTCAAGTATCAGCCAGTCTGGAAAGCTCTTACTTCCTTGTTGCCCTGCCACCCTTCCCATCTCCCTAACTTCTGCTCATCCATGCATGTTACTTCAGGAGGTCTAATCTAACAACCTGGGCTGCATTCCAATTCCTGTAATATATTCCTGGTCACCACATGCTTAATGTAAATAGATTTAAATTGACCATACCTTTCCTATGTTTAAGTCTGCTCAAGTTTAAGTTCCATCAAAGGAAAGATTCATTTGTCTCCCTCACCTTTGAATCACCTCTCCCCTCCCCTACTTCCCTACCTTCATCCCTAGAACAGAAGAGATGCTATTAGTACTGGCTGAATTGAAAATGAATTTTAAAATTCAAATGAGGTGTTTTTTACATGTCAAATTTTCAAAGCTCTATTTTATACTCTATACTGGTAAATATTTTTCATTCCCTGATGATGGATGTGTAAATAGATAGTATTTTAGTGACAATTCATTGGTAGGTAGGAAATCTTTAAAAATCTATATAGCTTTTGACATGGTCACTTCTAAAAAAGATTAACCTAAGAAACAAATTATAGACTAAAGAATGTGCAAAGGAATATTTATCTGCTTTGTTTCAGTAATTATTTAGTACTGTATTTCAGTTAAATACAAAAAGAATCATAGAATAAAAACCAATGCTCAACAACAGGAGTTGTTTGTTTTATACATAGTACACAGTAGAATAAAACATGGCTAATTTAAAATTATAATGTCATTACTGATATAGAAAAATGTTCAGAGCAGGTTATCAATAACAAAAGGTGGGGTACAGAAAGGTTGTGAATGATATAGGGGGTCACTTTGAATCTATATGAAAATCTGTGTTGGAGGCTTTTCATCAAAATGTTGCGTTTTATTATCTCTGAGAGATGAGATTGGTTGGGTTTTAATATTTTTGCTTATGTATATTTTCTGTTTCTTTATTGAGTATATACTAGATGATTTAAAATTTTTCTTTATAAAATTACTGACATATATGGAAAGTTTATAGTGTTCAGGCACTGTGCAAGATGCTATATCTGCATCATCATTTAATAATCACATAATCAAACAAGAAAGCTGTTGTTATGTAGTGTTACAAGCAAGGGATAGAGAGTCAGAGAGAGATTCATTTGCTCAAAACCACATAACCTGGATTTCAAGCCAAAATGGTCAGCCTTCAAAGCCCTTGCATTTAATCATCAACCTATAGTAAGAAGGTACCTAACCAGGCCTCCCCTGGTGGCGCAGCGGTTGAGCGCTGGATTGTGAAGCTGCCCGCAGCCTCTGCAGCGTTGGTTAGATCCCCGCCCGCCCTGGCGACGGTCCCACATGGCGACGGTCCCACATGGCGCGCAGACCTCTCCTGCCACCCGCTGCTCCCCTCAGCAGTGTACTTCAACAATCTGCCTGCTCTGCTCTCCCCTCTGGCTCTAGTGAATTCTCTCACCCTCCCGCGCTTCTGACTGTACCCAGTGCTTATATAAATAAATAAATAAATCTTTTTTAAAAATTAAAAAAAAAAGGTACCTAACTGTGTCCAAGGCACGAGGCTGAAAGGCAGTGAATTAGCCCTCACTTTCAAGCAACTTAGAAATCAGTAGAGAAGACTTGTAGACAATAGTTTTTGACCTAATTGAATCTTGGGGCAAAATCCAATGGTAGTATGAGAGGGACTCAAGGTAACTTCTGATGCCCACAATCTTATGGAAGATGTCAGGTCCCCAACTGTGTTTGTCTCTTAAGTATGACCTTGAGAGGTCTACTTGATTGTATTGTTTTGTCTTGTTTTTAATGTCCTGTTGGCTTTTTTTTTTAATTTTGTTGTATTTTTTACTGTGGTAAGAACACACAAGATCTGTCCTCTCAAATTTCTAAGCACACAATACAGTATTGTTAACTATAGGCACAGTTTTGTAAAGCAGATCTCTATAACTTATCCATCTTGTATAATAGAAACTTTACACCTGCTTAAGGGCAACTCCCCATTTCCCCCTCCTCCCAGCCCCTGGGATGGGGTTCAAGTATTTTAGACCCCTCTTAAAGGGGAGTCACGCAATATTTGTTGTTCTGTGACTGGCTTATTTCATGTAGCATAATTTCCTTCAGGTTCATGCTGTAACATATGGAGCTATAAGACTAAGTCCTTTAATGCCTTTATTTTTTTAAAGATTTATTTATTTATGCATACAAGAACTGGGGTGTAGGCTAGAGGTGCAGGGGTGGGGGTGTGTGTGAGCAGATTCACCAAAGAGAGTGGGGAGCAGAACAGACAGATCAACTGAAATACACTGCTGAGAGAAGCAGTGGGCGAGACAGGAGAGGTCTGCTGCACCATGTGGGTTAGGTTGCAGGTAGGCCAGGGATGGAACTCGAGCTGTAGTGGCTGGAAATAGCTTGATAGTGCTTTGTCTTTAACCCATGGGCCACCAGGGAGGCCCAAAGTCCTTTAATGCTTTTAAAGCTCAAAACTATTAGAATTTTGTCTAATTGCTAGGAACCACCACCACTGCCTCCCCTGCCCTGATGTCTTTCTTCCCTTTACATAAGGACAACCTTAAAAAAGGAAGATCCCCCATTGTGTTTCATAGATTGTAGATCACGTTGCACACCTCCCCAAGCCTGTTCAGTCCAGACCTATGTTCTCCGAATGTACCTCTGGAAATGCAAAGACATAAAAAGGCTAAGAGGGATGGATAATAGCAAGTAGATAAAATTCCAAAAAATTTCAGCTGCTGAGTCCTCCTAAAGCCCATAGTAACTCCCTCTGGTAATTGCAATTCCAGTGTCAGTAAAATCTCAATTAATCCTACTCTGTTTTTTTTTTTTTTTTTCAGTATCTAAATTATCGCCATATTTCTCTCCCTTACCCTGATTTCAGTAAGGTCATCTGATGAAAGGACTCTCTCAGTTGAACATTTTATTTGAGCCTTCCAGTTAAGGGTATTTCCGTGACTGGGTGGAGTGAGTGGGGACAGTATCCAAAAACACCAGTAGACAACAGTGGTCCTTGAAAAGCTGCCCTTGTGTGAACATGCCTCTCTGCCTGTCACCTGCTATTTATAGATAATACAGTTATTGCCTTGAGCATCTGAAACACATATGCATTTGTTCAGATGGGTAGTTATTGACTCTTACACCCACAACTTAAAACATAATGTAGCACATATCTTTAATTCTTTTATTTTAAAATACATTAAAGCATAAATACTCTTACCCTAGGCCTCCCCTGAAGGCTTAGCGGTTGCGCTGGGCTGAGAAGCTACCCACAGCCTCTGCAGCACCGGTTCGATCCCCGGCCCCTGGTGAGGGTCCCACATGGCACACAGACCTCTCCTGTCTCGCCTGCTGCTCCCCTCAGCAGTGTATTTCGTCAGTCTGCCTGTTCTGTTCCCCGCTCTGGCTCTGTTGAATTCTCTCACCCTCCCATGCTTCTGACTGTACCCAGTGCTTGTATAAATAAATAAATAAATCTTTTTAAATAAATAAATAAATAAATAAATACTCTTACCCTGTTTCTCTCCCTGCTGATGGGTCCATTGCTTGGTTGGCTGTTCCTCTAGGAAAGGCAGTAGGAGGAGTATAGGTGGATGCAGACAAAAATGTCTCAGTTGGAGTGTGGCAGTTTTGTCATCAACATGCACAAAGTGAAATCATTAATCTTTAAAGGAATTTTTGGCATAAATGATTAAACTTTTTCACAGTGGTTATGAAATAACTAGATTTCAACTTTAATTATATGTTTCTTCTGTGAGTAATACTGCAGCACAGCCAAGGGGTAACCCTATTAAATTATGATAGGATCTGTTGAAGTAATCAAATCCTTATCAGAGATTTTCTGGCTATATACATTATTATTTAAAACTCCTCTCTAGTGTCAGTTTGGACCCCAGTATTCATAACCAAAAGAAATATTTTTTTGGAGCCAGTTACATTGTCATGGCTTAGGTTGGAGATTCCTTAGCATGAAATCAAATGGCAATAAAATTCAAATATAGTAGCCCTATGTATAAAGTCTTCCTAAATACAAAACGAAAGCAATATAGACAGGATTTTAAAAAACTAACAGGCTTCTGAACCATCACTGGGCAGTAATATTATATAGGGGGAAAACTTTAGTCCTAAGGCAGATTCTACAGCATTCTCTTCAGCTCCAGCTCTGCGTGCAACCGGCCCGCAGCTGCCTGCTCCCCGCCATGGCTACCATTCCGCAGAAGAAGTCGCCCTCTGTCCCTAAGCCCCCCACTCCCAAGTCGCCCCCCCCACTCCCGTCCCGGAAGAAAGATGACTCCTTCTTGGGGAAACTCGGAGGGATGGATGCTGGCCTGGAGGAAGAAAGTCAAGGAGGTCTCCGAGCTCCAGGAAGAGGGCATGAATGCCATTAACCTGCCCCTCAACTTGATCCCATTCAAGTTGGACCCTCAGGACATGATGCTGGAGGAGAATGAAGTTCGAACAATGGTGGCTCCAAACTTACTCAGTGACCCCAAACCCCAAGAACTGATGAAGGTATTAATTGACTGGATTAATGATGCTCCACGAAATAAGCCAAAAGGAAAAGAAAAATACCAGATGGTCTCATAACAGGAATTTAGAAAACCTAAATAAGGACCAGGAAAAAGACTAATTATAATAAAGTAAAAATCAAAACCAACAAGCAACTATAAACCAGAGACACACTGGGGGGTGTGGGAAGGAGGGAGTAGGGTCAAAGGAAAATGGAACTGTTAATTGATCCCACCATGGGGGTTCCCCGAAGACACCCAGTAAACTGGCAGTCCCCTCATGGGTGCAAGTCTGTTGATCTCTGAACAAGGTGTGCCCTTAGAGAACTCACACATATACACCACTGGGAAAAGTAACAACATGTCAGAATCCAGTGTGCTATTCTGTAAGACTTTGTGTGCAAACCTCACATGAGATTGGATGGGAAAGAAAACTTCCATTTATTGAGCTAGTTTTGAGTCCCAATACATTTTCAGACAGCTGTGGTCTCCAGTTTGGAGAGTCCTAGGATGGTGGGGATCCCCAGGTGCATACAAGTAAGAAGCAAGGAGCAAGGCCTTGACTCTGTTCCAAACACCATGCCCTACCTCTCATCTCATTTTCCGGAAGAAGCAGAGATATGACTCAGATTGTAGGCAAGGAACAGAATTTAAAATTCAGGTTTCACATCCAGTATAACCCAGATCTCAGAAAGTATAAACCGTTCATTCTTTTACTGTTTCAAGGGCCTAAGTGTCTAATACAGACTTAACAAGTCCATATCAGAATAAACATGAAATCAGCAGGTCAGGTGAATCCAGTACCAATAGCATATTTTCTATTGGGAGGTCAAGATGGTTTCATTCTTTGTAATAGATAAAAATGACCTAAACACTATGCCTATGACATCCACCTTAGACAACTTACATCAATAGGCACCCTGCCATTAAAAACACATACCTCTCAAACTTGGGAAAGAAAAAGTAATCTTCACCTCTCAACTTAGAGACTCGGCAGCTGCCAGTCACACCCTCTTCAGCATATTTCTAACATCTGACTTGGGAAGCATGTGGCCAAGTATCCCCTTCAGCACGATTACACCTTTGCTTGCAGAGTAAAGTTAGTTGCCCTGCACGGTGGCCAGCTCTTGGAATGGGCCCCAATGCCAAGCACAGGGAGATTCCTGAGGCAGGAAGAGGGGCCCTAGGTGCTCTTCTGCTATTCTGTGTGCCAGGAATGCTGAGAAGTCGTCAGTGGGGAAGGAGGATATGGCTAACCCACTAATTTGGGAAATGCATCTGTATTTTGGAAATTCATATTAGTCATAAGCATTAAAATCCTCTGATAATGACCCCTGCTTGATTTCCTGTGGTCCTAATTCCTACTTGTTTGAATGTGACTGTTTCCACAAATCCCTCTAAACAAAACACCTTTTAACTGATCAGGGAACCCAGTTTGGGAAGGCTGAGATCACAAAGTGAAATGTTTTAAAGTCGCATCAGAGCCAGTATCTTCTGTGGCTTTGATGACTTGTTTGGTTCACATTTACTTTCCCTTCTTACAGGACATGCATAAAATCATCACTCATAATACCACTCGACTATTTTCATTTTTTGCCCATTTTTGCTGTCCATATCAATGCATATTGTTACTTGATGAAGGCATATACACTCTTTTTTTGTTGCTTTTTCTTGTATCATACCTATTCTCTGAAGTCCCTGGGGTCTTTGGTGTTATGATTTTTGTTCACTGCTTCTATTTTGTGAGGTAGATTATCCCAGAGGTAACTTAGCCCTGTGTTGATGGTGATTCTTTTTAAGATCTTTTACAGCCTGTTGCTAATCTCAGATAGTGCCAACTTGAAGGTCCTACCTCGGTTGTGTCTCTTTTTGCTTCTCTTAAATTACTTCTAGAACCGAGATGAATTACTATGTTAGAGGGAATTATTATCTCGGTAGCTAGCTCCCTGCAGCCTGTTTACAAGCTCCAGTGGTTTCTTCCACAAGGAATGTGGCAGGCACAACTCCTGGGACGAAACGGCCCCTCCTCTCTGCTATCTTTCCTGGCTGTTTCTGAGACTGTTGTATTGTCTTTCCACTCAGGATAAAGGTGGCAGGGACAGTTGCTGAATTACCAGGACTTAGGGAGTTCTGTTCCTTTTTCAAAAGTCACAATAATTTGTATTATTGAAAATTTAGAAAATAAATGAAATTATTAATATCAAAAAAAAACATGCTTTTTACATTTTTGTAAAATTTTACATTTTTCCTCAGGCTATTTGTGTATTTTCTGAAGGATCCATAGGAAAATAAATACATAACAACGACCAGAGTTTGGTGGCTTTGGTAGGAGATAATATGTAATTTTTCTAGTAGACCTGGTGATACACTTTTTTCTTTTCTCTCTTTTCATTTAGCTCATATTTGAAAATGTCTGGCTCTTCTCCAGAGGTTCAGTCCAATCCCAAGATTAAGTTCAAGAACATGACCTTGTAAACACAAATCAAGCCTCTGCCGCTTAGAGTTAGAGAAAACATAGATTAAATTTGCAAGAAATTGTCTGCTGAAATTATCAGTTTGCAATATTAACTGACCAATATAAAATGATTTTTGGAGTGGATTATTTCACTGAGGTAACCTTACAACTTTATATAGGCTTCAGCTGTACAGTTTCTTATCTTAGCAACTGAAATATATCATCCCACACCCACTACTTTATACCCTGCTATCACCCTTCACCAATCCATGGGCTCCCCCTACCCACTCCTTACTCCTTCCTTTCCCTCTGGTTACCACCATTCTGTTGTCTGTCTAAGGGTTTATTTTTCTTTGGTTTGATAATGTCTCCCCCTCCCATTTTATATTCTACAGGTAAGTGAAATCATATGGTTTTTGTCTTTCTCCTCCTGATTTATTTCACTTAGCATAATCCCCTCAAGTTCCATCCATATTGTCACAAATGGCAAGATTTCATCTTTCTTTTTTTTTTTTTGTTTTGGTGTGACCCTTACCAGTGGCCAGGGAATGAACCGGCGCTGCAGAAGCTGCTGACAGCCTCTCAGCCTAGCGCCCAACTGCTGCGCCACCATGGGAGGCCAGATTTCATCTTTCTTTATGGCTGAGGAGAGAGAGAACACACCTTCTTTATCCATTCAAAAAATGAATTTTTTTTATTATTGCACTAACATTGGGATAGGGATCTCCCCCTTCAAGTGTAGTTACCACAGTGTACCCACTACCGAAATCCACATAGTCCTTGGTGCTGCCTTCCAATTTTGTTCTCATCCCATTCCCTTCCCTTTCTAGTAGCCTCAGTTCTATAGTTAGCTTTCTGGGGCTACTTCTTAGTTTGCCTTTGTTTGGTTTCTTTGTTTGGTTTCTCTATATTCCACATACAATTGACACCATCTGGTATTTATGTCTCCTTCTGGATTTTTTTTTTTTTTTTTTCGGTGGGACCCTCGCCAGCGGCCAGGGAACGAACCTGCGCTGCAAAGGCTGCAGGCAGCCTCGCAGCCCAGTGCTCAACCGCTGCGCCACCAGAGGAGGCCCTCCTTCTGGATTTTATCTTACTTAGCATAATCCCTTCCAGCTCAATCCATGTTGCTGCAAGTGGTATGAGTTTACATTTTTTGATCACTGATTAGTTTTCCATGGGGTATATATACCACTCATTTTGATCCACTCATTTGTTTTGGGGTACTTAGGTTGTTTCTTTAGCTTGGCTGTTGTAAATGGTACTGCAGTAAGCATACAAGTGCAGGTTTCTTTTCAAATTAGTGGCTTTGTATCTTTTGGGTAGATACATAGGAGTGGAATTGCTGGGTCATATGGTAAAACTGTTTTTAGGCTTTTGAGAAACCTCCACAAAGCTTTCCAATAGTCTGGGCCAGTCTACAGTCTCACTACCAGTCTAAGAGGGTTCCTTTTTCTCCATACCCTCACCAGCACTTGTTTCTGGTGTTTTTAATATGAGCCATTCTCACAGGTGTGAAGTGGGTATCTCATTGCGGTTTTTATTTGCATTTCCCTGATGATAATAAGTGATGGTGAACATATTTTCATGTGCCTACTGGCCTTTCTTATGTATTTCTTTAGAGAAGTGCCTATTTAGCTCTTCTGCCCCCTTTTTTGATTGGGTTCCTTGTTTTCTTTTTGTTGAGTTGCATGAGCTTCCTATAGTTTTGATATCAGTCTATCAGTCTATTGTCAGACATATAATATGCAAATATTTTCTCCCATTCAGCAGGGTGTCTCTTTGTTTTCATTATTATCTGTTGATTAGGTGAGAGCTTTATATGCACATGTACATATGTGAGAACCAATCATATTGTACACTTTAAATATGTACATTTTATTCCAGCTGTACAAATGAAGTTGTAAAACAACAGCACCTGACAAGAATAGAAGACACAAAAAAATGGAAAGGAATTCCTTGCTCATTGATTTGAAGAAATAACATTGTCAAGATGGCCATCTTACTCAAGCATACAGGTCAATGCAGTCCCTATCAAAATCCCCAGTATTCACAGAATTGGGAAACAATATGAAATTTATCTGAAATTACAAATAGCCCCAAATAGCAAAAATACTCCTAAGAAAAAAGAGTAAAAATGGAGATATTATGCTCCCCACTTTCAAACTACAGTACTAAGTGATAGTATTTAAAACAATATGATATTGATAAATAAAAACACAGAGATAAATGGAACAGAATTGAGAGCCAGAAATAAAACTACATATAAATAGACAACTAATTTACAACAAAGGTGCCAAGAACTTATAATGAAGTCAGGAGAGTCTGACTTCATAGTATGGGGAAAACTGGAAATCCACATGCAAAAAAATAAAATTAGAGTATTATGTAACCCTATACACAAATATTGGTTCAAACTGGATTAAATATTTGATTATAAGATACAACCATATAATACATAGAAGAAAACATCGGCAATAAGTTCGTTGACATCATCAGACTTAGAGACATTTGGGAGTACAACACCAATGGCAAGGGAAATACAAGCAAATGGGACCACATCAAACTAAAAGGATTCTGAACAGCCAAAACACTTGCATCAAAATGAAAACACATCCTACTGAAGGGGAGAAGATATTTATACATCTGTGTCAGACAAGGGGTTAATATTTAAAATATATGAAGAGCTCATAAACTCAACAATGAAAACAAATAACCCAATTGAAAATGGACAGAGGAAAAGGGGGTGGGTAAATTAGGAAAAGGGGGACAATTTTACAGTGAAGGATAGATTTGGATTTTTATTGGTGAACTCAGTGTAGTGTATACGCATGTTGATTTTCAATGATGCACAAGTAAAATTTGTAAATGTAGAAGGAATGATAGACTTGAATTAGCACTCCTAGCAACCTATAATAAAACATGATTACAGGAAATTATTACCAATTATTGCTAAAACTAATAAGTAAAAGGCTGATGGAGAACAAGAATAGACATTGACTGACAAATCTGACCTTGCTGATCAATCTGAACATCACAGAGGAGACTGAACCCCATATCATGCCCCCTGATGCAATTCATAGAACATAAATAGCACATGACTATTCTTAACAAAATACACCTGAATTGGATCAAGCCTGTAGACCAAACTACCTGCAGAAAAGAATGCAGATGGGAAAGGTACACGTTGAGTGATAGCACACATATGCCATTCAAAAACTCCAGGATGTGGGGAGTTCTGCACACTGTGTGGCCTCATTCCTTCAATAGATCAAGTGTACAAAAAAGAAAGGAGGAAAAGTTATATGTTAAAAAAAGTCCTAAGAGAGCAAGCAAATACTATTTTTTTAGATTCTATATCCAATAAACCAATTAAAAAATTTAGCTATATAAATTGAAAAATATGCAACTACTGAATGGACTATTTAATGATACCAAGGAATTACTATAAACTTTATTTTAAGTTATAATATAGTGGTATTCTACCTGTGTTGTTTAAAATGTCTTTATCTTTTATATGTATAACACAAAAAAATTACATATAAAATTATAAGGTGTCTAGTATTTGGTCTAATCTAGTGTGCAGTGGGAGGAAAGTAGGCAGTTATACAGAGGAAATATGACAGAGATCTGCTGATCACTTGCAATTCTATATACATTTGAAAATTTCCATAAAAAATTTAAGTACATAAAAGTATACAGGTAATATTGATACATTACAAATGTTCATTAAAATATTTTAGGAGGGTGGTAGAGAAGAGAGATGAAAGTGTCAGAGAAGTAATTACTTATGCTCTCTGAATCTCAGTTTCATCACCATCAAGTGGGACCAAAAATGTCAGGCCCTCCTTTTCTTTACTCAGGTAAAACATTTCCTTATAACATTTAATTTCCCCAGGGATGAGAGAGAATCAATTTTTGAATATTATATTTAGCACCTTTAACATCTCATAGAAAAAAAAATGTTATGAAAACAGAGTAACTATATACCGTAAAAGCAGGCATTTGGGTCTAAAATGAACTGTGGTCCAGATACCAACGCGGACTAGATGTGTGACTGTAGGCAAGTTATTTGGCATCTCTGGGCCTCTGTATCACACAATCATGGAATAATTAGAACTACTAAACATCCTCAAACTGTATCCCTCAGCTTTGAAGAAGAATATGAAGTAAGGAAACTTAAGTTTTTTGAACTTTGAGAACTCCCCACTTTTTATATTAAACTGACAAGCACATTTCACTGACTGTTGGATTTTTTTGTTGCTTTATATGATAATAATTTGTCACAACTTAGAAGATTAACTTAAATACAACTTAGAAATACAAGGAAAAAAACACTTTGAGAAAATCAAATTTGTTCCTTCAAAATAATTGTGATGTTTCTTGGGTTGGAGTGAAAACAAAGTGTGGAGACCCAAAAGTGTATGGTACAGAAGAACTATAGGTGTTTTGGTGGTGGGTGTGGTGACATACATCAAGATGTGAGCCTCTAAATCATATACAGTGTTGTAAACCAGTGTTATTGCAATAGAAAATACATTGATTTTTCTATATAATAAGAGGAAATGTCAGTGAAAACATGTTAGAGTACATAGTAATGTAGTTATGTACCATGTCTCTCTATAGACAGACAAATTAATTTGTGGATTGAAAATTACTGTTTCGGGCCTCCCCGATGACGCAGCAGTTGAGCGCTGGGTTGCAAAGCTGCTCGCAGCCTCTGCAACGCTGGTTCGATCCCCGGCTGCACCCCGGCCACTGGAGGAGGGTCCCACGTGGCACGCAGACCTCTCCCGCGGCCCACTGCTCCCCTCAGCAGTGTACTTCGGTCCTTCTGCCTGCTCTGCTCCCCGCTCTGGCTCTGGTGAATTCTCTCACCCTCCCACACTTCTGACTGTACCCAGTACTTGTATAAATAAATAAATAAATCTTTTTATAAAAAAAGAGAGAGAGATTTAAAAAAAAGAAAATTACTATTTCTTTTAAGTTCCTGTGTTTATTGCAGCACTATTTACAATAACTAAGATGTGGAAACAACCTAAATGCCCCAAAAAAGAATGGATCAAGAAGCTGTGGTATATACACACAATAGAATATTACTCAGTGATCAAAAAAGATAAACTCATGCCATTTTTAGTAATATGGATGGAGCTGGAAGGGATGATGCTAAGCAAAAGGAGTCAGAAGGAAAAAGAAAAATATCAGATCGTCTCACTTATAGGGGGAATACATGGAAACCAAACAAAGGATCAGGAGAAAAGACAAAACTTGCAGGTAAACCATAGATATGATGCATACAGCAGGGGAGGGAGACAGAAAGGGGTCAAAATAGGTGATGGAAGAGCACAAGGGACCATGGTGATGGTTCACGGGTACCATGGCGGTTGGAGAATTATGGGGACTACACCTGAGAGGAGAAATCAAGTATGGTACAAAAATCAACAACAATGTAAGAAAATAAATTAATAAAAAAGAAAGAAAAGAAAATTACTGTTTCTATGCTTTTAATACTCCCTTCTCCACCTCATTAAAAATGTGTTTCGATTCTCTTAAATGTCCTTTTTTATACACCTTGCTCTTACATGTCCATTTACTCCTGAATGTTTGGGGATTAAGCCAGTGGAGTCCTTTAAATTAAACTCAACATCTTGGTATCCCTGTCTTCAGTCTTTGCATAGAAACATACTTGTTGATAAACTTAATCATTTCTTTTTATCAATTCTTTCAGAGAGCCTATTACTTAATCCTTGAAAATCCACCCTGGCGTTTTCCAAAGATGACAAGTTCAACCTTTGTTGTGTGACATACAACTAACTGCACTGAGAATCTGTACCAGCTTCATTAATATTTGCTTATGTGTGAATGTAATGATGACCCATCTGCCTCTGCCATCTGCAGGCACTTTCTATCTAGAGGGATGGAAATGAATGCCAGAGCCTCGCTGGGCTGATGTCAGAACTGGGAAAGGTGTGAACGGTGTATAAGAGCTGGACTTCTGAGTAGCAAGTGGAGAAGTAAATGCTCCAGTGCATGCAAGCTTGGTATTTTTCAAGAAGTTTTGTTGCTGTCACAGGCATTTTCTGATACTGCTGACTCTGAAACACTAAAAGGTAAAGAATTTCCTTTTTTCTGAAAAAGTATTATTTATTTAGGGAAGTTAAAAATTTGCATTAAACATATGACTTATTTTAAAGAAGGGCTAGGGAGATAATATAGGGCAAGAGTAGAGGAGGGAAACAGGAAAGAACATTTTGAAAATATTTGAAAATTGCTGGAATAGGATTAAGGGACTCTATCAATAAAATTATGATCCTTGGAGATTATGTTTCTAAGAAATATTTTTAAGTAGACTCTAGTTTAAAATACCCTAAATCAGAACTAAGAAATGTCTTCATTTCAGTGCTGAATTATTCTTTTCAAGAAATTAGAGAAGCAATGTGCATCCTGAAACTGTCGGTCATTCTCATTGTACTTTACATTGCATTAAATCATCTGAAAGCTATGCCCATGGAAAGGTTAGTAATTTAAAATTTTTCTGTGTAAAATGAGGGAAAACTAGAATTAAATACTTGCTGACTTAAGAGCAATACCTTAAGCTGTTCAACTATTCCTTGTGTTCTGTGTTTTCTAAGAATAGTGTCAGTGGCTGAAGAATATCTCTCATGAAACTTCTAGCAGACAGGAATGTAAAGTTCCAGTACTGTCAAAAATTAGCTGTTGGAATTTAAGAGGGTCACAGCCAGACCACCAAACAGGAAAAACCAAAAAGATAGTCATTTCTACTACATTAACCTGATTCTCAGACTTGAGAAATTTGATGAAGCCATATTTTTTCTGGCAGGTGAGATCTTTTTCCTTGGAGGGTTCTGGCACTGTCCCAAACTTTTTACATATCCTTCTGGAAGTTGAAATAGAAAAAAAAAAAATCAGGGGGAAATGAAAATTTTTGTGAAGTTAAATTTAGAAGATTTAGTTAAATCATATTTACTCTTAGGGGAGTCCTTTCTATATTGTTAGCTGTTGTGTTAATTAAACAATCATGATAAAATATATTCTTCTGAGCTGAGATTACTTCTGAGCTGCTCTAACTGTAATTTAAAACCTGAAAACATTTTCAGTGGATACCCTCCACATCAGGATTTCCTACGGAGGGTTATTTTGGAAAGTGTCATTTCAGGGAGAATTTTAAGTAAATCTAAAATCTGTCAAGTGAAAATGTGAGCAGTAATTGCAACTTTCAAATGGAAAGCCTTTAAAATGGAATTCTCCTTTTATTTAACACCCTTAAATCCAAATTCATTCATATGTCATGAATACTATTAGAATTTGTTGGTGCCTAAATCAGTTTTGATACACCTATACTTAGGGACTGAAATGGCTATTTAGACAAAAACAAAAACAAAAAATAAATAAATTTACTTTTGAAAAGAATTTGCTTTGGTTCATATTATAGCTCTCTCATTATCAGTATCTTATCTTTTTTCCTTTGGGTGTTTTCAGTAAAGGAGGAAGTCTCTCACAATATGTAAAGATTTTTAAAACACCTACATATAATAAATGGCAAGAATCATCATAAGATTTCCTTTGTCATTTCAGGGCTTATCTAGTTTAGAGGTTGTTCTCAGAATTGAGGGTAATTTTCAATTGGTTTTTGTGGCTAAAAATAACTTTTAAACTGGCATGTAGTTTTTTTCTAGTAAACTCACAGAAAGATTGAATGACGACAAGAAAATTAGCAGTTACCTATTTCTTTCATTAAAAATAGACATTTGCTCTGGACCTTCACCCCCAAAATAAATTAGTATTTATGGAATTCATCAGAAATAGAATAGTATATGACATTATTATCAAATTATTTTAACACTGGTCTAACTATCTCTTATTATTAGAAATATCAGTTTCACTTGAAAATGTCTCAAACTGCTTTTTAACAAGTTTCCTGAAATCAGTATGTTTGGTCTTTCTTGTGAGGGAGAGAGAAATTGATCATTCTGATCTGTTCCACTCTGTAATATTCTATAATTCTCATAAAAAGCTGAGAAGTCTTAGTGAAAAATATCTCAAACTTTAAACATCTTTAAAAAGAGGAAGCTGAGTAGATTTATTATTCAGTGTCACTTTTCTCATAAACTTCAGTCATCTCATTTGTGATATTTTCAACTTTTATACATGTCTAGAAGGGACTAAAGAGATCATTGACTTTACAAGTCACACCAAAAATACAGCTGTTATTTTATATTTATGACTGAGTCTTAAAGTTTGCCCACCTATCTTTCAAGAATCAGTTGGAAACACCTGCCTAGCAGATAACTGAATAGCAGGTTAAGAGTTAGGAGATAGAACCCATTTGAAAACTTTTTACAAAGCCTCTGAAATTGGCATGCTTTTAAAGAGGGGCAATTTAAGAGTTCTTCTTTGTCTAGAGTCATCGCTGTTAAACTCTTAGAGTCAAGAATTTTCTTGTGCCCCCAAGTGTGCAAATGGTCAACAGCTTTAAACTAATGTTGGTCACTAGCTGGCAGGCAGGCCAGCCAACAGCACAGTTCTTGGTAGTCATCAAGGAAAAGCACCTCGAAGTCGAGTGAGAAGCTTTTTACCAACCATGTCAACCCTCTGTTTCCATACTAATGACTGTTTTTGGATAGAAACTTGTATGTCCTTGTATGTCCTGACAAAACTACTTACAAAAAAGTGTTATTTAGGAGTGTAGTTTCACAATTATGAAACCAACAAACATCAAGCTCTTAAATTATTTTAAGCAGAATGATGACCCCACTAGGTAACTCTAACTTCCATTAAAATCATTTAAAAGCCTATCACACTCTTAACACCAATTATCATGTAGACATTTCACATATAGAATATTTCACCCAATGTGCCAGACATTTGCCAAACACACTGGGACATATATCCATTTGAGTATCCCTATTTTGACCCATAATTGCATTTATCACTTTAAATTTATTAGTTTATAGTGTCTGAGTCAAATTCCACTCCCTACTGCTTTTTCAGGAAAAGCTTATCATCATTTAGAATGTGGTGTCCCGTGTATGAATTACTGTTTCAGACCTTAAAAGTATTAAATCATTTTTCAGAAAACATATTGACCATGTTCATTACACATGCAAAGAGAAATGATTCAACCAGTGACATGAATAAGATTGAAAGGCCTGTGATTGAGTTCCAAAGTGGGTTTCCTTTGTCTGAATTTGGTTTGTCAATGTAAACTTACACCTTACACTCAACAGGTACCCTTTCCCTTAATGCTGTAAGAAAAATTTTCTGTATTGGGGAGGAAATCTGAGAGAAAAAATCCACAAGTGTCACTGAGATTTTACAATATTTTCCCTTAGGCAATCTTTGTACAGAAATGCAGATAATGAAGTACTCTCCACACAAAGTAAACACACTGAGATAAAATCCATTGCATTTACCGCAAATTATGAATATCTGCTGGCTTCTGGACATAGCCACATATCTGTATCGCTTTCCCTCTACACTTCAGTTTCCCCGTTATTATTTCCCTACCTTTCCTTATAATCAGCTGAAAGGAAGCAATGATATTATTCTGTACCTATTTCCAATATCATTTGAGAGCATATTGCAACCAATAGAGATTTGGTATAAACTGTAAATAGAAACAAGTTAAAGTTCAAATGAATTATTAAATCATGGTTATCATTTCTGACTGGTTTATAATATTATCATGCAATTTGTCCAGCTGACTGAAAGAATGTGGTGGATATTAATCCTGTTGACATAGAAAGTCTTTTGATTTAACATTTTACCTGGCTTTTTCATTAAAAGTGTTGAAGCATGGCAGTGAAGTTGGTGGCAGGAAGATGGTAGTATTTGTGTATTTTGCTGAAAGTGATAGAACTCCCACATACAGAGTCACAGTGCCTGACCAGGTGAAGAATTTGATTCCTGCTCAGACCACTTAACACTCCTGATTCAGTGATCTCAGGGAACTTAGCATAAATTAATTAACACTGCTTGATTCTTGCTGGGAAGATGTGGGAAATGAATATAAATACATGTGTGTATATAGAGAGATGAATGGCATTCCATACCATCCAGGTTACATACAATTTTACTTCTACATCTTTTTTGTATATTTAAAAATAGATTCATCAGCAAGACTTAGAAGAATGTAAAGCACTATTATTATTACTATTAGAAGCATATTCTGAACTTCCAGAGAAAGATTAATGTTGATAAATTCCACATTGACTATCCTGGAAGGTTTATGACTCTAATTTTCTAGTCAAAAATTGATTCTACTGTGTCTTGGATCTGTCCAAAATACCTAAATCAGTCACCCAGCATGTTTGCATACCAAAATATTGAGCCTCTTTTGAAAAACTGTTCCTTTAGTTTTCCAATATGAGCTACTTGGGGTCACATAGCTATCTTTAATCCCTAACCTAAGTCTCTAACCTTTCATATTTGTTTGGTGTTACAGTCACCAGATGGAAAAACAGAAGTGCAACACGGCCACATGTGCCACTCAACGCTTGGCAAACTTTTTAATTCATTTCAGCAACAGTTTTGGTACCATTCACTCACCTACCAACGTGGGACCCAACATGTATGGCAAGCACAACACAGCGGAGGTTTTAAACAGAGTATCCCTGACCGACTTTCCCTTCTAGAGGTCAGCATACCTCTCAGCTTACTGTTTTACATATAAGTACTCTAGTGAGTTCCTGAATATCTCAATGATGTATTTTTCATGCCTAGAGTGAATACATGAATCTGTGCTTGCTCTTCTTGTTCTAGAATATATGAATTGTCACATTATGAATTGTTTTAAATTTAAATTCAATTGTGATCCCATCATAAATAGTCAGTGTCTTTAAAAATGAAATACCTTTCCCCTAGATTTTATTTTTAAAACATTTTAAAAAGTCACTTCCTGTGTTTTGATGGCCTGAGTTTGAGAACAAAGGACTAAAGAGAAGTTAGGAAGTTGGTGAATTACATACAGCAAAGAGAAAAATTATGATTCTGAACATTAGAAAACCAGCAGTTGTTAATACCACTATTAAGCAATTGCTTTTGCATTAGATATATGAAATATATCAGAATGCTATTTCTAAAAGCATAAATGAAATCCTGCACCTGAATCAGTCAAAATGTTTTTAAAAGCTGTGTTCTTTGTTGTATTACCAGATATTAAGAGGCTATTTAAAAATATAAAAGCAACTTGTGTTCGTGGTGAGGTTGTGTGAACATTGTGTGTGTTATCTCTAGTGAGCTTTATTAAGTGTGATGCTTTTTGTTTTACTGAAGTGGCATTCAGCAAACCATAGTCATATTCTTATGCAGGATATTATGAACACAACTTGTATTCTCATTAATCATGTCTTCGATTAAAAGACCCCAGACTTTGGGAACTATATGCTATCTGGTAATTTCTTTGTTGAACTTCTGTTTCTGTGATGTGCATTTTTTGAAGGTATCTGCAATCTTAGACAAGACATAAAATGTTTGCAGGAAGTCAAATCCTTACTGGGTGTCTGATTTCCCTGACAGTGAGGCACCTACAGTTAAGGTTTGGAAATGACATTAACTCCTATAAACTACTATCATGCTACATCATGCCATTTCTAAAGACTCTCAACTTGTATTTTTAAAAAATAGTAAAAAGGAGCACCTTATTCTTGGTGAAAATCTTGGTGAAATTCTTGGTGAAAATCTAACTTATTGACTTGTTTTTACATTAAAATTTCCCCTATGACATGTACCCGAGATTACCAAATTATAGAGTTGGTTTTTTATGTAGCTGTGTAGAGGTAAGAGGTTACACACACACACACACACACAGAGTGATTTTCTGTGATGAACTGCATATTGAAATAAAGAAATCAGTATATAAATTTCTGTTTATGATGTTCAACTTTCTTTTAGAGTAGATTTGAGTCCAACACTTTAAATTGAAAAGGTACAATTAAACTGCAATCTCTTAAACTTCCTTATTTTAAAATATTCCCACAATAGTCTACTATAAATAAAACTTAATGGCATATCACATCTCTGTCAACTCTCCAGTCTAACTTTCAAAAGTTAATGAAATTTCAATGAGTGTATATGATAATTAAGGATTTTGTACATAGTAACATTCAATTACCAAGAATGAAATAAGAATTATGTAAACAGGCACATATCAGACATATTCTGGGTTCAGATCCAGACCACCCCAATAAAGCAAATACTGCAATAAAGTGAGTCACATGATTGCTGGTACCCAAAGCAAATAAAACTTGTGTGTATATATATGGTATATACTTGTGTATATACCATAGTTATTAACTGTACAATAACATTGCCTAAAAAAATTAACATACCTTATTAAAAAATACTTTATTGCTAATAAATGCTAACCATGACCTGAGCCTTCAAAAACTAGTAATCTTTTTGCCGATGGAGGTTTTTGCCTTGGCTTTGACGGCTGCTTATTGAAGAACAATGGCTGCTGACTTATGGGGTGACCATAGTGATTTCTTAAAATTAGACAACAGTGAAGTTTGCCACATCTATTTACTTTTTCCTCATGAAAAATGTTGTTTGATATCATTTAACTATCAGTAGAAGTCTTTATAAAGTGGAGTCAATCCTCTCTCAAATTCTGCCATTGCTTTATCAATTAAGATTATCTAATATTTTAAATCCTTTGTGGTTTCTTCAACAAAGTTCATAACTTCTCCAGGAATAGATTCCATCTCAAGAAACCACTTTTTTTGCTAATATGTAAGAAGCAACTCTTTATCCATTCAAGTTTTATCATGAGGCGACAGAAATTCAGTCACATTTTCAGGCCCCACTTCTAATTCTCTAGCTATTTCTACCATATGTAATTTTCTTCCTCCACTGAAGTCGTGCACTCCTCAAAATACAAAGTGTAACCCTTGATGAGCGTTGAAATTGACTTCTTCCAAATTGCTATGTTAGTATTTTTACCTCCTCCCATGAATCATACACAAATGATTTTAGTGGCCTCTAGAATAGTGAGGCCTTTACAGAAGATTCCTAACTAACTTTGTGCAGAGGAATCAATATCCATAGCATGTATAGTCTTATGAAATATATTTCTAAAATAACAAGATTTGAAAGTTGACATGACTCCTTGATCCATGGGGTGCAGAGAGGATGTTGTGTTTAAACACACCTGAGAATAACATCCACTTCCTTGGATGTTGCCACCAGAGCTCTTGAGTTACTAATGTTGGGGATGCTTTAAGTTCACCCAAAACTTTCCATGGTTTCTCATAATCACTAGATGAAAATAATTATGAGCATAATTTCAGTGATATATTTGGAGATACCACATTAAGTTTGGTGACAAATTTATCCCAACTTCCAATACTTACATACTTCATACATAGGAGATTTTAATGACAATTTAGAAGTGCAAATGATTCCTCTATTTTCTGTGTTGTGACAGAGTTAAAACAAAATATTTATTTAACCATATTTAAAACTTCTAGAAAGTCTCTTGAACATTCTGAGAGGACACTATGCAAAGAACCTCTTACTTCTCTGAAAGCTTAAGAGTAGTATCTATCAATATTATGCCTAAATTAGAGAATGTCTTTTTGGTTAAGATTAGAAAAGTCTGTGAGTTCGAAGGTCCTTTGGGTGAATGCAAGATCGGACTTTTGATTTAAAGTTGGAGAAAGGATTCATTTTTTCCTATTCATTGTGCTCCCTTTCACATACACACTACCCACAGCTGTGGAAAGGTTCATCTCACTCAGCACATCTGTAATAGAGGGGATTAGTACTCATAAATAGCCTCTCCTTCCTGGGCATACAAGAAAGTATAGTCCTCAGTCCCTTCACATTCAAGTGGGGCTATATTTCTAATTCTAGACAATAAAATATTAGTAGAAATGATGTCACTTCTAAGCTGATTCAGTAAACAACGTCAGTGTAAGATTTTGCCTCTCTCTTTCCTCTACTGCAGCAGATCCCACTGAGGAGCTCCCCATCATGCTGGGTCCCTGAGTGACTTCGTGGAGAAGAATGATCCCACCAGTCTGTTTTGGATGTTGAGTGTAACCAAGAAATAAACCTTTGTGTCTTGTATCTACAGTCTGCCATCACACAATAAGCAAGGTCAGACTTTTCATTCTACCTATAGCAAACCTGCTGCTACCATTATATTTAATAGTAGTGCAACCTTTCTTCCTCTATGATTCAGCCTTGATATCTTGGAATTATCACAGAATTCTCACAATTCTTGCTCCAAACATCCAAATCAGTTGCCAGGACATATGTCTTGTAAAACCTCCATGATATGTCTCCTTTTTTGCTCCCATTGTCAAAACACCATTTTATTGTAGCCAGGACCCCTACAACACTCCTGATTGTTCTCCAACCTCCCATACAGAATCAGTTTCTAAACGCACATTTTTACCACATCCGTTTTTTATGCTTCGTGTTCACTACTAAACACATCAGTGTCTTTAGTCTGATCCGCAAGCCCTCTGTAAGTCAACTCCCTCCTCTCTTTGAATTGATCTCATACTATTTCACTTCATCTGCTTACACTCTGACAAACTCCTTGGTTGTTTCAGTTGTTTCTGTTTAACTGATATTATGATAGTTTCTATAGTTTCTCTTATTTTCTACCTTCTTTCTCTTCTCTAGAGCCTCTAAGCCTTTCAAAATTTGTCATCAAGAGTCTTTTCTCAAGGTGGCTATCTACAATCCCCAAAGAGAGATCTTCCCAGAAACCCAACTGGCTGACACCCAATCCTGATCTTCCTGGCTTGTCAAAAGAAACATTTCTGTGTTTAAGGCAAAAAAAAAAAAAAAAAAAGCCTTTTATCAGAGTTTTTGATCATTGAATATTTCTCCACCCACTGAGCTCTTGATCATACTTTGAGAACATCTTTTAGATTCAAAATTTTAGCTTCAAAAGTAATATGGTATTGGAGTATTATAGTACTACTATCTTATTTGTATTAAAAACACTGTATTATATATAAAATTATATTATTACTATATGATTTGTACAATTGATACATTTCCCTTCAATAATGCTGGTTTTCCTAGGGCAGACACTAAGATTCATCATTCACCATTCCATAAATTGCTCAGTGTATGCTCAAGGAGCTTAAGCTTATCTACACATTCTGGGAAAAGTTAGGGTACTTGAGCAGTTTCTATTATCTCTCTTAGATATTGTGCTGGCATAGAGCTTACCAGCACTCATCTTCTAGAATGACTTGGCATTTACCACCACCATCTTCAGGTTTATGGAGACATCAGTTGTGCTATCTAAACCTATCATACAGATTGTGGAGGAAGCAAACACCTAACATTCTCTCCCAGGGTTGTTTTGTCATGTAACTAATATAATTGATGTATTGTCAGGATATTAGAACATATTAATTATGTGTTTCTTCATATGAGTCACTAGAACCACCAGGAAATGAATTATTCCATACTCAATACACTAAACATAGCATTACACAATTAACTATTTAAATCCCATAATATAATTATTCAAAGAAAAAAATCCTAAATTTCTGTAGTAAGTAGGATTAAGTAAATTCCATAAAATGGGTGTTCTGATGGAGTGCTACAGTAGCAAAAATTCCTGTTTCTCAAATTATTGGAAGAAAGATGCTCTCTCATTTAAAAAATGATAAATCATGCTAGCATATCCCCTTATTATTATTACCTCCATTTTACAGATAAAGAAACTGAGGCTATTTGACAGTGGATAAGTTGCTTTACCTTCTTCTACCTAAGTCTGTACAAAGTCCAAACCAAGTCCATAGCAGAATCAAGATATTAACCCAAATATTCATTCCATGTTTATTGTGTACTTACTATATGCCAGACACTCTTCAAAGTATATGGGATGCCTCAATAAACCAGACAGAAAATCCCCCATCCTAGTGTTGGTGTGGTGTGTGCGCTCAGTCATGATATTGCACTGCTTCCCCCAAACTAAGGGACTTGTAAAATCTCTCATCATCCTTTCACAGCCAGGTAGATGAAATCACAAACACTTAGAACTCACAAGAAGTCAGGACAGTATTAGAAGAAAAATAATTCCTATTACCTGCACTTTTTTTTGCTGTAAATCTTCACACAACCCTGGGATAGATCTCATTCCATCACTTATTGATAGAAACCAAGGAATAAAAAAAGATATGATTTACAAAAATTCCATTCTGTAAAAATAGACATAAGCAAGGAGATTTCTTTGCTTTCTGAAAACAGTCACATTTATATATTAAAAATTAAAAAAAGAAGGAAAATGAGCTGACTTGTCTAAGATCATACAGTTAATAAGGTCAACCAAGATTGGAAACCAGGTTTATTAGACCCAAAGGCCAGAAAATTCTCTGCATCATGTCCAACCAAATATTTCTCTTCTACTTCCCCACTATGGTTTATTTTAGGTAAGACCCTGCCAAATCACTTTGTCATGAAACTGGACAAACAGGCCAGGCAAAAGAATAATGGGACGAAAATGTTTTTTCAGAATATGGAGAACTTGTTTGATGTTGAGAATAACAATCTTTACCCAGTATTAGAGTTTTGCCTTGTTTATTTCACTGGGTTTTTTTTTTTTTTTGAGTTCTACTGAAAGTTTGAAAAATGTAATGAACATATTAAATATTTCCAATACTGAAACATCCCTGGTAGCACCCTAATCCAACTGAGATTTTCATCTTGAATTATCTATAAAACTTTGTTACTGCTCTTTATATAACTATGAAAATTCCCTTTTACAGTTAAATGAACTCTCTGCTGAGTGAATAGTCTTTCCCTTATGACTTGGGGCTCTATTTTTTACCTGCATTGCTTCTGCTCCCATACATTAACCTCTGTCCATTTTACACATCAGCTTCCCCCACCTCCACACACTTCCTCATACTATTCCACTCACCCATGCAGTAGCCTCCCTTTACCCTCTGGGCATCTACCCTCACCTTCTGCTCAAATGCCATCTTCTCAAGGAAACTGCTATCGGTCCTTTCAGCTCTTCTCTAAATTTACAAAGACTTTATTGTATTCCTCTTCTAGTATCAGTATATTCAAACATTTATTCAGCCACTCCACTGATGTTTATTGAACTCCCTTTGTCTTTGATACCATTTCAGTGCCTAGGGTTTGGAAAGTACTTGAAGAAGTTCAGGTTCTACTTCAAATTGTTGTCATGTCTGCAGAGGTGTGCACAGATGATTCCTTACTTAACCTGTAAACTACCTGAGGACAAGGATATTTGAGTCATCTCTGCACCACCCCCCCACCACGATATTCAGGCTCACTGCTTGCACACAACAGGTGCTCAATATATAGGTTGAATAAATGCAGTCTATGAATAATGGAATATCAATGAATACATTAATTTAATAAGGCGTGATGCAATGATAAATGATCGCATCTTCTACTACCATAGTGAACCAAGTGTAATCATGGCAAGCATTTGTTAAAGATGAGCAATAAAAGGCTGCAGCTTTTCAAACAACATCACTTCACTGAACATCATTTTGTTATGATGTTGCTGAGGAAACAACCAGGATTTGGGTTGGGACCACTGTGTGTGAGGAGTTGCACCTTCTCCCCTTGTCCTAATGGGTTTTCTCTGAGGACCCACTTCCTCTCGCCTCCCAAAGAGGTACACACGAGTTTTGTGGGTGTGTCTCCATTGCCCCAGTTGCAGTGAGTGTGATGTACCCTGAGATGGAAGGGCGGCCTGTCCAGAGTGAGGCCTCGCTTTTCCCCGAGCTATGGGAGCTGCCTTTGGGCACCCATGACCCTGAACTGGAATAAGCAGTTAGCAAACGAAGGAAAGAAGGAAAGAAGGGAGAGATAGAGAAAGGAGGGGAAGAAGACAGGAAGGGATGAAGGATACAAATGATTGTTTCATATTGGACCTGCTGTGGGTCTTTACTGAGAACTTAGGTGATGTTTTTGTGATATTACAGAACTGTGCCTTAGGAACTGAAATTCTTGTTTATATGAATCAGCCTCTGTTCAAATTAATTTTTGATTCATTGATTCACTTAGAGTTGCAGTTTCCAGGAACCTGTCCACCACATTAAGTGAGGACTTGCATGCAAAACTGCAGCACATCTTTGCTGTTCGGCTAGTGCTGGCTGCTATAGTCATGGTGTACACGAGCAAGGTAATGAGTTGGCATTACAGGGGTCTTTTCCTTGTTGAAGCAAGCCAGAAGAATTTTTTAAAAGAGGAAGGGAGTACAAGGTAGGTAACAAAAGTGGGCAAAAAGCAAAGCGGAAAGGTTCAAAGGAACAAAGGGAAATAGGATAATGAAAATAATCTACCCCCATGCTAAATAGGATTTGTTTCATGAGATACCTCTCCAGCTCCTACAAGCCAGAAGTACTTGCCACAGAATTGCATCTAGAATTACAAATTTTGAATGATACAAAATGTAGGTTTTGAAAGCCCACCCTATTCCCTGTGAGAATATTCCTTTTGTTCTTTAGATGATGATGTAAGAAGCAGCACACAAGTCCTAAAAAAGAAATAGCAGACAGTACAGCAATTGCACATCTGGTACAGCTTATCTGAGTTGTAAATAGATTAGAAGAGTGAGAGGAAATTCTAAAATTCTACAAGGAGAGAATTGAAGTAGCCAGAGATGTCACCATATAGATAACAAATTACATGTTAAAAACACTTTTAAAAGCAAAATCACCAACAGTGATAATTAGGAAATTATAAAAGGAGAATTTTGATCCTAGGACTGCTGAGTAGAAAATAAGAAAGAAACTCATAGGTCAAGAGTTTATGAGATGCTAGTATCTGCAAATGGTAAAATGTTGCAAACATACGATTATCCTCTACACCCTCTTCAAATACAGAAAAGACCTTTTTGTGCTCCATCACTGGAAACACAATAACAATCATGTACTGAAAGCTGAACTATGTTAAGGCATAATGTGCTGAGACTCTGGTACACACTGCTCTTTTGGTATCTTTGCACACAGGAACTGAATCACCTAAAATGAATAAAGCTCTTCTTTAAAAAAAAAAAAAAAAAAAAAAAAAAAGATTTATTTATTTATTTATACTGTCAGAAGTGCGGGAGGGTGAGAGAACTCACCAGAGCCAGAGCGGGGAACAGAAAAAGCAGACTGATGAAGTACACTGCTGAGGGGAGCAGCGGGTGCCACAGGAGAGGTCTGTGTGCCATGTGGGACCCCCACCAGAGGCGGGGGATCTAACCAGCACTGCAGAGGCTGCGGGCAGCTTTGTAGCCCAGCGCTCAACCGCTGCGCCACCGGGGAGGCCCTAAAGCCCTGCTTTTCCTCCTAAACCAAGCCTGGTCACTGTGACCAATAATCTCAGATAAATTGCTTTTCCCTCTGTAATACAGAAAGACATCAGCATACAATGTTTACACATTTTAAAAAGAGTTACAGTCATTAAAGTTACCTTTACCTATAAATTTCTATTGGAAATTTTATGTCAGAAAAGTCTAGGTATTATTACCACCTACATACTTCTCATTCTAGCCTCCTCTAGGATTACATGTTTAAAACTTAATTTGACTTATAGAAATACCCACACAGGTAACCATAATATCTAGATACAGGTGAGAGTTATTAAAGGTGAGAGACAATATCAGCTTAAGAGGTGAACAAATTATCAGTGTTCCTACAGGAAGAAAGAAACTGAGAACAGTCGAACCCCTGCTCCCCTCTTTTTGTAATGAGTAATTTTCTTCATGAACATAACTACAGACTTAATTAATATCAAAACCAAAAATGTGTTCACTCATCGAGTGCCTATTTCTGACACTGCAGTTCGTGCTGAATTTAGATATTAGGTAGTCCTGCCAATGAGTCCATGTTGCATAGATTAAACCCAGATTTACTGCATAAAGAATAGGAGTATATAAAGCACAAATAACACAAGTGTCACTAAGAAATGAGGAAAGAAATTACACCCACACAGTGCATTGGTGAAGGAAATTCTATGGGGACTACACCTGAGGGGGTGGGGGGAAGCAAACATTGTTAAAAATGAACAGTGATGTAGAAAATATATTTTTAAAAAATTTTAAGCAAAAAAAAAAAAAAAAAGAAATTACACCCACACAGAGATAAAAGAAAGAAAATGGACGGAAAAGAAACCAGGATTTCTTTGAGATCAGGTGCCTCCTGTGGGTTTTCCTTAACCCTTTTTCAACGGAAAAAAAAAAAGGTTTTCCATTTCACAATGCAAATAAAATTTAAAGTTTTTCACTGGGTCACCACATCATATTCTCAAAAAAAAGGAGATGATGAAATCTACTAAAAAAAAAGTAGGTGATGAAAAGTATATGAAATTGCACGGGGCTGCTGTCAAAACATTGCTAATTTGTAAGACAGAAATGTGGGCTCGCTTTGTTCAGATTCCAACCTGGGTTGTGAGGGTTTGTTTCATTAAAAAAAAAATTCATCCGGTAAAGAACTCTCAGTGTCAGGCTGTAGACTTCTACAAGCACACGACAAGATAAACGGGCACCTCGGGCTGTGCCATACACTTGATTTATTCCACACACTTGGGAAGAGAAGGATATACTGGTGAGAGAAAGCTTTTAACATTTTTAAATACAATACACAAGTAGTTCTAATAATAACAGGTTTCACAACATGCAGTGCAGGCGGCTGTGGAAGAAGATACTATTCCTTTGTCCTCAAGCTAAATCTCCAGCCAGCCTCCCTCTCTGGTCCTTTGCTGCTTGACCAGCATTTACGTAGGTTCTTGGTGACGCTGGAAACACAGTAGCTGCTGCGTCCACATCTGAATGTGACCTAAGAATCTCTGGAGCTGCAGGAACAGCCAAGGGGCCAACCAGGGTGACTGTGTCAGACTTTCTAAAGTGCACTTTAATAGGAAATGTCTAAATCTTCTCTTGCTGGATTCTAAAAAGATTACACATCACCTGCCTTGTACGAAAAAATGAGGAAAATATGTCAAGTGCCTGTCGAACAGGTGGAAGGCGGTGTGCTCCCTTCTTTAGGAGTTCCTGATGCAACTCTTGATAGACACATTCACTGGAGGGTCCCAAGCCTGAGTCCCAGCCTCTCATTACTTAATGGAAATTAAGTAATTCCCAAGACAGCTGCTGTCTGTCCTCCTTTCCAATATGGAATGTGTAATTCTATTTATTCCCTGTCTTATATGAAATAAATGGCTATTTTTGGAGATCACAAATGCTATATAAATGATGTCTACTTAAAAAAAAAAAAAACTTCTTTAAAAAGTGGCCCAAGGGCCTCCCCTGTGGCGCAGCGGTTGAGCTCTGGGTTGCGAAGCTGCCCGCAGCCTCTGCAGCGCCGGTTCGATCCCCCGCTGCTCCCCGGCCACCGGAGGAGGGTCCCACATGGCGCGCAGACCTCTCCTGCCGCCCGCTGCTCCCCTCAGCAGTGTACTTTGGTCCTTCTGCCTGTTCTGCTCCTCGCTCTGGCTCTGGTGAATTCTCTCACCCTCCCACGCTTCTGACTCTACCCAGTGCTTGCATAAATAAATAAATAAACAAATCTTTAAAAAAAAAAAAAAAGTGGCCCAAATTTGAGACAGAAGTAACATTGATGATCCTTATCAATGCCCATTCTGCGGAAAGGGTGTCACGCTTCTAAGCTAACTGCACTCCCAGGATCCACATAACTAACTATCTCTGGGTTAAATGGCAAAATAGTCGTGTGTAAGTAGAAAAACAAGCAACAGTATCCCCAAGTGAAGGGAGGGTTGTGGGAAGGTAAAATTACAACACTGGTGTCATTCCTGATGGGGATGTTATTAAATAACTCTTTAAAAATGAAATAATCCCCCCTTTTGCTCCCAAGCAATATTTACATTGGAAAGGGATTGCACCTTGAACAAATGGGATTTATAGGATGATTTCAGAAAATAGCATTACCCTCCTCCCTCTGCTGCCTGTCAAATTCATTTCATGAAATCAGTTCTTTCCCTCACTCACAAGGAAATCTTAGCCTGGTCACGCTACTTTCTGTTGACCTGTGAAAGAGGAAAATGCAAAGCCCTGTGATCACTTATAGTCCCCCCAACAGGCTCAGTAGAAGGTGGGTAGAACAAGTTTACCTCGCACTTCCTTTCAATTCCAGCTTCTTTCCTTCCAGAGCAACATACCCGACACCTCTAGTTGGGAAAGAAAGTCCCAGAGAGGACTTTTCTGTTTTCTATCCCAGCTTCTTCCGTCCTCCCCCACATTCACACACCCATTTCCTCCCCCAGGGTAGAACAAGACTGCCTCTGTCTCCTGCCGTTTGAGATTTGAAGGAGAGGAGTTAATGAAGCATGGAATGTCAGCCTTGCCTCCTGGACCAGGACAAATATTTACCCTGACCTTCTCTTGTGGCCACTTTTGTGGGTCTTTGGAGACACCCTCCCCACTTCATTGGTGATCTCTTACCTGCAGCGTCTTGGCAGGGTGAATGCTTCTCTAACTAACCACACACCATTTCTCCTCCAAATTCAGATATGCAAGCCATGCTTCAAGCCTTTCTGCTGTGGTCTCACCAACGCTCCATGGAATCTAATCAAGTCAGCCCCAAACTGTCTGGAGCAAGAACCTTTATAAAGATAACACTCTTTTCTTCCCACCTCCTGGCAAGTGGGTCCACCCTCCGACCTTTTATCTTGCATACATCCCAAGCATGAGTCAACACCCATCCATGCGTTGTGTCTGCAAGTGCAGAGGACAAATATGAAATACCGTTAGTGACTTTCTTAAAGCGTTTACTGGAATTGAGGTCAGGAGAGAGACTGCCCCACCCTGCCTTCATGGGAGTAGGAGTGAGACACAGGAGCAGCTCTTTCCATAGAAGCCCTCCTCTAATCTCCAGATCATTTGTCTGCTTCTCAACCTGTTAGACACGCTGACCATTAGTGGTCAGCTCAGAGTTTCCATAAAACCCACTTTAGCTGTGTCCTGGCAGGTACTGGAGCCCTGTCCCACACATCAGGAAAACAATACTTAGAAAACATGCACACCTTCCCAAGCTGCCTGGCGTGAGTGGTATTGAGACCATCCCTTTCCAATTCTTCAGTTTCTATTTAGACTCTGGTAAACTAATCTACCTAAAATTGTTCCCCATTTTCAGTGATGGCTTTGAGCTAGTTCTCCATTCCCACCTGCACAATCTCCTTTTCTCACAGGACAAAACAAAAGGTTTGCTCTCCTATCCTGAATCTCGCTGTGGCACATTCCATTTCCCTGTTTAGGAAAGAGCTCACTCCCAGACGCAGATGCCCAGGGGAACAGGCCTCACTACAGCTCCTACTCACTAGTAGTCCTAACGCCCTCTGCTTTCACACTTGATTTTCAGAAAGGATATATTTGTTCTCTCTTCACATCAAGACATCTATTGTACTTACATACAAGTGAAGGGCAACACATTCCCAAAGAGAAATCTAGCTAATGATGCCCTAAACCTTAGGAAACCCCTTTCCCTTAGTAGGATCAGATTATTCCTGTTCAAGAGGATAACACACTCTTTCATTCTAGCCATTTTACCATTAGAAACACCTGCATCTTCAATAATGAAATTGCACTTTCTGATCAATTTGATGTATATTTTTCAAATATCCATTTCTCTGTCCATCTGTCAAGATTCTTGAAACTTCTTAGAGCTTAGAAAATTAAACTTTGGAGGACTCCCAGGTGGCCTAGGTGTTAGATCTCTGCACTATCACCATTAAGGCCTGAGTTCCATCCCCAGCCAGGAGCTGACCCACATGGCACAGCAGACCTCTCCTGCCTCACCTGCTGCTCCCCTCAGCAATGTATCTGAGTAGATCTGCCTGTTCTGCTCCCCACTCTGTCTTTGGTGAATCCTCTCAACCCCCTGCACCTCTGGCCTACTGTTGTGTCAGGTAACACCACATTGTCACAGACACGGAAGTCATGGAGCAACCTGTTTCTGACAGGATGCTGCTAAGAAGGCAGAAGCTGGCCTTTTTATTGAGTGAGTGATTTTACAGAGTCAATTACTCAGGGCAGGAGGCCAGAGAGAAAAAAGTTAGGAGGAAGTAATGCATGTTTAGGTTATCTTGACTTTATGGGGAGAGGAGTCTGCGAATCTGAATTAGATTTCTGATGATTCTGCTGATGTCTGTCTGGATGCAAAGTTATATATCAGTCAGTGGCTCCCAGGCATTCCTGGTCATGCCTTATGATGTATACTCATTGTCCCAGGAAATTAAGCACCCTGATCTTGTTTAATTTAAGAAGCACCTCTGCAGGGCCAATAGTTAATTGATTGGCTGGGCCAAATGTAGTTTGTACTGATAAGGCTGAACTGCATAACCAAAATGGTGGCTTAAGCAGCCCTTTAATTCTAGCAGACCCACAGCCTATACCCCAGTTATATGCAAAAATAAATAAAATAAATAAATAAGAAAAGAAAGAAAATTAAAATTTGACAAAGAAAAATATGTCTCTTCCTAGCCTATGAGTAAAAAAAATTCAGAAATAGTGGCCAACTTAATGTGTATGTTTTTTGAGCCAGTTTCATCTCAGTGTAGCTTCATTAGTTCTTTCACATTGAGGTTTCATTGGCCCTAAGTGGAGTTGTAAATGCAAGCCACTTTTAAATGAAAGAGAAACAGGTATAACTGGGAAATTCTTTTATAAGTCTCAGTAAAATCACTTGGAATTTTTCTCAGAAATTGAGAAAGTGAATGATTCCAATGACTCAGTAGCAGATCCTCCTGTAAGAATTTCCTTTGCTTTCAATGAACTTGAAGGAAAGCCAATTGGTAGTAACTTATGATGCTAGACCACTGCTTGATTGTTGACATATAACTATAAGGAGTTTAACAATGGCATGACGTTACCACAATAAAATTTCCTTATTCAACTACATCTTCAAGTAAATAATATTTCCTTGTGCCTTCATCTATAAGATGGTAAAATCAGGGCCTCCCCTGTTGGCATAGGTGGTTGAGTGCCATGCTGTGAAGCTCTCTGCAGCCTCTGCAGCACCGGTTTGATCCTGGCCGGCTGGCCAGCGAGGGTCCCACACGGTACAGCAGACCTCCCCTGTCTCGCCCACTGCTCCCCTCAGCAGTGTATTTCAGTCAGTCTGCCTGTTCTGTTCCCCGCTCTGTCTCTGGTGAATCCTCTCACCGTCCCTCGCATCTGGCCTGTACCCTGGTTCTTGTATAAAATAAATAAATCAATATTTAAAAAAAAAAGATGGTAAAAGCAGCTTAGATAACAAATGCTGTAGCAATGTAGCAATAAATACAATACAGAGATCCTGCTACTCAGCATCTCTTCCTCACAGAGAAGCATACATGTGGTGTTTCTGAGAGGCAGCCTTCTTCTCAGGGCAGGTGGTAGGAGATTTCAAGGGGAAGAGTGACCCCATGCACCAGACAAGGCTTCAGAAGTCAGCACAGCAACCCTTAGGATCTTTGGAAACAGTTCCATTTATGTGATGGTGTCTATTGTAACTTTCCCATTCTGATCAACTTGCCATAGTGATGCCACAGAAATATGGACTGTCCCACCTTACTTCAGGGGGACAGCTACAACCTAGAATGAGTTGCCCCTGAACAGGTGATAATACCTGTATTGATACCTGGGCAAATTCGACTCTGTGCCCAAGAGAAAGGTGCTTCAAATGTGGTCCCTGGGGGGGCCTCCCCTGGTGGCGCAAGGTTGAGCGCTGGGCTGTGAAGCTGCAGGCAGCCTCTGCAGCGCTACACCCTCTGCTCCCCTCAGCAGTGTGTTTAGTTGGTCTGCCTGTTCTGTTCTCCACTCTGGCTCTGGTGAATTCTCTCACCCTCCCGTGCTTCTGACTGTACCCAGTGCTTGTATAAATAAATAAATAAATCTTTAAAAAAATAAAATGTGGTCCCTGGGGATAGTGAATTATCCCAGGAAGAGACATATATATAACGCAATATTTTCCTCTTCAGATATGTAAACATTTCTAAATATGGAACAAAGGACATAGATAGGACACCCAAGATCTGTATTTTCAGTAGCTTAGAAGACTGATTGACATGAAAGAGCGGATATTTCCATAATGTTGTTCTAGCAATTTCTTACCATCTTGTGGGAAGATGTTAGCAATGTACTTTACTTAGCTCTATAATGTGCTATGAAATAACTAAGTAAAATTAAGAAGAATAAAAGTCTGCCTGCTTATGATCATGATTCAACCATTTTTGATTATGCAAAATGATACTAAAAGACAAGAAAATGAAAAACATAAATGCGATAAATTTAAAATGTTTTCTTTAACTGCAGATAATTATTAATAACTGTAAGACACAAAAATATTACTAAAATGTTATAATTAATCTAAGGCATGATACATGAAGAATATACAAAACTGAAGGCTTTTCTTTATACTGGCAGTGCCACCTGAATTAAGTTAAAATATATATAAAATCCTATTTAAAATGACAAACTAAGACTGCCTTGGGAAAACCTGAACAAAATGATGTAGAAGCTCTGTGAAGAAGACTGCACTATTTTATATTGAAGGACATAATGAAAAAATTTAAGAAAAAAATTGATGAGGCTTACTCCACAAGAAAACATAAAATCTTTTCTCTTTCCTACATGAATGCTAGTGTTGATCCAGTCAACTGATAAGGGACTGATCACAAAGATATACAAAGAACTCACACGACTCAACAAAAACAAAATGAACAATCCAGTCAAGAAATGGGCAGAAGAACTTAAAAGACATTTCTCCAAAGAGGAAATGCAAATGGCCAACAGGCATGTGAAAAATGTTCAATATCCCTGATAATCAGGGAAATGCAAATCAAAACCACATTGAGATAACCACCTTATACCAGTAAGAATGGCACATATTAAATAAACAAGCAACAACAAATGTTGGCAAGGATGTGGTGAAAAAGGAACTCTCCTACATTGCTGGTGGAAGTGTAAACTGGTCCAACCACTATGGAAAGCTGTGTGGAGGTTCCTCAGTCTACTAAAAATGGAGCTACCATAGGACCCAGCAATTCCACTACTAGGGATCTACCCAAAGAACACAAAAACATTGATTCAAATGACCACCTGTACACTTATGTTTATGGCAGCACTATTTACAATAGGTATAACCTGGAAACAACCCAAATGCCCAAAAATAGATGACTGGATCAAGAAGATGTGGCATATATATACATTATGGAATATTATTCAGCAATCAAAAAGATAAACTGATAAACTCATGCCATTTGCAGCAACATGGTTGGAACTAAAAGGAATTGCACTCAGTGAAAGAAGCCAGAAGGAAAAAAAAAAAAATATCGGATGGTTTCACTTATAGCAGGAATATAGGGAAATCAAATAAGACATCAGTGTAAAAAAAATAATAACAGTACAAAACACAACAAAGCAAAAACGGACAATTATAAATCAGAGACATGCTGCAGGGGAGGAGGAGGGAGAGGGATCAGAGGGAGGGAGGGAGGAGCACAGGGGACTGAGGTGATGGTGCACGGGTGCGTTGGTGAAGGAAACTCTATGGGGACTACACCTGAGGGGGTGAGGGGGAAACAAATATTGTTTAAAAATTGATTAAAATAAAATAAAATAGAGAAACATATATAATAATAAATGAATAAATAAATGCAGTGTTGAGTTACCATGATCTATGTCATTTCACTGAGGAATACTGTGCTGTGTTTTCCTTTAGAATGATTTTTAAATTTGTAAGGAGAATAAATGTATAAGATTTACTAAAAAATATTGAGAAAAAATGGTAGGCAGCTGCCAGAGGAGGGACTAAAACTTTCTATGACCCTAATCTAATCAAAACAGCAAAGCATGACAAAAACACAAATAACCCACTAATATAAGACTGTGTTCCTCCCTAAATCCTGTGAATGAAAATGTAATAGATGATAAATACCTGATAAATAATAGTTCCCCCCAAAATGCAGTGTATTTAATAAATGTTCTTGATAGCATAACTAGATCTCTATTTGGCAGGAAAACAGTATTAGCCCTGCCTAATGTCATGTTCAAAAATAAAAATAACAATGGATTAAAGGTTATGTTATAAAAATTAAAGCTACCTGAAAAAAACAGGAAAATGTTGGAAGGAGAAAAATTTCTTCCAACAAACAGGATACTATAATGAAAAAGTGTCCAAGTTGATTTTATGATAATTCAAATTGTATAAAAGCAAAAGGACTATAAATAAGATTTTAAAAAAGATATGGAGAGTGTGAGATAAATATAAGAGAAAGAGTTTATATCTCTAGTGTAAAAGAATCCTAAATATTGATAAGAAAAATAATGGGTATGAACTAGAGTTTGTAAAAGAGGAAATGCAAATAGACAAAAAAAATTGGAAAACTTTCTATAAAAGATGCTATGTCTCACAAGTCGCCAAGGAAATACAATTCAAGATAGCATAATACTCATTTTTTTTCATATAATGTCAACTAGAGTACTCAAAACCTTAGAGAACCATACTCTTTAAAAGATTTATATACCATTCAATGGAATGGGGAAGAGAAATGGTGATTTTGTGGGCTGCAGTACACATTATTTCTGCAATTTCACTTTGTAATATACCCTAGAAATGGATATAGTTCTTTCTAAAGATATGTGGGCCAGAATGATTTAGTGCTGACTTTGTAGCCTAGTACATGGTTAAATGAATACAGTAGTGAAAGAATGTATATATAAAATGATATCCTACTCTTGCAAATAAAAGAGCAGCATACATATATGTAATATCTAATATATAAATACATAGAATTGCAAATGCCTATATATATATTTTACATGAGCATAGAGAGAAATGTAAAAAGATATGCACCAAATTGACTTTCTTTTTACACTTTCATGTTATTTAGATTTTTTAAAAGTAACTTTTCCATATTTGAATTGTGAAAGAAAACTCCAATGAATTGTGTGTGTGTGTGTGTGTGTGTGTGTGTGTAAGTATAGACAACAAATATTCCAGCATTTCAGGGGAGAAAGAGGGCCATGAAGAACATGGGACTTGAATAGAACTTAAAGGATAGATTTGGAGGGACTAAATAAATCAGGAGGGACCTTTTAAACTGCGGACAAAGTAGTAAGCAAACGTCACCCCAAATCGGTTATTTCAAGGACTCCAATCCACTTGTAACTACATATTTGAAGGAAAATCAAAGTTCACAACCATATGTTTATGTGTGCATGTTTGTGAACACACCATATTATTACTATCACACAAACCTGCATTCATAAAATTATCGCCACTACTAACAAATTATAGACAAGGTTGTTAGAAAATCCATAACATATTGTATTTCTGAGTATTTAATCTGCCTTATAATTTTTTCACAGCTAAAGGGATTGAAGTGCCACCCACAACAAGCCAAATAAATGAACTCTTTTTACCTTAGCATTCACCAATCCTCTCCATTCACTGCAGCTTCCATAAGGTGAGAGCATCAGATGTTTTAAAAAATTCCATGTTGAGTAAGGAATATGCATAAGGCTCCCTGCACGGGGGATCTAGACCTTCCTGCTCTCCAGAGAATCAAAGTGGTAAATAAAAGGATCTTTGTTTACATAAGTTTTAATCCTTTGATAAAATTTCTTGGACTCTGTGGGTTGCATAAAACAGGTTATAGAGATTAGTCACTTGGAACCAGAAGCTCCTCCTCGCTGTTGTTATTTTCTTTAACAGTTAACCCTTATATTGCTCTATAAGTTATTTCAATAAGGAACCCAGAAATTCAGATAACAAGTTAATGTTACTTGACTTGCTAAGCTTCCATTCGCTCAAGTCTTTTTCCCTCGTGTTTAAGAAGTCTTTAGCAAATCTTGGAAATCAGAGAATCACTTGCTGGTTTCCTCACTTAAGAATGTTTATCTATTGGAGCCTGAGTTCAATTTTCTGTGTACCTGGATCACCTAAGAAAAGGTGACGCCAAAATAGGAATAATCTTGAAAGCATGGAGTTGCTGTAGATCAGAATATTCACTTCTTTAGGCTGAAGTTCACCAACATGAACAGAAGGCCCAGTGAACGAAACAATGCTTTTGTCAATTACTTCGCTAGTGGCTTGCTAGGTTGTTTAGATGAGAGAAAGATCAGAGATTGAATTGGGTACTGAAATATCCACGTGGAATTTGGGGTGAACTGGCAAGTGTTGATATTTTAAAGAAAGAAATGATAGAAGATTACTATAGAATGCTCAAAACCACTGCTCAACCCAGTTCCAGCAATGGCTGATTGTGAGCGTGGGCAAATTCATTTGCCTCAGCGTTCTAATCTGTACAATATATCTTCGTTGCTTCTACTTTTAGTGCACACCAATATAACCAGCTTCATAAAATTGCTGAGTTTCTTGGTCTCTCATTCAACAGTTATTTGTTGCATGCTTATTCTATGGCAAAAACTCTTCTCAATCCTAGGGAGATGATAACAAGCTTCGCAGCCTAGATCTCTATTGCTTCGTTGTTTGTTTATTCTGATTAAAGGAAGAAAATAAACAAGTCAGGATAATAACATTAAGAGGGAATCTTTTCTCCAGATCTATTTCATAAATATATTTTAAGCACTCTGTGTGTATATTATGCCAAATCAGCTAGAACATTTTTTTTTTGCCATTGCTTTCCCACCCTCCCCATACCACACCCCCTCCCCCCAAGTCTAGAACATTATTTTGACCCAAGATGATATTTAGTTATCCTCAGTTAGTACTTGTATTGCTCTTCAGTGTCTGAGGGTGTCTTTATAGTTCTCTATGGTTGAAGTAGCTAGAGAAGAATGTGCATGACAGGTCTGTCCATCCTGAAGCTCTGTGGACAAAATATGGGAAATGTTTCAAAAGCAGGACTGGGGAGAAACTCTGTTTCCACCTGTCACTTCATCCAGAGCTGAAATGAAATTTTCAACATGTCATTTCTCTTAAGAAGCCCAAGAGGCAGGAGGCAGGGCTGTGTTTCTTCTCTGGTGATAATGACAGTTAACACTTACCCGATGTTTATTAGTGCTCCAGGCCGTTGTAAGGACAAAGGTGTATGGGCTCACTTAATCCCCTCAGATCTCACAGCTCAGGAACTGAAGAGAAAGGATTTAAACCCTGGTAGTCCAGACTCAGAGCATTGTTCCACCCTGCCTCACAACAGGTCAGCAAGAACATGAAAATAAGTTGGTAGGAATTGCATGTTCTTTTTCTTCTTTTGCTGCAATCTGTATGAATGATCTCTTAAAGTATTCAAAGACTTGGAGAACCACACTGCTGAAAACAATATGGCAGTTTCTATATTTTATCAAAAGAAAACATCATCCATCCCTGACATCCAGAAGCACCCAGGCTACCTCCCTTCCTCACTTCCCGAGCCCCTGGCAGAGTCATCCAAAGCTCTTATGAAACATTTCCTGGAGGCATATGTGCCAGAAGACGATCAAAGAGAGTGATGGATACACGGGAGGAGGGTGCCCTTGGGTATATGGTTTGGGGGGTTTATCTGGGAACCCCCCTGAAAAGATACTGCTTGAATGAAATGCAGTCTAAATAGGAGCAACTATATGAAGCTCTACAGACAAAGGCCCCAGAATGAAAGGCCAAGAGTGGAAGAAAACATTCTCACTGTGTTTGAAGATTGACAAGGAGGCGGTGTGGAGCTGGGAGATCCCCACTCGCTGAGGGAATGGAGGACAAGATGAAGCTGGGCATGCCACAGAGGCCAGCTCAGGACAGAGCTGGTTGGCAGCAGGGTGGTAAGATGGTATTCTACCCAAAATGGGAAGCCCATAGAGGTGGTGACCAGTGAAATTGCCTGCTTTTAAAAACTATCACTTTGGGGGCCTCCTTGGTGGCCTCGGGGTTAAGTCTCAGCACTACCATTGTGATGGCCCTCTGTGGCAGCCTGAGTTCAATCCCCAGCCAGGGAGCTAACCCACATGGCGCAGCAGATCTTGCCTTTCTCCCCGGCTGCTCCCCTCAGCAGTGTATTTCAGTCAATCTGCCTGTTCTGCTCCCCACTCTGTCTCTGGCGAATCCTCTCACCCACACTTCTGACCTACATTCCAGTTCTTCTATGCAAAAATAAATAAATAAAATATTATTTTAAATAAATAAATACTAAAAAAATATCACTTTGGCTGTTGTGTAGCCAAAGGACTGAACATGAGAAGAAGCAAGATTGGAGCCAGAAAACCATCAAGAGAGTTCAGGCACCAGGTCGTGTGTGGCTCGAGTAATGGGGAAGCAGGCAATGGTGAGATTTATCAGGGTATCATTTAGTAGGATTGAAACTTAGCCTCTGCACTTTGCTCCGCTGAACAATCCTGGGAGACAAAGTCAATAAAAAGGGGGCGCCATTCAGTTGCCATAGAAACCAAGCTTTGGGTCCAAAAGAGGTAATGATCAAAAGAGACAATTGGGAGTTTCTAGGAATGCAGAAGCAGGCCAGGGGCATGTTCTGGGTCACAGGCCAGAGCCCAGACCACACACCCCAGCAGACACCTGGTGTAAACAGGCTCCCTGAGTATGAAAGCCATGGAAACAGGTTATAAAAGAGACACAAACCTTCTTTGGGCACAGACAACCTCTTCCATCTTGCCCACAGCTCCCTTAGCAGGGTTTGCAATAAATCTGCCTTTTCTGCCCCTCATTCTGTCTCTGATGAATTCTTTCACCCCACACCTCCAGCCAACACCTCAAACTCCCCCCATCCTCCCAAATAAGGTTGGCACACATTCAGAATATGCTTGAGAGATAGCCTGAAAAACTTACTGGTGAAGATTTCTTGCAGCCTCCCAGAAGGGAAAGGTTCAGAAACTCCTCCAGAAGGGAGTCCCAGATGCTAAGGTACCAGAAAATTTTCTCCAGTACTGGTCAGTTTTTACACCAAATAATACCTCCATGACTCAGATGGGCCTGCATCGTACACAGAAATAGCTGTTATTAAGATTTATTTATTTATTTATTTATTTATTTAATTTATTTATACATGCACTGGGTACAGTCAGAAGCGCGGGAGGGTGAGCGAACTCACCAGAGCCAGAGCAGGGAGCAGAGCAGGCAGAAGGACCAAAGTACACTGCTGAGGGGAGCAGCGGGCGGCAGGAGAGGTCTGCGCGCCATGCGGGACCCTCCTCCGGTGGCCGGGGAGCAGCCGGGGATCGAACCAGCACTGAAGAGGCTGCGGGCAGCTTCGCAACCCAGCGCTCAACCGCTGCGCCACCGGGGAGGCCCAGAAATAGCTGTTATACATCAAATTGTTACAGGGTGGACACCAGAAAAGGGGAGGCTCCAGTTTCCCTGCCCCACGCAAGGAAGAGTGGAGCGGAGCAGGGAGAAGCTGGAGAGAAGACAGGGAGAAGGAAGGAAGAAAGATGGGGAGCCAGAAGGAGACCTCCAGGAGGAACATGTTGCAGAGAAACGTGAAGAAGCTGCTTTTGGTTCTTCCCCCACCCCCGTGGAATTTTATATTTTTGTTTGCTTTTAATTTTTTAATTTTATATATATTTTTTACATCACTTTTCATTTTATGTATTTTTACATCATTTTTCATTTTTGCACAATGTATGCATTGTCATCTTGGTTATATTCCCCATACAATTCCCATCCCCTTATTTTGACCCTAATCCCTCCTCCCCTCCCCTGCCCCAGTATGTTCCTGGTTTATAGTTACTTGTTGATTTTGATTTTTACTTTATCATCATTAGTCTTTTTCCTGGTCCCTTATTTAAGTTTTCTAAATTCCTGCTATGTGAGACCATCCAGTATTTTTCTTTTGCTTCTTGGTCTTGGACTCGTTGAAACAGATGTGGGTGAGAGAACTGTGGGGAGGTTAAAAATGGCAGCTTTTTTTTTTTTAAGATTTATTTATTTTTATACAAGAACTGGGGTACAAGCCAGAGGCTCAGGAGGGTGAGAAAATTCACCAGAGAGAGCAGGGAGCAGAACAGGCAGACTAACCGAAAGCATTGCTGAGGGGAACAGCTGGCGAGACAGGAGAGGTCTGCCACAACATGTGGGAATCTCCCTGGCCATCCAGTAATTGAACCAGCGCTGCAGAATCGAACCTGCGCTGCAGAGGCTGAAGAGGCTGCGGACAGCTTCACAGCGCTGCCCTCAACCCTCTGTGCCACCAGGGAGGCCCCAACAATGGCAGCTTTTATCTTGATTTTAATTTTGCTCTTTTCCATCCAGACTTGTCTACCTGTTTCTGCCCCTTTTCTATGGGTAGGGCAGAGAACCTGGAACCCCCATTTTCCTGGTGGCCACCCTGTTACAAAATGGACTTAGGAGCCAAAGGGATAGTGATTTTTAAACACTGGACATTGCTTCTTGGTTATAACGAGACACTCTTCTCACACTTGTCATCTTTATTCAGAAACAGTTATTCTTCTTTGAAGAAATATCTACTGAAGGCCATCATCTTTCCCCAGCAGCAGTGAAACAAAGCAGTGGGCTGGCACTGCTGAGCCTGCTATGGTCCTGGCATTTAATGTCATTTCTCTGCTGTCAGCACTGTCTTACCACGTGAACGCCCACAGACCCGCATGAGTGCCTTGGCATTAGCTGGCGAATCCACCAGAAACCTAAACTGAAGAAATCCTTTTTCTGTCCACAAGACCCAGTGTGGTCTGTAGCCTGTGGGAGATACTGTTCTTAGAAGTTCTCGAATCTTAGCTGTAGGCAGGCCTGTGACTCAGGAAGGCAAGCTTTGAAAATCTCAGCGACCCCTCTCTTGTGTGGGGTTTCTTTTCCAGACAAGCCAGGTCACTGCTGCTGCAAAAAGGTGAGCTTGTCTCTTCTAGTCCAAAAATAGGACAGGAGAGCTATGTCCAAAGATCCCCAAAACAATCCTGAAACATTTCCTGGAAAACTAGTAAAATAAAGCTTACTTTCATTTTCAAGAAGCTTCAAACTTGTAAATAATACACAGGCATTGAAATTGTAGACAGACAAATTGGCAAATCAACCTCAGAAAGACACCCTGGGTTCTGAAAGCATAGAAGGCTGGCCCTCCCCTCATCTTCATCACCGCCCCCCCCCAAAAAAAAACCCCTTTGAAATATTTTTCCTATTTGCTTTGCCTCAAATCCTCCATCTCAAATCTGCAACTCGGGATACTGTTATTTGATGATAATCCATTGTGACCATCCCTATACCCTGGTCAAAGCTTTCTTCTGTTCCTTCTGACATTGAAATATGTGGCATCCTTGGAGGGTAACTCAGTGAACCCTAAGACATGACCTAAACACCATGGCTCCATACTGGAAAGTGTGTTGTATGACACCCCCACTATGATGCAATGTAGAGACTATTCTTTTGATAGATCGTATAGAACAGGGTTCGGCAAACTATGCTTTTGACCCAGAACTGGACTTTCTTTTGTTTTTTGAATTAAAGTCTTACCCGAACACAGCCACATTCAACCACTCCATTTCATCCATGGCTGTTCTCCTAAGTTCCAACACCCATTGTATAAACTGCAATGCCTCATACATTTACTCATTAGCCCTTTAAACCAAAACGTGTGCTACCTGGGGCTAATAAATGCTTCTGGTAGTGGTAGTGCCAGTTTGGGGTAGTGTCAACAGAAGATCTGATAAAAACAGGACTTAAAGCTAAACAGAAACTAAATCTGACCTTGAAACTATCCTTTGAGATATCTGAGTGGTACAGCACAGAACCTTCCTTCAGGCACTGCACACCCACTTCTGTCTCTCTGAACGTAAAACACATTATGTGTGTTCTCTGCAACCCATTACACAATTTCTTTCCTCTCAGTGAGCACACTGATTAGTCAAGAATGGTTGCTCATTTTTTTTTTCCTGCTCTCTATTTTTAAAATAATCAGAGTAACCCTTTTAGGAAATCCTTCATTTGGAAAAAAGTTTTTATTTCGTGGACTTCCGGAACACTAAATTAGATTAATTATACTTCTTGGTTTACAAATTGTTCTCATCATTATTGATGCATGAATATGCTTTTATTTATGAAACCTAGAACTTTGCCAATCAACTATTTCTAACCATCTGATTTCCTTCCACCAACCCACTACTGGTCTGATCCAGCCCAAGGCAATTTGCGCCAAGATTCAGATGAAACTTGAAGTTCATCGTTCACTTGCTTGCTGTGTAGTTTTGTATGTGTATGTATGCTTGTATGCATTTAATTGTTATAAATTTTATAGAGAGTTTCAGGCTGTATGTAACTGGGAGGAGCTCAATTTTTTCACTTCTTGCTCTGATTTGACTACTCTTCTGCACACTATGCCTTTGCAGTTAATTTGGTATTGTGTCTGCATAAAGCTCCATTGGGTAAATGCACCATGATAACTTATGAAGTCTCGCCTTCATGAGCACATAGGTTTGTGGGACAACAGAAAATAATATTGGCCTAGGCTCCTCATGCCTGACATAGAGCCCCTCATGCCTGACATAGAGCTCCCAAAACCTTGTAATTTCTTAAGTGTCTCTTATCCTAACATTTGTGTTTGACCCCATGTGGACACGGGACTTCTGAAACCATTGTTGTACATTTCTAAGTGCTAAGAACATCAGGAGCATCTTTGTTCTTCAGAGGCAACTCTGGGTGGGTTCCTGGATGGGGGCAGGTCACCAGAGAGACCAAGCCATGCTTAGAATCCTACAATCCTTACAATTATCAATTCTATACCTCAGCCTCCGGAAAGGAAGTTAAGTGATCATGACTATTCAAGGAAACCTCCCAGAATCCCCATAGTGCAGGGTTGGGTTTGCTTCCAGGTAGAGGAACACATCCCAGTACCAGGGGGTTTCCACTCCTACTAAATCAGCTTAAATACAGGACTTAACTATTGGCACATACAACAACCTGAATGAGACTCCAGAGACTTATGCTGAATGAAAAAGGTTACTAATTATCTGATTCCATTTATACACTGTTCTTTAAGTAACCAAGTTAAAGAAATGGAGAACAGATTAGTAGATACTAATAGCAAATGGGTGTAGTTATAGAAGGGAAACAGGAGGAATCCTTGTGGTGATGGAGATGTTCCATGTGGTACATTTGTGCAATAGTGACATTGTGCTTTAGTTTTTCAAGATAGCACCATTGAAAGAAAACTGAACCCAGGGTATGTGGGTTGGTCTTTCTGTATTATTTCTTACAACTGCATGTGAATCTTCAATGATGTCAATACAAAAGGTCTAATTTTTAAGTCATGCAAACATTATATGAAATTCAAATTTCAGTGTCCATAAGTAAAGGAGTGTGGTGTGTGTATCAAGCGTGTGTAAATGGTTGCTTTCATGCTTCAGTGAGAGAGCCTCTGAGTAGTTATAAGAGAGATCGTCTGGTCTGCAAAGCCAAGAATATTTATCATCGGCCCCTTTGTTTATTTTTTTAAAGATTTATTTATTTATGTGTACAAGATTGATTTATTTATGCATACTGCTGCAGTGTAGACCAGCAGTACAGAAGGTGAGAGGATTCACCAGACAGAGTGGGGAGCAGAGCAGGTGGATCTACTAAAATACGCTGCTGAGCAGAGCAGTGAGCGAAGCAGGAGAAGTTTTGCTGCCCCATGTGGGTTAGCTCCCTGGCCAGGGATAGAACTTGTGCTGCAGTGGCTGCCAACAGCTTGACAGCACTGTGTCTTTAATCCCTGCGCCACCAAGGAAGCCCCTCATACACCCCTTTATAAGAAAAATTTGGTGACTCTTGATCTAGATAAATCAGACTAACTTTCTAACATTGAAATACATGAAAAGCATATACATAAACAATTGCAAAACTGATCAACTTCTATGGATTCTGGCAACAAAAGCCTGACTAGAGTGGATTTAAGAAAAGAAATATTTTTGCAAATGGGTCACTCCTACCAAGAGTGACCTTATGTCTAGTCTCCTTCAAGTCACTTCTGACTTATGCCTACAGTTTCATACAGTCTTAGAAAATCGGGTCTGGATGATAACTTATGAAGTCCATCTACCATTGCCGTGTCCATTGTTAAACCCAAGAGACATTCCTCTTGCTATCTTATTTATCAGTGTAGTGGTTGACAATCTTTTATGCCTTCTCCTCCCAACTGGACTCCCAGGACCCCACATTCTCTTGTTTTCACCCCCTTCTGGTGACTTTTCAGTCTCCTTTGGTGGACTCCTCTCTCTGTGTGATCTTCTAACACTGGGACTTGGTGGCTAAGTCCTTTGTCCCACCCTGCACCTATAGTTAACATCCTCAGGGATCTCACTAGTCTGATGACTTTTAAATATATTCTGCAGGTTGAGCGCTCCCAGACAGGTATATCCAGTGCCCACATTACTACCAAACTTCAGCTGTATCTCACTATTTCTACAGGATTGCTAATGGACATAGCAACCTTAACATACGCAAAACAAAACTGACCTCCCCATGACCACTTCTTCCCATCCAAAAAACAACAAAATCAAAACTATTCCATAAGCAGGTTTCCTTTCTCTGTGGCTAGCAGGTCATCCTATCATCCTTCTGGCTACTTGAGCCAGAGATTTTTCCACAGTACTTGTTTCTCTTTCTCTCCCAGCATTCAATGTTGATATTGTCCAGAGGATGTTTTTCTGACCTATGATAAACAATTGCTAGGATAAATAAAATCAATTGCTGTAGAATATAGGAACAAAGTCTGGCTGGAGTGGGTTTAAGAGAAAAAGAGAAAAGAAGTTGTTCTGCAAAGGGGAAAGATACTCTTTACAAGATCACTAATGAGTCTAATCTCACATCCAGTTTTGTCCATGACACTTCTCGTTTGTGTCTTCCCTCGTGCTGCTTAATAGCCTCCCTTTTCAGTTTTAGAAGTGTCTGGATGATAAAAATGTTACGTTCAACGTCCCCAAGCCCTGTTGATTCTTCCTTCAAGATATTGATATATCCAGGATCCAAATGCTTTTGCAGACACAGCCACCATCTCCGCTCACCTGCTGTACTTTGTCTCTGACAGTTGCACCCTCAAGCTGGTGAGGGCAGCGAGGTCTGATTCGCGATCCTGCTGACACAGGCCTGCCTCTATGAAGAAAGGAAAAGAAGAAAGTGAGGAGTGAGGTCACCGTTCCTTCTCTCTTTCTGCGTTTCGCTTCCTTTTCCAGCCTCTCCTTCATCTACACCTGGTCCCTCTCTTTTTGCCGCCTGAAAATATCAGATTCCTTCTGCCAGTCGCAATTGTCAAACCAAAACATAAAGGACAGGGATTGAATCTTTAATACATTATTTAATTAATACATTATTAATACATTATTTAATTAATACATTATTTAATAAGCAAGCTAATCTGAGAACAGCAGAGCATCAAGCTCCAAAGTAAACCATCCTGATACCCCATCTCGAACAGGCTGCTTTATACGAGTGAAAGACAGTTAATTATCAGTGAATGGTCTTCACCCCAGGCAATTAACTACTTCTGAGAGTTTTATGGTGCCCTGTCCCCCTGGCAGCCTGCCCCTCCACTGGCATCTAGAGCACTTCACTCCCTTTGGGATGGCTCAGTCTCTGACAGAAATGGTGTCCATCACTCTTCTAGGAACCTCTGGCACTGGAAAGTTAACTCAGCACAAACAGGTCACAGGTCAGATATATGTGTCCATGCAGGTTCATAAGCTAGGCATGCTAACTTTCTCATCCCTCTTCTGGCCCCTGTCACTTTTCCTCTGGGAACTCAAGGGCCAGTATCTTCTCTTAGGTCTCCTTCAAGGGGAAATAGCTGTCATTATACACAGGATAATCTTGATCTTGGGCAGCGAGGCCAATAAGTCTTTAGAGAACTGGGGGGTAGCCTCATACTCCATCCACTTCCTAAATCATTCAGTATGTTTACATGGAATTCTTGCTACCAACTGAAGATGGGCAATACTACGGTAGACCATAAATAACCCTGAGATTAAGGCGTTTATGGTGAGGAAGGAAGGGAGAGATGGGTAATAAATAGTTAAGTGACATAAGTCAGGGGATGACCAGGTGCAATTATTGAGGGGGTTGTGATGAGAGTTGGTGTTCAATGAGCAGGGTCCTTGGGTTACCTCTGAGAAAACTTTCATCAGAGCTCCCTTTTCAGTGGCATAGGGAAAGTCTACTAAGGAAAAGATGTATGCATAGATACAAATAGGCAAAGGCTTTTTTATATTTTAAAAGGATGGGTTTATTAGGAAAAGGAGAAAGAAAAAGAGGCACCTGCATAGACACAGGCGGGCAGTCTAGGAAAGAAAGCTTCATTTTGCTGGACTAGGAGTTGTTCATATATAGAGTTGTTTTGAGGAATTCATTCCTTTGTGGACTGACAATCTCCATTTTCATAGGATTTCCTCTAGCAGTCCTGCATAAAGACTTTGCATTACCATAGCTGGTTTAATGACTATGTTAATCATTTTTATCTCCACCTCCACTTTCTGGTCTTGTGAAGCCTTCCAAATTCTCTCCTTCAGCCTCCATCACTAGTGAACCACAAAGAAGACACTGCTCAGGCTTAAAGACATTAAAGAAAGCTTTGGAGGTGAAACAGTCGCAGTTGCGCTGTTTCAAATCTGAAGTGGGTGTTGTAGTGGGCAGGAAAGGACACTGAGCAAGTTTTCTGATCCAGCAGAACGGGTAAAGGAAGAGTCCTGGAGCCCTCAGTGGCTTTTGCAGGCTTTTATTGAGATTTACCAGGTACATGGCAGGCAGGGGTGCTGCGGGGCTGGGAGGCTGACAGGCCTCCCAGCCCCCAGCAAGTCTTCACTTTATCTGGGCTCTCCAGCCTTCTCTGGTGGTCTCTGCTTCTCTGCTTCTCTCTTGGCTTCTGTCTGCTACTCTGCTTCTGCTGGCGTCCCTGTGATGCTGCCGTTAAAAGCCCAGTCTTTGCCCAGGTGAACCCCATCTACATATGCCCACACCCTATTTAGGCATGCATTCGGGACTGCAGGGTTCCATCATCTATCCTAATGGCGGGAGGTCAGAAAAGCCTGATGCTTTTACCTTACCCTACAAGTGTGGACTTAACTAAGGAAAAGTAGTTGGGGAAGAGCATTGTAGGAAAACTTGTGTGCAAATATTCAGGGGGAAAAAATGGTGTATCCTGGGAGTGTGGAACCAAGCTTAGCCGAGGTTTCGCCATTTTGTATATCCTCCAACTTGATATGTTAGTTCTTGTCCAGCCACATTCCGGAGATAGTTTCAGCAGTCACAACCCTCACTCCACTTGGTGACGAAAAAGCAGACCACCCCAGCTGCCAATGAGGGCAGTCCTGTCCATAAATGGGACAACATCTCTAACCTTCCAATCAGTTTGAAACTGTAAGCGCACGCGCCAAAATGCCTTTGTAGTAGCCAATGAGTAATTGCCAGCTTCTTTCAAAATTCGCGCCGCCTGTGACCCTATAATTGACCCCTGCCTCCTCTGTTCGGGGCTCTCGAACTCTGCGGTTGCATCGGTGCGTGTCGGGGGCCCGGACTCGAGCCCGTAATAAACTCCCTTTTGCATTTGCATCAGCTGTCTTTGGATTCTTGGAGGCTATGCTAGCTGAGTCTGCTGATCTTGGGCACAACTGGAGCTGCAAGTGTGGTTCAAATTCCATGGAGCACAGTGTGAGTGTGCTCTCCAGAACGTAAGCTGGAGAAGTAGGCAAGTATACATGGGCTTACAGACTATCTCCTCCTCTAGACCCGCTTTGTTTAGTTCCCTCACCTGGTAATAGGAATTAGAATCACTGAACTGCTTACTATTTAACTAATTAAACTAAAACCACAATGATATCAGCAAGTCTCTGTAAAATTAGATGTGGTAGGTGTTTGTACAGAAGGGCTATTTCCAGAAGGGCTATTTAAAGAATTAAAAGGGAGTTGGTAATTACCAGTTTTAGGGTGAACCACTAAGAAAATGACTCCTTTTTTTAAATTGTAATACAAGCCCTAAGGAATGTATTACATAATATAGCAAAAGTAATATTAAATAATAAAATAATGTAAATAGTGGCCACTGTAATGTGATATGATAAAAGTGGTTTAAAAAAAAATAGCCTTTCCTCCAAAGAAATGAATACCACCCAAAAATAGCATCAGCAGTAAAAATTTAGCTGGCAGTATTTCTTTCAGCCTGCACATGCTGCTATTTACTGGAAACTCGAGTGTGTGAAATTGAATGAAGAATTCAAAATTGAGTCCATCAGGGGTAGGGCCACATGCACCTGCACTGGTTGAGCTTACAGCAAGCTGCCCAGCCCAGCCGCAATCAGGGCCAATGAGAAATTGTCATCACCTCCAAATCACAATGAACTTTGCTTCAAAACAGGCTTTTCCTACTTCCTCTTAAGCCTAGTAAAAGTTGACTTCCCTTTTGCTTCCTTGGATGGCCTGTGGTTGCCAGAGTGCTGGTCTCTAGTTGCAATCCCTTTGATATCCCCAAACACACTGGGTTTAACAAGATCTTGTTATTTCAATTCATAGTTCACTGTGGGAATGCTCCCGTGTTTTCACTACTGGAAATTTAAGTCACGTTCAAGTTTTATTATTCCATATACTATTGGAATAGAAGCCAAGCTCAAAATCATATGTGAAATGACAACTTCTTTGAGAACAACTCCTTAGTATTTGTAGGGTAAATGACTGTCAGGCTTTTCTGCCCTCCTGCCATTAGGATTGATGATGGATCCCTAGGGTCCTGCATGCATGCCTGATGGCGGGCACCTGGAGTGGGCTGTGGGCATATGTAGGTGGGTACACCTGGGCTGAAACTGGGCTCATAAAAGCTGCGTCATAAGATGGGCTCCTAAGATCCCAGAGGAATAGAACCATCAGAAGGAGAAACAAGCAAGAGAGCAGATTGAAAGAGGAGCAGAAGAAAAAGAACGAGACCACAAGAGAATGCTGGGGCAGGAAGGCCTGCCAGTCTCGCCACCCCCTGGCGCCCCTTACTTCCATGTGTTAGGGGGAAAAGGATGTCCTAAAGCTAATTCCATACAGGCTTTGTGGACTCCACCCCCACCCCAGGCCAAAGCCAAAGACACTGGGAACTCCAAATCCCATCACCACCAAAGGTAAGGTGGCTGGGACCTGAGGGTGGGGTTAAGCAGCCTGGTTGATATAAAAGGCAGACACGCGGGCTTTGGGGGATCCCCATTTTGGCTCTCCACCAGCTCACATCAGCCAGCCAGCTCTGAGAGTGACTCTGGGTTTTTTCAGGTCGTCGGATTGGGTAGGACGCATTAAAGACTTTATTTCCCTATTTTCTCCCTGAGTTGTACATTTTCCTTATTTCCTTTTCCCTTGTAAATAAACCTTTTATTAACCTTTTGTGTGTGCCTGTAATAAAGTATTAATAAGTCCCTTTTTAAGCGCCGCGGGTGAGGACCCAGCCAAAAACCCCGTTAAATATCGGTGCTGCTCTATAACACATGTACCTGGTAAAATCCCCATAAAAGCCTGAAAAAGCCACCGAGGGCTCCAGGACTCCTCCTTAGCCCATCTGCTCCGATCATAGAGATCCTGCAGTGTGCCCTTCCTGCTGGCACTGCAGTATTGCTTTGCTGTAACAGGTCATGAAGAAAGAACTTCTACCAGCTTGCAGGTGAAGGGGTGGGGGAAGACTGATATTCCTGAAGGCACTTTGCACCTCTAAGAATTTAAGAGCCGAGCCTGCACCTAATGTCTCATAAAAAGAATGGTTAAAAACCCACAGCAGTTCCTGTATTCTAAGAACGCTCTGGGCCATGAGAAGAACACTTGTCTGTGTTTAAACAATCTGACCCGCCTTTCTGGGACGGTGCTCTTTGCTCTGCCTGTAATTTGTTTCCGTCTTTAGAGAAGTTCGGTGGGAAAATTCCTAGCAGGTGCCATGTCACAACGCGGAGCCCTGGAAACCACCAGGCGGCGCTGTGCTCCCGAAGCGCGGCCTAGGCCCGAAAGGCGAGGCGGTGTGACCTGCTGGGCACCCGTAGCTCGGCTTCGCGAATCGCGCCGGAAGCGGCTTCCTCCCCGGAAGCCCGGCCCCTGGGACGCCGCCGGGGCTGATGCTGGAAGTCGCCAAACATGGACGTGGACGCAGCGCGCGAAGTCCCGACGGCGGGCAATTTCGTGGTGGTCGGCGGCGGCATCGCGGGGGTCACCTGTGCCGAGCAGGTAGGGCGGGGGCGCCGCGGCTCCGCCTCTTCGACTCCGGGCTCATCCCTGCCCTTCCGGCCCCTCTTTCGCCGCTGCCTGCGCTCCCCCGGTGCCTTGCTCCCCAGAAACTGGGGTCACCTCGCCAGCTTAGACTCAGACACTGGGAGGAGGGTGGCGAGCAAGTTGTTGGGGGGCGGCTTGGTGGGGAACCAGGGCCTTCCGAGCCAGATCCTGGTCGTAATACTGTCAGAGACGTGAGGGCTTAGGACTAGAATGTGCCATCTTAGAAAACTCAGCCCCCTCTCTTGATTAGCTGTTTGACTTCGGCTGCCAGATGGTGCTGAGTCCTTAGTGCAGCGTAACTTAAGAGAGAAAGAAACCCTGACATAAATTTCCCAAACTTTGAACTCGCAAGAGCGTGGACATGTCACCACTAGTAATATTTTGTAAAGCAACCAGCAAGGGGATAAAATGCAACTTGGGGACTGGGTTGTTTTATTGACTTTAAGTGAGCATAAGCAATCACTGATGTCATAAGAGGGCAAAAAATTCAGAAGTTTTTTTTTTTTTTTTTTTAAGTCTTATTGAAGTAACATTGTATAAGGTTCAGGGGAATCATAAATTAACATCTGTATATACAGTAAGTCCACTCCTTTTTTTGACATTTTCGGCCTTTGGATAGGTATTTTGCATTCATTCACCAAGTAAACCCTTATGTTCTAGGCACTATGGTAAGGGCTGATTAAACAGAGCATAGTTAGATATAACAGAGCATAGTCAGATATAAACAGAGCATAGTTCTTGCTTATTAGGGACTCGCCTCTAGTGGGAAAGAGATGTAAATAAGCCATTACATCAGTGTGTTGCGTGTGGAGGTGACGGGAATGAGTTAGGGAGGAGTTGCTGTTTGAAAAGGAGGTATCGGTTTGTCTCAGTATAGAAGAATGAGTCAAAGTTCACCAGGTAGGTTAGAAACACCAGCCACCCAAAAGTATAATGACAGGTGAAAAGTATGGCAGTGACTGGGAGCATCAAAGCTTAAACCACATGCTGCTTGGGGAAACTAATGCAATGAGGCCAGAAGGTTGACGGAAACCCAATCATACAGGGTCTTATATATCATGCTAAGAATTTCACAGGAACTTACAAGTAATCAAATGATTTTGAGATGAGGGCCATTGTGATCACATGAAAATAGCTGAAAGGCGATTAGTTATGTGTCAGGGGCAAAGATACCTGTTTAATATGAGCTGGGAGGTTACTTTAAAAGTAATTTTAGTAGCATAATGTTTTGAGAACCTAGTCTAGCAATGGAAATAGGAGATCATTACAGAATGTATAGATGAAAGATAACAAATGTGATAATATTATGAATTATTAGTAAATTTGGATAATATGATACTGAAAAGAAGCCGATGGGACTTCCAGAATGTGAAGGTGAATGAGCATGCAGTTTTAATGGTGTAGTAGAGAACAAATAGAGATTGGTGGAGTTTAAGAACTGAACTATGAGTTAAAGTGTTGTCAAGAACTTAAAGGAGAGGTGGCTAGAGGAACGTGATTAAACCAAAGCAAGATAAACTTTGAAATGTTAAAGTAATAATTGAAGATGCTTTGTCTTCCCTATTTTATATCTGGTTGGACATTTGGAAGGGAAAGAATAAATAACATTGTCCCTATCTCACTCTCCATGCCCTGTATACTAATACCTAAAGTTATTTTTCATATTTTTTTTCTTACTTAAATAAGTTGGCTGTCCAGTTTCCATCAGAAGATATCCTCCTGGTAACAGCTTCTCCAGTAATTAAAGCAGTTACAAATTTTAAGCAGGTAAGAACCTTTACATAACTTTCTTAATAATAACTGTTATACCAAAAGAAAATACAATAACTTGTGGGAAACTGCTTAAAGTAACACATAGTCTTTTGCTAGTCCTTTTTTGCTGAATTCAAAGCTCAAAGTTTAGAATTACTCAGATTGCCAAAAGGACTCAGAATGATACTGAATCACTGTTCAGAAAATCATAAATAAGATTCTTTTGAGGAAAGATGCAATGCTCATCTAAATATGAATGCAAATATATATGCATGTCTTTATAAATATGTGTGTGTTTACAAATTAGAAGAAAAGAGCTTCTAGTTGAGTTTGCACTAGCAGATAATCAGTTTCAGATAAGTATTAAGCATTATAGAATCTTTCATGGTTCCATATTATATTACATATATTATGACATTTGAGTAAGATCTAAGATCATTTGAGTCACACATTATCATAGAAGGGGATCTGCAAACAATTTTTTAAAGATTTATTCATGTATACAAGAACCGGGGTACGGGCCAAAAATGCGGGAGGGTGAGAGGATTCACCAGAGACAGAGTGTGGAACAGAATAGGCAGACTGACTAAAATACACTGCTGAAAGGAGCAGCGGGTGAGACAGGCGAGGTCTGCCGCGCCATGTGGGAATCTCCCTGCCAGCCGGGATGGAATCCACGCTGCAGAGGTTGTGGACAGCTTCACAGCGCTGCACTCAATCCGCTGTGCCAAAGGGGAGGCCCTACAAACGTTTTTAACCCGGTACTTCACCTGCTTAAAAGTTTTGCACTACTCTTCTAATATATGTGCATTTATAAATTATATACATGTCCACATTGTCCTACAATTATGAATATTACAATGCCTGTGCAAAAATAAATTTAAAATGGAAAACAAATCTTCCCACATCTCAGTAAAGACTAATACCATAGTTTTTGATTTAATACGAGCTTTCCCTTATAATATTCTGATAATAGAATATAACTTTCTCATGCTATAAACCCCCAAAACCAAGGTCATTTCATGCCTTTTGCTGCTCCTTTATAACACTTAGAAATACATACGATATCTTAGTACCTGGTGCAGCCACAGGAACAATGGGATTGAAAGACCTAAGCACTCATGCTGGCTGTTCCTCTCTTTTAAAAAAGTATATATTCTGTTGTATACACTTAAAGGCACACACATAATGGTGCAGGGCTAGGTCTTACAAGTGTCTTTTCAGGAGATTTAATTCAGCATAGCGATGCAGAGTTGTAAGCCTTTGGTTCAGTTTTTGCCAATTTGTGCTTGGGATGTGGTGACATGCACTGAAGAGGTGTGAGCCTTACCCTCTAATCATAATAGAGTGTAGAAAACCCAGTTGCCTCATTTAAAAAGGATTCATTTTTAAGTACCCATTTCTAGTGTATCATTGGTGACTGGGACCATTTATACTATTTTGAGGAATGAATGGAAGGTAACTTGAATATAAAATAAATCAACTTTTCTCTTTTCAAAATAGGCTGCAAAGAGAAAAAATTAGGGTGGCAGTGAAAAGTATTTAGTTTTATTTTTTTAAGGTGGAAAACACCTTATCATGTTTACCTGTTGAGATTAAGAAACCAGTGGGAAAGGCTGCAGGTGAAGGACCGACAAGGAATGCATAATGAGAAAAGCATCCTGAGGAGGTGAGAGGCCAGGAGTGTGGAGCACAGGTGAGGGGATTCACCTTGGGAATGTAGAAGGTGGACAGTCAGTGGAGAAAATGCTGTAGGATTTGTCAGTATCTCGAGTCTGGTTGGGATAAGAGGGGTATTGTTTGCTGAGAAGGAAGTGGGTAGATAGACTATATTTGGGGTTAGTAACAGTGTGGAAGATTGTGGAAGCTGTCCCTGGCTGTGCTCACTGCACTGACCTTAGCAGGGACCATACTGCAACTTTGTTCCAAGGAAGAACAGTGTTGCAGTGCTGGGTTGCAAGATGATTTACTTTTTTTCACAGAACATCAATTTCCCAGGAAACAACAAACTGGGTATATTTGGAAGATGGGTCAAGTAAGCCTTTCACTTCACGGAAAGCAACTGGCTGTATTTGTTGCCAGAATGAGAGGACTAGAGTTTTTAAGCAAAAAATGAGTATTTTGGAAAACTATTCTTCACTGTGAGCATCATGATACTTAAACAATTTCCTGATGAGGTTGTGGGGGAGAATAATGAATGTGATTTTTCCATACTGTAGTGATAGGAAATGTGTCCTGCGCACATGTGTGGTGCTCCCAGAGCCATTCAGAGTGCAGCACAGATGCCGGTGTCAGGCTACACATCCACCTGACCTTTAACGACCACACCTGTCACACAAAGGAGGCCGTACCACTGTCTAAAAAGGTTGCCTGTCTGTGAGAGGCCAGACTGCCTTTGCATGTTCCAACCAAAACAGTGCACTGCTGCAGTCTGAATGCAGAGCAGAGGTGCAGCTTAGCTTCTCCTAAGGCCGGCCTTACAGAGATATGCAGAAATGTAGAACAGTACCCTTCTTCTCACCTAATTTTTTTCATGAAAAATATATGATGACCTGTGGGAGCACTGGGTGGTGGATGGGGACTGGTAGGTAGGAAGTGGGCGAGTGTTGTAGGGCAGGGTGCCCTTGGTCCCCAATCCTGCCCCCAGTGAGCCAGCAATATTTTCCTTACATGATTGTTCTACTTGCTAGGGGTCTGAAAGGGTTATGAAAATGTAGCAAAGTAGGGTTAGGGGACTTGGGGGTTAGGAATAAGGGGGAGAATATCAGGCTAGAGATGAAGGAGACTTAGGGAGGCCTCAGCAGCTGCCACTGTAAACCCTGGTTGATGATGAGACCACTGCACATCTGAGTTCACAATCTGGGAACCAGATGATGGAGTGGAGCTTGGACTGAGACCAGGATAGATACAGACAATCTGTTTAACATGTATTAGATTTATTGTTACTTTCAAGTGAATACGAAATATTTAAACTTTTTATCATTTTAATTTCTAATGTAGCAAATGTCACTGGGTTTAACCATACAAACAAACTCTTTGGGGGATCCTCAGTCATTTGTGTGATTATAATAGGGTCCTAAGATGAAAGGTTTGAGAACTGTTAGGGCCACGTAGTAGGATTTCCCTGCAGTGTTTAGGGAGCAGGCAAGGGCATTCTGCAGGGTGTGGTTCTTCTCTAGTTATTGGTGTAGGACTAGAGAAAGCAGGTTGTGGATCTACATTTGGGAGTTTGGGGCAGTTAGTTGTTAAAGATAAGAACAAATGATCCACTGTAGAGTCTTACCTGGATACAAAGGAAAGTGAGTCCAAGAGGATGCCGATGCCTTGAGGATAGGAAAGTTCAAAGACTAGATCACATAAGGTTAGCTAATGGGCTAGAAGGATGAGGCAGTAGGTACACTGTTTGATGAAAGTATAGAAGTAGGTAGTCTTAGCATTTGTTTTATAGGCCAGGAAACTAAGGCTCCGGGACTGACCTACCTAGCCCACAAGGGGTAGAACTAGTGTTTGAGCTCAAATCTTCAAGTGCCGCCTCCACTCAGTCTAGTCTAACCACTGCAGAAAGTGCAGGTGACAGGCTTTCTTGTTTTATGAGCAGGGACTAAGTACAATAATTCATCACTTGGCACTGTTGATAGATTCTTGGAAACCACAGACAATGAAAGCAAGTGTTCCAATAATGGCATTTCATGGATTATTTTACCGTATTACATTTTCATGGGGCAACATGGAGCTACCTGTTAGTTGATGACCTGCTATAGGCTATAAAAAGAAATGAAAGTATTTTTATTTAAAATTGATGAAAAATTCAAGGATATATTTTTTACCTCTTTGATCTAATGCAGGTTTCTAAAGCATTGGAAGAATTTGATGTTGAAGAACAACTAAGTACCATGTTAGAAAATCGCTTTCCCAATATTAAGGTTATAGAATCTGGCGTAAAGCAACTGAAGAGTAAAGAACATGTAAGAGACTTTTTTTTCTTTAATGACAATTTGTTAAACCTTGGTGAAATTTTTCCTGTCTTCATTAGGCCCTACCTGTACTATTTCTAGCACCCAACTCTGTAGTATGCATAGTTCAGTTACACTGATGCCTATTATTAGAAACATTTGTCCTTTTTGTGAGTTTATTGGAATTATATATTTAGTTGGTTGAGCATTTTAGGTTCCACATTTCAAATGAGCATTAACATTTATGTTGACACTGGAGCTGGGAAACAATAGCATTAACGTGAGGAACTTTCTTCTAGGAGCACTCGGTGTCATAGGTAATACAGACACGTAAACATAATTAAATGGACAGTAAAAAGTGCAGTCATTGAAATATTGTCAAAGCTCTGATATTAGGATTTTAGGAAAGCTTCACAGAGTAACATTTGAGCTGGGTTTGAAAGATAGGTGAACCAAGAGTTCACCAGGTGGAGGAAGACCTTCTAGGAGAAGGAGACTGTGTGTTCAGAGACCCAAAGGAAGTAAAGGGGGCTTATGGAGTAGTGAAGTTGTCACATGGATCAGGATGAAAAGAAGTAAGGAGACTGCCAGACTAGGCCAGAAAAATAGGTAGATTGAGAAAAGTTTTCTGTCTCGTGCTAAGAAATTTTATCTGTTTGGTAATCACGGGAGAAATAGTGAAGAGATTTTATGGGGACGATGATGTGGATTTTATGTAAAAGATTTCTTTTAGGAAGATAAATCTAATAGCAGCATCAAAATGGAGTCAGGGGTGGAGCAAGTAGTGATGCATTAGTCTAAAATGATGTAAGACATGAACCAAGAGGAGGATATTGTTGGAAAAAATGGCCCAGATGTGAATGAGATTTCTGTTGTGGACTCAGTAGGACTCAGTAACCTGTTGGAGAAGAGTGACACAGGCCCTCACAGGAAAGGATGTTAAGGTTTACAGTGTCTTCAGACGAGCTTTAGGTAAGATGGAAAATAGAGTTTGGAGTTTTTTTCCTAAAGCAGCTCTAATTTATGAATTTTCCGCTAAGGAGAAAGCACATATACAATACATTTGAAACACAAATCATTTGACAGGAAAGAAGAGAGGAAAAAAGTACTAATTTTTTTCTAAGAAAAAATAAAGTTTTATATCCTCAAACCAGAATAAGTTCTAGTATTTATAGTGGTAGTATATATCCCATGTAACATGCCTGTCTGTTTATTTGCAAATTGAGGTGGGCTCAAAAGTAAAGTAATAAATTGTGAGGGAATTTCTGTTACAGCATCTGATGAGTCATTTTCTCCTGTAACCACTTGAAAGTGTCCTACAGAAGAGAAGTCTGCCTTCTCTTCCCCATTCTTTATATTCCTTTGTGCATTAAAGGTAAAGTGTTTTACCTTCTTGCCTATTTCCAAAAATTTAACAGTAGCCAATGAAAAGAGGTTTTGTTTTTGTAGTAGTGAACTGTTTTAAAGTTGGCTACCATAACATGTTTGTCAGTTAAGGTTCTAATCAGATTACCTGAAAAGACTTGTATAAAATTCCTGTATGGTTTATACTGTACTGGATTATTGGTTTAGGTGTTTGTTGTGCAGCTGAAGAGGTAAACTGAGTAACAGATATCTCCGTGTCTGTGAAGTGCTCTGTTGTAATTTGCCAGGTTTTATAAATAAAACACAGAACAAATATTAGCCCCTAAACCTTTCCAGCAAAGTCTGGCATCTCTCAAAGTAGCATGCCCTTACATATATCTGCTTTGTAAAGGCTATTACTTATTTGTAGGTGTTCATTCAGGCCTGGCACATGAAAAGGTATTCAGTATCACTGATCATCTGGGCAATGCCCATCAAAATAACAAGGAGATAATCATCTTATACTTGTTAGACTGGCTGTTATCAAAAAGGCAACAAATAAGTGTTAGCAAGCATGTGGAGTAAAGGGAGACCTTAGTTACTGTTGGGGAGAATGTAAGTTGGTGAGCTACTATGGAAAAGTGTATGGAGGTGCCTCACAAAATGAAAACTAGAAATTTGATATGATCCAGCAATTTCACACGTGGGTATTTATCCAAAGAAAATGAACACACTAACTAGAATAGGTGTATGAACCAGATACTCGTTGCAGCATTATTTAAAATAACCAAGATATGGAAACAATTGTAATGTCCATGGTAGGTGAATAGAGAAAATGTCATATATATGCAATGGAAAATTATTCAGATGTACATGAATATATTAATTAGTGTTATACTAATATATATAATCAGATATTTAAAATAGTTGGATGTCTAGTAGGCATTTTTAGATTCCTCAATATTATTAAAAATTAATATAAGTGGGCCTCCCCGGTGGTGCAGCGGTTGAGCGCTGGGCTGTGAAGCTGCCCGCAGCCTCTGCAGCGCCAGTTCCTCTGCAACGCCAGTTCCATCCCCAGCCACCGGGTGAGGGTCCCATATGGCGCGCAAACCTCTCCTGAGGCTGTCTGTGGCCCGCTGCTCCCCTCAGCAGTGTATTTCGTCAGTCTGCCTGCTCTGCTCTCCACTCTGGTGAATTCTCTCACCCTCCTGCGCTTCTGACTATACCCAGTGCTTGTATAAATAAATAAATCTTTTAAAAAAAATTAATACAAGTAACTTTATAGCTGGAAACTGCTGGGATTTAAAGTTTAGATGTTTTTCGCTTACATGAAAAGATAATCCCCAAAGAGCATTTGCTTTGTTGGTAAAGTAGTTGTTATTTGTTCTTAAGAATATAGAATTAAGATTAGCATGTCTAATCTTTTCAGGTTAAGAAAACATTGTAACTTCTTTTACCAACACTGCTTTAACAGATACAAAGGTGTAATCTGACTAGAATCTAGATCTTCAGTGGCTTCCATTGAGATTAGAAAGGTTCACCAGGGCTCACCCAAATCTGTTGTAATTAGAATGCTCAATGTTAAAATATCTTAATGTTCATAGTACTTAACCTCAGGTCAACATACCTTTCCAAATACTATGAGACTCTCTAAGGTTAAAGTGATTTCTCCAAGGGAGAAAGGCTAGTTTTCATCAGAACCTCAAAATGGCTCAGGCCTTTACAGTCATGAGTCACTGGACTAGAGACGACGTTTAGATACTTAGTTCTCGCATTGCTGCAGCAAAGCATTGAGTATTATTGAGAGGCAACTTTTGATACTTTTTACTTTTGTCTTACTAAATTTTTAATTTAAAATGAAATTTTGCACCTACACCTTAATATATTTCCCTTCCCTCCTTCATTGCTGTGTGTTTTGCAGTGCATTTTTACAGAAGATGGCCGTCAGCATATATATAAGAAGCTTTGTCTGTGTGCTGGAGCTAAACCAAAGCTGATATGTGAAGGAAATCCATATGTGTTGGGGATCCGCGATACAGACAGTGCTCAGGTAACATTCTGAGGTAGGGTCATGAGAAAGGAAGTGAAGGTTTCTTATACTTTCCTGCATTTGATTCAAAGTGTTCTACTTATAATTTAACCAAAAGTATCACTGCCGATTTCCATTGGGTTTTCATTAATAATTTGTTTTTTAGTTCCTGTTGATGTTCTATGTTCTTTCCATTATGATACCCAGGTATCTTCACTATAGTAAAGGTTACAGTGTACATTACTCACACATTCAGCACCCCACCTTGGTTGGGAACATGTGGTTTGCCACCTAAATAATATAATGATCTTTTTCCAAATGGGTAAAGCATATTCAAAACTTGCGGAACTTATTCTTCACCAGAGAAATTAATATGCAGATCTTTGTGTACAGAATCAGACAGAATGTTAGAACAGAAAAAGCCATTTGGCTTACTGTTCTGCTCAGGGTCACTAATAAATTGTCCTAATTAGGGTGAAACTTTATCTGTGGAACCTTGTACAACTCTGCTTATGTATTTCCGGATTTTTTGATCCCTTTTACCAAGCAGCTTTTTCTATATTCCTATCACAATACTTCATCTTATCTCAAGTTTGTTGTCTCCTGAAGTGATAATTTTACATTTATGTAATAGTATTTTATATTTTTGAAAATTAACAATGTTTTCTTTCAGCCTCTTAAATAATCAGGAATTTAGAGAAAACTGGGAGGACTTCATTATCAGTTCACACTTGAGGTGGGAGGGTCAAAGAAAAGGACCTGTTATCAAAGACTGAGTCCCTAATGAGGTGCCAGCCAGGCTCCTGTATGTAAGGGATCCTCATGGTAATTCTGTGTGACAGTCACTACTCCCACTCTGAAAATGGAAAACTGCGATGGGGAAATTAAGTAATATGTCCCTGTAAGTTTAGTTATCAGAAGTACAGCTTAAACTCCACATCCAGTACATTTTACAGATCTCTAAAATTATTTACTTCCCTCAGTGAAAAACAAACTAAAATTAACTTGATCTTCCTTGTAGAATGTTAAAGGAGTTAGTTTTGATGATTATTTATTGAATATTACAATGAATTTTTGAATCAGTTTTGTGGGGAGTGAGGGATTGAGGCATCAACGAGGAGTCTTATAATGGTAATAACATTATTTTCCAATAAATGTGAAGATATTATGTGCCTGCTATTCTTAAGCGTTATCTGCATCATCTTTTTTTTTTTTTTTAAAGATTTGTTTATGCATACAAGAATGGGATATGAGTCAGAGGCGTGGCGGCGGGGGTGGGGGGGGGTGGAAGGATTCACCAGAGACAGAGTGGGGAACAGAACAGGCAGATTGACTGAAATACACTGCTGAGGGGAGCAGTGGTGGAGTCAGGAGAGGTCTGCTATGCCATGTGGTTATCTCCCTGGCCGGGGATCGAACTCGTGCTGCAATGGCTGCGGATAGCTTCATAGGTTGTGTCTTAACCCCTTACACCACAAGGGAGGCCCGTTATCTGCATCATCTTAATACTTAACAGAAACCTTACAAGACAGATGCTTCTAATTTCCATTTATAGTATAGGAACCTCAGGTGCAAAGAAGTTAAGCAACTTGCCCAAGGTCACCTAGTTGGTAACTGCTAGAGCCAAGGACTCTGTAGTCTGTGCTCTTAACCACTGTGCTGCTGTGCTTCTCATTCCTGCAAGTTCTACATGCTGAGTTATTCCAAGAAAAGTGTTCAGTGAGGAACTGGAAGGAAAGGCTGAATCTGTTAGTTAGGGTACAGTTCACTGTCATGTTAGTAAATTGGTCAAATGATTGGGAATGTGGTAAGCTAAGGACAGTGTCTTAAATTCTGAAGTACTCTTAAGTGTGATGATATAAAATGCAAGGAAAATCAGTAGAGGCACTGCCATCAAGGCAGTGTGGAATGAAACATTGAGGGGAAAATTTGTGACACTAATTGAGATGGTACATCCTGGCAGAGTAGGAAAGTGAGATTTATGTTGTTGTTCTTAGGAATATTGATGAAGCCTCTTGCTTCAAGTATTGCCCACTGTTATAAAACAACAATGTTGTTTTCTTTTGAATACAGGAATTTCAGAAAAAACTTATCACAGCTAGAAGAATAATAATCATAGGGAATGGTGGTATTGCACTTGAACTAGTGTAAGTATATATACATATTCTAATATTTAAGAATTTTTCTGTAATTCATGTGATTATTGGCAGACTAGAAAACATCTTGTTTGCCTGAAAATCATAAATATAACTGTTTTTCATGTGTTTTTAGGGAGAAAAATATTTTTTTAGCTTTCATGAAATTCGTAGTTGCAGACATGATTTGATTTAACCCATAGTTGTATATTGAAAAACAATTTAAGTGTGCATACCTTTGGAGATTTCTACCCCTACCTCACTACTTTTTATTGTTTACACCCATCCTGCTTCACTCATTAATATTAGCTGTCTGTCTTGTGAAATCTAAAGTGTTTGTGTCTGTATTTCAGGACATGTGGCACTCCCAGTTCTTGTTATTTGGGAAATTCAAGAACTGTGAACTTGTCAATAAAATATAGTCATTGTAAGATGATATTTCAAGTTCAGATAACTTTCTTAGTGATTTTATCTTCCAGCTGGTAGCTGACATGAATAGTCTAGCTATTTTTCAGGTAGAAAATTGATACCACCACAAAGAGAACAAATTTGTATCACAGTAGGGAATCCGCTAACATCCCCTCTTCTCTCATTTTTGTCCATTCCAACTCTCAAACTGGGTTGTTGCCCCTCTTTTTTAGAGACTGGTGAATCCCAGTTTGAAAATAAGGTGAGTGGCAGTCACTGCAATTATGGCATTTGTGGCATTGTATGGAGAACTAGAGGAACAACTAGAAAGTCAGCCACACTGGCCTGGAGAGGGGAGGCATGTGACAGCTGTTCTCCATCAGCTATCAACAAAAGCATAACAGAGCTATTACTTACATTGAAAAACTTTCTTACATCCAAAAATGCACAGGGCCTCACAACCCTTAGTCCTGTCCCTCATTTTCTTTAGGTTGGAGATTGAAGACTATATAATTGGATAAAGTCGTAATTGTATATTCAGTAAACTGACAATTTAAGGAATGTCCACATGGTAGAATTGTTTCAGTTTAGGCCCACTGAGTGGGTATTTTTATTCTCCTCATGAGGTGAGTCTCTGAGGCGAATTTTTCTCATAATTTCACAAAATTATATTTCATTGCTATCTTTGAAGTGTGGTTTAAAAAAGGAAAGCATTATTTTGTTCATGTGTAACGATACCTTCTTGTTTATGCATTTTTTTGAGGACATAGTTCATAGGGTAAGGAGATGAGAGGGTATCCTGTGAGTGCCATACCCGTCAGTCAGTGCTGGTAACTTGCGGTAACTGGCCTGCTGATCAAGAATCAGTATTTTAACCTATAGTGGCATGTGTTACACTTTTACACTACTTTAAAATACAGAACTATCACAGAGAAATTTCCAGTTTATAAAAATTAAAACATTTCACTACAACCATGCTTATATGTAAATTTAAATACAAGAACTGTATAAGTACCAAATGTTTGTGCATTCTACTTTCTGTTCATCCATAATGGTAGCCAACCTGAATAGAATAGCTGTGTTCTCCAAAAAATTTGAAATTCAGTAATTAAACATTCTCTGCTGCCATAGGAGAGCAGCAGTGATGAAGGCTCGATGGACAAGGCAACAGGCTCCTTCCGACGTCACATTTACTGAATCTTTATCATCTGCTTAGCCTTGCTTATATAAGCATCTGCTTATTTCTGAAAAGTCATATAATCTCATTGTGTCACTCTATATCGGTCTATTAAAGATGGCAAAATAAACACTGCACTATAAGTGTGAAAACTTAATAACTTTAACATGATACTCTTATTACCATTGCAAGTTTAAGTAAATCCTGAAATAGTCAGCTTGACCGTAACGCCCGTTTGTCCAGAATTGTCCCAGTTTTCATCAGTTGTTCCAAAAAACAAGTCTGCAGGTAAATTATAATGGAGTTCGAAGACTTTGGGAAATGAGTATTACAAGCACAGTCACAGTGTCCAAACCTTGTTCATGGTCAGGAATGGAAAGTGGCTTATATATATTCCAAGGCCATTCCTTTCTTCCTCTAAAATCCTTGATTTTCTGTGAACTTTGTGTCTTTGTCTGGGTGCCTTGGAAATCTCTGATGTGAAGGGAAGTACTGCAGGATAATGGTTCCTTTGTAACAAGGTTAAGATAATAGTTTATATCTCTAAATCTCTTCTTTCTCTTTCTGTAATGTTGTGTTTTGAGTATATAAGATATTTGTAACCAAGGAATATGTAATGATTCCATACATTATTACACTATAACCAGATAACAAAGTTTACTCCTTGGAACTCTGGGGGCGATTCTAAAGAGCTGTATTGTCGAAACTGAACATTTTGAAGTAGTGTTCATTGTACTGAAATTTTACCTCATACTCAGTACCTACGTATTTGTCCCTTGCATACTTGTTCAGTAAAGTGGTTAAAATTCTTCTGTTGCTTATTGTACTTTAATTTTTATCTTGAAAGAGTATTTATTACCTTGTTTCTATAATCATGCTCCCTCATTTTGCCTTAAAAATACTATATTTACTTTCACCTTAGAGATCATTGTTAGTTGCAAATAGGAAAATTTCTACTCCAACTTTTGAAACTGCTATGACTAAATTGAATGTTCTTTTTAGGTATGAAGTTGAAGGCTGCGAAGTAATTTGGGCCATTAAAGATAAAGCTATTGGGAATACTTTCTTTGATGCAGGGGCAGCTGAATTCTTGACATCAAAGCTCACTGCTGAAAACCCAGAGGCTAAAATTGCACATAAAAGAACCAAATATACAACTGAAGGTAAAAGTAGCATCCAACTCATTTACTCATATATGAAACGGTTTACTTTTTAACCATACAGAAAATTGTTATAAGAAAATTTAGCAATCTATTAGGAAGATAGTAATATATATAAATATATTTATATTTTTTCCTGTGTATTTATTTTATTTATTTATTTATTTATTTATTCCTGTGTAACTTAAGGGTTTTTTAAATAGATATTTTTAGAAAAATATTTATAATTAAAACTGAAAGTATAAAGTAAATTAAGCCAGCCCATCTACAAGTACATGTTATAAGTGGACAAAACCTAACATAATTTTATTAAAAAATACAATGAGATTTAAATATAATACAAACCTCACAGTGCTTTAGTTTAAAAGAACTTTTTTTTTTTTTTTTTAAAGAACTTTTTTTCTTTAACCTTTAGCTTCCTAAATTCGGGAATTTTATAACTAGATAGTTAAAAAATGTATTTTGAAAATCGGATTGTTAATTTTCTTATTAACTAATGTATATGATATCCAGCACTCACTTGAGTGTTTATACTCAACACTCAATTAAAAACTTAAAGCTTTACATTAGAAAGTATTTGAAATAACAATTAATGAATAGAGATAACTGTGTTTAGTCATGCTGTATGTATAAATGAGAATCATATTGCCTAAATTCTTCAGACACAAGCATGATTCTCTGCTCATGACTTTTAAATCATTTGAATTTTTGAACGCTTTAGGAAGGAAGAAGGAAGGAGAAATGAAAGTGAATGCTAACAATTTAGGCAGTGCTTTGGGACCTGACTGGCACGAAGGCTTGAATCTTAAAGGAACAAAACAGGTAAATTTTCGTATGCTGATTAAATAGGTCTAAATGCAACTTGAAGTTCTTAAAATTTTTGTGAAAGACTGGTTATGAAGACACAGTCACATAGTCACTAGGTCACTTTACTTACATCCCTAGTGTTATAAAAGGACTTCACAGCAACTTGACCTAGTTGCCCACCAAAGACTGATGGATAGTAGAGTCATCTAAACCTGACTCTCAGCCTCCTTTTGAAATCTCCAGGGCTGGAGATCTCCACACACAGGCTCCAGACTGTCCTGTTTTAAATTAATGACTTCTCAGAGGTTACCACAGATGCATTGTGAAATGTAAGATTATTTTACTAGATTCTAAATAAAATACACATTTCATATCCTAACTGGAGAAGCAAATGACTACTTTTACTGATTTTACTTCTGGAAATTTTAGTTTGTTATCAATGGTTAAAATATTTTGATATTTAAGTATTGCAAGATGCATACCTGCAGTTCTGATTACTATGTATGATTTCTTTACAGCCTTGGGTAGCTGGAAGGGAGGCTGGATGCATGTGTATCTAATATTCCTGTTGGAAATGAGGCAAAAATCAGTTCTTCTTGAGCCTTCAGATTCTAAGATTAATAGTAATTTTAACCAGGAAACTTCAAGTTATTTCCATGAACAGTTATTAAATATGTCATACTTACCTGGCATTTTATTAAGGTTCTGGGATTTAACATTTAGTTCATAAGACCTGTCCGCAGAAGTTTTTATTGTCTCAGAGTTGTAATTTAAAAATATATAGCCATGTAGTTATCAATGAATCTTCTATTAAAAGGCACTCGAGCTACTTGCCACTGGAGCCACTAGATCTCTCTGTTCTCAATGATTAATCTCTATGCCCTTTATGCACAGAAATTGAAAGGCTTATTTTGGGCCATGTGGTGTGTTTTCATTTTTCTATATGTTACTACAAATATAAATTTTCCACTATACTTTCTACAAGTATAGTGACCAGTATTTCTTTATTTTAGTTTTCTCGTAAGATTCACATTGAAACTGTGTGTGAAGTAAAAAAAATCTACCTTCAGGAAGAATTTAGAATTTCTAAGAAAACGTCTTTGATTTTTCCAAAAGACCATCATAATCAGTCAGTTACAACTGAGACAGGTAAGTAATGAAGTAAGAAAATATATATTATAATCATTTTCACAAGGATAATTTAATCTTGCTGTATTATTTAAAACTTCAGGTTCCCATACAAAATTTAAACGTAAAAATAAACCATAATTTAATAATGTAAGTTATTTCATTTTCACTATTTAATTCTTTAGATTTTATAGTAAATTACACAGTTTTATATTTCACAAAGGACTCATGGTGTTTTGACCATTACAACCCTGTGAATCAAGCAATATCTTACAGGTTAAAAGAAAATTAATAAAAATTAAGTAAAGAAAAACCAGTATTCTCAGAGGTGAAGTGACTGTCCCAAAATCAGATTGAAAAATCTGTAAATGTGGGACTAAGAAACAGATTAAATTTCTCACCACCTCTGAGAACTACCATGGATTTGAAAGACACTCAACCAAACCAGTGTGAGATAAGGCTAGTAAGGAAGGCACTGGAAAGCGAGTGGCCTACAATCTGCTACAATGTTAATATAATAGACTTCTAAAGTAGTAATTTATAAGTGATCAATAAATTTACTTTGTTAGATTTCTATGTTAAAATTTAAAGAAAAAAATTTGGGGAATACCATTCTTTTGTTAGTCACATCCAAAACAATGACATAATGTTGATGGCATTAAATAGATTTTAATAGCTGTGCTTTATAAAATGTTATAAGCAGTGCTGCTTTAAAGTTACCTCTGCTCTTTTCTTTGTTATAGTCATTGTGTGTTTGTGTGTATGTATATGTATGTACAGATATATATATGTGTATATGTTTGTTTGTTTTTAAGAAATATGGCCTGTATATGTGGAATTGACCAATGGAAAGATCTATGGCTGTGATTTCATTGTCAGTGCTACAGGAGTAACACCAAATATAGAACCTTTTGTCAATGGCAATAACGTAAGGTGACATCTTTGTCCCATTATGAATATTTTAAAGTATTTATGAAGATCACTAGTTCTCAAGCATGAGTACTTACTGTTTTAGTACAAAATTTTAACTTGACTGAAAAATACTTAGTTTTTCCTAGTGTCTTGACTTACAATATTTGCTGCTCAAAGTCCTTAATCAGAGATGAGAATCCCAGCATTTTAACATTAATGGAACATAGTGCAGTTTATGTATCTAAAGGTTGGTAAGAGAGTGACACCTGCTATAATTCTTAAAAGTGATTTGTTTAGAGAAACTATATTGTAGTTCTTTTTTAGCATTTGAAGCTTATAAAAATATCTTTTTGCAATTTTGTGTGGGGTAGTCATATGGTTACTAAGTATTCTTGATGTTGAAATTCTTGAGAATTTTATGGCTTTGTCTAGGTTAATTGGAGTTTCATTCCCTGGCTAGCTCAGTAGTCTAAACTTTGCAGCTGTTTTTCGTTAAACAACAGTACGCTGAGATACAAAAATTTGACTTGTTGCATTAGTTTAGAATACAAAAGTCATGTTTCATCTTTCTTACCACCTGTGCTTATGAGGAACCTTGTTTAGTTTGATCTAGGAGAAGATGGTGGCTTGAAAGTGGATGATCACATGCACACCTCCCTTTCTGACATCTATGCTGCAGGTGACATCTGCACTGCGGCCTGGCAGCACAGCCCCTTCTGGCAGCAGGTAAGCCAGCACATGGGCTCACATCTGTACCAGACATCCCAGAAAATAAAGGAGTTGCTGTGGGCAAATCCAGCTTTCTAGTTTTCCAACTTGTCTACTTGAAGTTAAAAAATAAATAAATAAATAAGCTTTTTTTTGTGGCATCATTAGCATTCTTGCCTTTGGTAACTTATTGTATAGTTATCTTTTAACTTAAAAAGAATTCTCAGCTATTTGTCATTCTCAGATGTTCATCAGCACTGTGCACTGGAACTAGATGATAAATGTGCTGTACTGCTGCAGTGTCCAGTCAGGTAACCACTAACCACGTGTCTATTAGTACTTGAAATGTGATTAATGTGACTGAGGAATTGAATTTTAATTTTTTTTAATTTATCTTTAGCTACATGTGGCTACCATATTGGACGCTGTAGTTTTTGACTTAAAAACAAACCACAGACATAAACCATATAGGTAAAGCATTCTGTTTCTGCTGACCCTGTTCTGTGTCTATGGGAATTATTAATGAAAAAAATGTAACTATAGCAAACATCCTTTCCTGAGCCTAACAGCTCCTTCCAGCTGCCTCTAGACTTCTTCCTGCCTCCACAGTGTTACCACCTCCTAATGATGGATCCAAAATTCAGCTTGGACAACTCAGGAGTTCGCAGTGTTGGCCCGTTCAGAAATCTGCCTATAACTTTTAACCACCTAATAATTACTGAATAGCCAACTGTTGACCAGAAACCTTATCAGTAACAAACATACTTTTTATGTTACATGTGTTATTTACTGTATTTTAAAATGAAATAAGTGCGAGAAAAAAAATGTCATTCAAATCATTGGTGTACCTGTATGGTACTGTACTGAATTTATCAATACTGTACATTTACATTGTCTGTTTACAAGAAACACCATTTACAGGTGGGCCCATGCCATGCCAATCCTTGTCCAGAGTCAGCTGTACTACAAGAATCTACCCAGTGGCCATAGTGAGGTTGTCGTAGGAGGAATAGAGGCAAGGGTAGATGTTATGAGGAAAAGGACTAGAAAACACTATATGGGAACAAGACCAGCTTCACAGGTGGAGATATATTTCATTCAGATTAACTGTGGATTGTGAAATAGTGGAAGAGCTAAATATGTTTTAAAAGTCAGCTTCACTATTTTATGTTTTCACTCATAAGAGAAATAACATGAATAAGAGTGCATTCAGCTTGTCTCTAAAATGCTTCAAATTAGCATGTTTTCTCTATGGTCATTCTATTTATGGCATATCTATCACAAACTCTCAATTAAGAATTGTAATTGGTGGGATTTTTAAAAAACAGCTTTTACTGAAAGCTTTTACTGAACGTATCATTGGTTTACAACACTATATAACATCTTGATAAATGTTGATACCACACCACTCCCATCACCAAAAAGGTCTGATTGCTATTCACCACTATTCAATTGGCTCCCCTCTACCCACGTCTCCCACCACCGTCGCACCCCCTCTGGTAACCACCATTCTATTGTCAGGGTCTACGGTTTTGCTTCATTTCTTTATATTCCATGAATATAAAATTATTCTGCTTAGCATAATCATCTCACGGTCCATTCATGTTACCTTTTTTTTTTTAGCAAGTAATAATGCTTTGGCTTATATTCACCATCGTCTTTATTCAACCATCCATCAGTGGACCGTTAACATTGTTTCCATGTCTCGGCCCTAGTGACTACTGCTACAGACAACATAAGGCAGCATATATCTTCTTAAATTACTGTTTTCATATTCTTTGAAGTGGAATTACTGTGCCATATGGTATTTTTAGAGGAACCAACATACTGTTTTACATGGTGGCTGCACCAGTTTAAATATCCATCAGCAGTGTACAAGGGTTCCATTTTCACCTCATCCTCATCAACACTTTGTTTCTTGTCAACTAGTCAGATCACCTGTAAATGGTTTTGATTTTCACTTCCCTAATAAGCATTTTTTTCACATACCTGTTGGCACCATGCATATGTTCTTTGGAGAAGTATCTATTCAGATCTTTTGCCCATCATTTCATTGGGTTGTTTACTTTTGGTTGACTTGTGTGAGTTCTTTGTAGATTTGGATATTCCGTTTCTTTATGGAATGAACAAGGGATATGTCTCCATCTCTGTGTCTTTTATTTCTTTTAACAATACCTTGTTTTCAGAGTACATGTGGAAATGCAATAAATTTTTGTATATTAAATGTGTAGACTGCCACTTTACTCATTGTTTCTCATAGATTTTTAGTGGAATCTTTAGGGTTTTCTAAATATGTCACCAATCATCTACAGATAGTGCTAGTTTTACTTTTTTTAAAAAATTTTTTATTTATGCATACAAGAGCTAGGGTGTAGGCCAGAGGTGGCATGGGGTGGTGTGGGGGCCAGGGGGGCGGTGAGAGGATTCACCAGAGACAGAGTGGGGAGCAGAAGAGGTGCATCTACTGAAATACACTGCTGAGGGAAGCAGTGGGCGAGACAGGAGAGGTCTGCTGTGCCACGTGAGTTGGCTCCCTGGCCAGGGATCAAACTCATGCTGTAGTGGCTGGTGATAGCTTGATAGCGCTGAGACATTAACACTTGCACCACCAGGGAGGCCCCTAGTTTTACTTCTTTTCCAATTTGGATTTACTTTTTCTTGCCATAATGTTCTGGCTAGGACTTAAAAACTATGTTGAGTATTACTGATGAACGGTGGACATCCTGTCTTGTTCAAATCTCCAAGGAAAAGTTTCCAGTTTTTCACTACTGAATACGGTATTAGATGTGGTTTTTCATATATGGCCCTTATTATTTAAGGTATACGTCCTCTATGTACTTTGTTGAGAGTTTATCATAAGTGGGTATTGAATATTATATTCTCTAGGATAAATTATATCCTTAATGTGTCATGCTGACATATACTGAAGATGTCTGTTCTGAGTGAATCTAGTAAACCCCTTAAGTTGCAGAAACATTTATTTTAAAATGTCTAAGACACAAACTTAAAGGTCTTTGGGACTGGAACACATTAGGGTAATAGTCCAGCTGTATAATATCACAGGCCACTTCTAACAGTGATTCTGTAGTTTTTACTGTTCTCAGTATACTCTTAGACTCAGCTCCCTTATCATAGACTGCCTCTTCATTGTATCTACTTTGTTTACAAAGGAGAAAGTAAGAAGAGGAACTAATGTAGTTGTAAAATTAAAATGACTTCCCAGAATCAGCTGCTGAAATCTGCTATGATATTTTGGGGGCTGGGCACCAAACAGTAATTGTCCTGGCCAGTGAGGTTTATTTGTATGGTAGGACTAAACTGTCTAGCACTAAAAAGTGAGGGTTAGAGAAAGGGACACACTTGTAAGTTACAATTAAAATTTTATCCCCACCTCTTATAACCTGAAGTATTTTAGTAATTTTTAATAAAATCTAGGTATCTTGAATTTGATGTAGTCCCAGCTGTTTATCTTTGCCTTCACTGTCACTGCTTTGGGTGATGTGTCTGTACAGATGCCTTTGAGGTACATGTCATGTAGTGTTTCGCCTATATTTTCTTCTATGTATTTTATGGTTTCAGGTCTTATGCTAGTTCTTTAATCCATTTTGAGTTAGTTTTTATGCATGGTGTGAGGTAGTGGTCAACCTTCATTCTTTTGCATGTAGTGACCCAGTTTTCCCAGCACCATTTATTGAACAAACTTTCTTTGCTCCAGTGCATATTCTTTGCTCCTTTGTCAAATATTAGTTGACCATAAATCTGTGGGTTTATTTCTGGATTTTCTATTCAATTCCATTGGTCTGTGTGTCTGTTCTTGTTCCAATACCATGCAACTGTAAACCAGAGACATACTACCCGAGGAGGGGAGGGAAGGACTAGAGTCAAAATAAGGGGGGAGGTGCAATTGTATGGGGACTATAACCAAAATGAAAATGCATACATTGTGCAAAGATGAAAAAAGATGTAAGAATTATATAAAATAAAATATTAAAATAAAGAAAAAAATTTAAAAAAAGAAAAAAATGTAATGATGTAATGCCTTAACCTTTGTTACCGCTGACTTTGTGGAATATCACAAAATAAATTTTTCTGGAGACTCAAAAAATATCTAAGTATCATCCTATAATTTTAGAGTAATTTAGATAGAATTGCCATATATCAAAGTCCAGTCTGTTCGTGTAAATTGGTGATTGCTTCTGTGGCAAAGATGAGTCAAGCAGTTCTCAAACTCGCTAGTTCTAACAAATCTCATGGACTGTAAAACATTGAATCCCTGTAAAGAATTTTACGAGGTTAACATGGTAACTTTATTTGTATTTCAGATGAGGCTGTGGACACAGGCTAGACAGATGGGCTGGTACACAGCCAAGTGCATAGCTGCAGATGCTTCTGGACACTCTATTGACATGGATTTCAGCTTTGAACTTTTTGCTCACGTGACAAAATTTTTTAACTGTAAGGTAAAATTAGCAAATTAGTATCTAACTTTTGTTTGTACTTGTCATTGCTGATCTTAGTTTTGATATTATCTACCTTTCCACTATACTATCTTGATATTATTTACTTGTCATTGCTGATCTTAGTTTTGTTATTATCTACTTTTCCACTCTATTTTATCATAAAGAGGGAAGTCTCCTCCAGATTTGTTCCCTGTTGGAGTAGTTCTGAATTTTGAAATTCATTCTTTGTGAAAGGAGCTAACAGCTGTCATACTCAAGAATGAATCAGGTGTTTTCCCCCATACATACTGTCTTAATCCTCTTAATTACTGAAGCAGGATTTTTTTCCTTCCTAACTTGTAGATAAGGAGAAACAGATGCAAACATACACATCCAGGGAGATGAAATCACTTGCCCATTAAAGATAAAACTCTTTATTTCAGTTCATTATTAAATTTTTAAATCATAGCTCCAGGCTAATGTAGTCCACATCCTATATATTTCTATATTTTTGATATTTGTGTGGTTGTATCATCTGTAAAATAAATGAATGCTGTTTAGCTGTTATCTGTGGGACCCTCACTAGTGAGAGGTTTTGTGATAAGTGCATCTCATGCTTCCTTTTGGTACTTATTATGGTAATTTTTCTATCCTCTCTGTATAGGTTGTGCTGCTGGGAAAATACAATGCACAGGGTTTGGGTTCAGATCATGAATTAATGCTGAGATGTACCAAAGGACAAGAATACATTAAAGTCGTCATGCAAAATGGGCGGATGATGGGAGCTGTGTTAATTGGTGAAACTGATTTAGAAGAAACATTTGAAAACTTAATCTTAAACCAAATGAATCTGGCATCATATGGAGAAGATCTGTTAGATCCAAATATTGATATAGAAGATTATTTTGACTAAAGTGGGCATTACAAGAAACACAAATAACACAAAGTCACAACAGAGTAAGTGATGCACTGATTTTACTGATGACTAACATTGAAGCTAAAAATACAGACGTGATAATGATTCAGTGAAAGTGATAAAAAGATGATGGAATTAAATAACTTATAGATTTTTTAACACAAAATTGACCACTTGTTATGTGAGAATATAAATTATTTTCAAATAAATGTATTTTAAATTTAAACACATTTTGTGATTTGGCTGGAGTATCTTTGGTTAGTAGACCAGTCATTCTTTGATTATAAAATATTGAGACAGGGATGTGACTTCAAGAACATTATAATTTTATTTTATTTAAACAGATGTAGCACTATCATACTTGCTAATATTTATACTAATACATTCTTTTAACTAATGTTTGTAGTTGATGCCTTAGTCTCCTTTTTTTAGGTTCCACACCTGTTATTCTAACCTGAAGTCACTCACTTTCTATGATGAGCCTGTATGAATTTTCATTACAACAACATTTGATATACAACTAGGTATATCAACACAGAAAAAGCTTTAAGGTAGCTGTGCGAACTTCTGTGTTTTTATATTTAAGGATTTTGCATAAAACACGATCCCCTTGTTTTATAAAATTATATAATTAATGATCTCAAATGTTAAATACCTCAGAGGAAAGTTCTGAAAATACAGTTCCACATGTATAAAATATCTCATACATCAATTTTTCTCTTCTTAGCCCCTGTTTTCTTAGAATCAGATTGAAGTATGTTTGCAGGCTTCTGGAAGTTACCTGGATTTTTTCCTTCTTTCTTATTCTTAGCTCCTTCAGAATGACAAGTTTGAGAAGATTCAGTCTACAAAATAATAAAGTGAGCACTGTTAAAAATTCAGCTATTCTACTTTAATAATTTCAGTAGTCCTTATGTAAGTGTCTTGCTTTTTTATCTTTCAGTTTCTACTTAAATTTGAGCCCAATTTAAAATAAAAGTGGCTGGGCTGTGAGAGAAACCTTTAAGACCACGTGAAGTGTCCCTAGTCATAAGTTCATAGCATACTGTGCAGGCTTTGTAAAATTTCATGTATAAGACAGGCAGACTTCCCAACCAGTAGTGATCATGACCAGTATCACAAGGGTGGGTTGCATCTCAAAACTAGAAAACAGTTTTCGTATTTGTGTGTGTGTGTGTCTAAGTAAATGAAAGGCTAGTCTGAACCCCACACCCAAAATCTACACATAACTGATCTCGTGTTCAGCTGACCAAGGAGAGTATTAATTAAAGAAAAGCAGTTGTAGGCTTTCAATTCAGTCAGTAGTGAGTTACCTGGAAACAGCTCTGCTTAGGCTTCTTTACTTGCATGGTAATAACATGTGCCTCACCATTCAGAAGATGAGCTTTAGGTCCTATTTTCAAGTATGAAATAGTAGCATAAGCTGTAAAACTGTAATCTTCTCTGCAAAAGATAAGAGTAACAATCAGGTTTTAAGACATCATAGTAAAAACCTAAGTTAGTAAAATATTTAGGTGTTCAGATTATCTTAAGTAGTGATTTTAAGGAACATTGATATATGAAGCTTATGCCCTAAGAATGCAAATATCTTTATAGAAAGTACTGTGTTGTGGGGGTTTCTTTGCAAATTACAAAAAAGTGGATATAACATCATTAAGACAAGAAAACCAAAAAATGGGTTTGTTTATACTTAAGATACTGCTGTAGAAGAAAGTGCGCGATCATTTTCTCCAGGTCTTCACGAGGAAGTGTGGGAGGAGCCACGCCTGCTACTCGAAGTTTTGCTGCCCCCTTCCCCAGCCAGGAATCTATCAATTTCAGTGGGGTGAGTTTTTCATTCAGTTCCTCTGCCTGCTTCAGGATCTTGATTAGGTCTCTGCAATGTTCTGTTACATTCTTTCTTTCAAATGCTGTCATGGAGGAGACAGTTATAGAGAGTCACGTTTAGAAACTGGGCAAGGAAAGGCTGTCCTAAGTGGTCTGACTGATTTAAATCTAGCCATCATCATGAGTCACTCTAAATCAGTGGATTTGTTAATGTCCTAATTAAGGCCAACCTCTTCCTCAAGTCTCTGGGACTTGAGGAATAAATAACCTGGTTAGGGCCTCCCTGGTGGTGCAGGGGTTAAAGCCTCAGTGCTATTAAGCTATCACCAGCCACTGCAGCAAGAGTTGGATCCCTGGCCAGGAAGCTAACCCATGTGGCACAGAAGACCTCTCTTGTCTCGCCCACTGCTCCCCTCAGAAGTGTATTTCAGTAGATCCACCTGTTCTGCTCCCAACTCTGTCTCTGATGAATCCTCTAATCCCCCATACCTCTGGCCTACACCCCAGTCCTTATAGGCATAAACAGATAAATCTTTAAAAATATAAATAACCTGGTTATCAGAAGGCCTTGTGGTAGCTCCTGGAACCAAAGTGTCTGGCAGACATGACATGGGCAGTTTGTAAGGCATACTTCCAGGAAAGCCAGTCTGTTCTTCAGATTTACCTGATTTATGCTCATTAAGCACTACTTTACAGACTAGTGTGGTTTCCAGGTACTCTGATTTAGAGACAAGAATACCCTGGGTAGAGATCCCCTATTTTAAGGAACCAGCACTCTGATTTTTATATCAGTCTTGTTAGTCAGCAAAAGACAGTCACATAAACTCGCAAACAGGTTTCTCTTGCTGCAGGTTGTCTGCTTACCTCCACCCACAAGGCATCAGAACTCAGGAAAGCTTTGTATTAGGAACTGGTTAGTCCAGCTCTCCAAATCCAGCACATACACACAGGATCAAATACAGCATCAAAACTGCTAAGTTATTGTTGAGGAGCTGCTGCCTGGATCAAAAGTCTACTTTGCACTAAATTTCACTTTCCAGCTATGGTATTAGATTATCACAAGGTTAGTCCTTTTGATATAAATAGCATTCTAATTCAGAGTAATTTACAATTTTCCCTGCATTTCTTAAAAATTTCATTTGCATTCAGTATAGCAACATAAAACAAATCTTTCCTCACAGTTAGTCCTCACTTAACGTTGTAGGGTCTTGGAAACTGCAACTTTAAGCAAAATGAACAACAAATCATCAAACCAATTTTATCACGAAACCAATTTAATCATGGCCCAGTTGATACAAACGTGTTAAATCCTGTGGTGTATTTCTGGTCACAGAAACATCACCAAACTTATAAACAAAGACCCAAAACACTTTTAATATTAAACAGGAATTTATTCATTCCTTTTCCAACCCATACATTCTTGGGTGGCCAGAGCCTACCCCAGCAACCCAGGACACCAGGCAGCATCCCATTCATTGCAGGGTGCTACACTCTCTCAGTGGGACAATTTTGATATGCCAAGGACCCTACCAAGTGCCTAGAGAAAACCCACAGAGCCATGGCAAAAACTGTAATCTTTATATAGGGGCTCTGGCCAAGAATTACTATTCTAAAGAAGTGCCCTAGTGGCATTTGTTTCGACGCTCTGGTGCAACTTCTGAATCTGATTCACACCTTGTATGATATTTTTAATCCATTTGGGGGTATAATGTGCCCTCATGTAGTCCTAACTATATATTAGCCTATAAAGGTTTAAAAAACAACTCACAGGGCCTCTCTGGTGGTACAAGGGGTTAAGATGCAACCTATGAAGCTATCCACAGCCACTGCAGCATGAGTTCGATCCATGGCTGGCAAGGGAGCTAACCACATGGCACAGCAGACTTCTCCTGACTCACCCGCTGCTCCCCTCAGCAGTGTTATTTCAGTCATTCTGCCTGTTCTGTTCCCCACTGTGGTGAGTCCTCTCACCCTCCACATCTCTGGCTCAGTTCTTGTATGCATAAATAAATAAATCTTTAAAAAAAAAACTCACAAATGTCTTTACAGCAGTTATCACACATTTTGTTACACTCTGCAGAGTTCCACACTTCATCAAAATGCTGAGCTATCAATACACGCCGACATCTGCAAACACATTTGGAGATAAAAATTATTAAATGAACTGATAGTTTTAAGATCCCTATTTGAAAATACAGGTTTTATTTCATCAGTCCCCATTGCTATCATAACAACACAAACTTAGTGGCTTAAAAAGCATAAATTTATCTTCAATTGCTGTAGTCTAAGACAGGTCTCATTAGCGTAAAATCAGGTTGTCAGCAGGGCTAGATTTCTTCTGGAGCTTCTAGGGAAGTATATATTCTGCCCTTCCCAGTTTCCAGAATCTGCATTCCTTGGCTGATGGCCCCTCTCGTCCATCTCAAAGCCAACAGCAGTGGTTGAGTCTCCACATCATTCTGGTCTGGCCTTCTGCCACCTCCTCCCACATTTGATCCACCCAAATAATCCAGTACAATCTCTCTAAAGTCAGCTGATGAGCATATCTGAACAGCTTTTAATCTACCCACCACATATAATTTTTTTCCTATGTACTTGAAACATTGCTTTTGAGAAGGGCAAGACTTCTTAAAAATTACAATTTTGTTGATAGCAAGACAGTTTGTGTTTTAGAGTACCAATTTTAATTTAAGCCCCAAAATAGGCTTCATGAGCATCGACTAAACAATCAAGGAAATTTTCACTTTCTCACTTTAATTAGATTAGTGTAGCACCTACCAGAAAGCAATACCATTTTCTATCTCTGTTATGCCTCTCATTTCAACATTTTGGAGCACATTATATGTGATGGGCAATAAGAATACAAGAAGGGCTAAAACCAAGAATCCATCAGGGAACTTATACGTTCTAACTAAAGCCACCCTAAAAAAATAGAAATGTATTTTTTTTTTAATTTTTTTAAAAAAATTTTACATCATTGTTTATTTTTAAACAATATTTCTTCCTCCCACTCCCTCAGGTGTAGTCCCCATAGAGTTTCCTTCGCCAATGCACCCGTGCACCATCACCTCAGTCCCCTGTGCTCCTCCCTCCCTCCCTCTGATCCCTCTTCCTCCTCCTCCCCTGAAGTATGTTTCTGGTTTATAATTGTCGTTTTTGCTTTGTTGTGTTTTGTACTATTAATTTTTTTCACTGATGTCTTATTTGGTTCCCCTATATTCCTGCTTTAAGTGAAACCATCCGGTATTTTTCTTTTTCCTGCTGGCTTATTTCACTGAGCATAATTCCTTCTAGCTCCATCCACATTGCTGCAAATGGCATGATTTTATCTTTTTTTGATTGCTGAATAATATTCCATTGTGTACATGTACCACATCTTTTTTTTTTAAAGGAATCTTTTTTTTAAGATTTATTTATTTATTTATACAAGCACTGGGTACAGTCAGAAGCACGGGAAAGTGAGAGAATTCACCAGAACAGGGAACAGAACAGGCAGAAGGACCAAAGTACACTGCTAATGGGAGTAGCAGGCAGCAGGAGAGGTCTGCGCACCACGTGGGACCCTTGCTGGCGGCCGGGGATCAAACCAGCGCTACAGAGGCTGCCGGCAGCTTTGCAGCCCAGCTCTCAACTGCTGTGCTACCAGGGGAGGCCCTTTACCACATTATCTTGATCCAGTAATCTATTTTTGGGCATTTGGGTTGTTTCCAGGTTTTACCTATTATAAATAGGGCTGGAATAAACACAGGTGGTCTTTTGAATCAATTTTTTTGTGTCCTTTGGATAGCTCCCTAGTAGTGGAGTTGCCAGGTCGTATGGGAGCTCCATTTTTAGTAGACTGAGGAACCTCCAGATAGTGGAGGTCCTTTCCATAGTGGTTGGACCAGTTTGCACCCCCACCAGCAATGTAGGAGAGTTCCTTTTACACCACATCCTCGCCAACATTTGCTTGTTTTTTTGATATGTGCCATTCTCACTGGTGTAAGGTGGTATCTCCATATGGTTTTGATTTGCATTTCCCTGATTATAAGGGATGTTGAACAATTTTTCATATGCCTGTTGGCCATTTGCATTTCCTCTTTGGACAAATGTCTTTTAAGTTCTTCTGCTCATTTCTTGACTAGATTATTTTGTTTTTGTTGAGTGGTATGAGTTCTTTGTATATCTTTGTGATCAGTCCCTTATCAGTTGAATGGAATGCAAAGAATTTTTTCCCAATTAGTGGGGTGTCTCTCTGTTTTGGTTAATGTCTCTTTTGCTGTGCAGAAGCTTTTCAGTTTATGTAATCCCAGGTGTTTATCTTTTCCTTGACTATCCTTGCTTTGGAAAGCTTGCAATGGAAAGCTGGAGGTTCTTCAATCTACTAAAAATGGAGCTACCATATGACCCAGCAATTCCACTACTAGGGATCCACCCAAAGGACACAAAAACAGTGATTCAAAAGAACACCTGTAGGGCCTCCCTGGTGGTGCAGGTGGTTGAGTGCCACACTGTGAAGCTATTCCCAGCCTCCGCAGCATGGGTTCAATCCCAGCCTGCCAGAAAGAATCCCACATGGTGAGGCAGGCCTCTCCTGTCTCGCCCGCTGCTCTCCTCAGCAGTGTATTTCATCAGTCTGCCTGTTCTGTTCCCCGCTCTGTCTCTGGTGAATCCTCTCACCCTCCCACGCATCTGGCCTGTACCCCAGCACTTGTATAAATAAAATAAATCTTAAAAAAAAAAAAAAAAAGATCACCCGTACCCCTATGTTATTGCAGCACTATTTACAACAGGTAAAACCTAGAAACAACTCAAATGCCCCAAAATAGATGACTGGATCAAGAAGATGTGGCATATATACACAATGAAATATTATTCAGCAATCAAAAAGATAAACTCATGCCATTTACAGCAGCGTGGATGGAACTAGAAGGAATTATGCTCAGTGAAATAAGCCAGAAGGAAAAAGAAAAATATCGGATGCTTTGGGTGATGAGTCTTTAAAGATGTTATTGTGATATATGTCTTTTAGAGTTTTACCTACATTTTCTTCTATTTATTTTATGGTTTCAGGTCTTATGTCCAGTTCTCTTATCCATTTTGAGTTGATTAGAAATGTATTTCTTAAAGAGATGCTTGACTCTGCTTTCAAAGATTATATCCACCCATCCGGATAGTGTGTGTTAATGAAGTCCACTCTTAAAATGCCTACTCAATCACCTTTTCAAAATTATTAAAACATGTATTATAGTTGTATACTAGTGACCCAAAATAAAGCTTTTCTTGGATTAAGACAGATCCTGCAGGCTTGTGTCCTGGTTCCCACCTCTCTATACAGGTTTGCACTTGATGTTACACAGTTCTCAGCAAGTACTCCAAATAACAGCATATGCTGTCACACTGCTAATCTTTCACAAAGTTACACAAAGCGGTGTGGCTTACTTGCTCATGTTCTGACAGTACGACACCATCTCATAAAGCTTCTGTTGTCCTACATTTTCCATCACCACCATTGAGCTTATTCTGAATATATCTCCAAAGCCATAATACAAAATACAGTCCGCTTTCATGTCATCTCGACCTGCAGCGTGAGACATCTTGAGATTGCATAGTTATTTTAACATTTCAAAACATGCAATGATAATAAATGTGCAATTCGCTGGCAGTGCTTCCATCTAAATATATCACATCTAAACATTCCAGACAAATGTCCAAGTTTTTTTTAATTTGAGGATAGTTGTTACAAATGACCAAAGAGACTTACCAACCATGAGGTTTATTAAGTAAAAAAAAGTCCATAAATAAAAATCCAGTTATTTAAGTTACAGATTTTAAACCAAAATAAAAATTTAGGCAACAAAAATGGCCATGAAGCTAGCTTAGAGAACAGCTTGTAGCACTCCAAAACAAAGTAAAGTTTCTGCACAAATAAGGACGTAATTCCAAAAGAATACCACTTACTTGTTCTAAAAATACTAGATAAGGTTGAAAATATGAAATCATTGCACATCATTTATAATGAGTTTTCTTACAGAAGGCTTTTTAAAAACTACATACCTGCACGTCCACTCTCTTGGTAGTAATTTTCCATAGATTTACTCATTGAATGATGAATCACAAATCTCACATCTGGCTTATCAATTCCCATACCAAAAGCAACAGTTGCCACTACGACCTAAAACATTTTAACATTTTATACATTAAATAAAATGCTTTTCAAGGTGAGCTAAAAACTATTGAAGAAATATACGTAACCTGAATTTCACTTGCAGACCATTTTCTGTGAACCTTGGTTTTATCTTCTGGCTCCATGTTGGCATGGTACGCACCTGCATGAATTCCCAGTTTCTGTAAACTAATCGTGACTTGCTCAGAGTCTTTCTGAGAAAAACAGTAGATGATTCCTGTAGTAAAAGGTCAATTATTAGGTGCTGATAGTATATTCCTAAAGATAATTTGCAACAGGCACTCAAGATCAATGCAATGCACAGGAGGAACAATTTTTTAAAAAAATCTAAGGTCTTAAACATCTGTCAATTTTGTTATAATAAAAGATTTGATCACAAGCTCACTTTATGGAAATGAGCTGAGTTGGCTCCTATACCTCTTATTTCTCTCCAACTTTACCTCCTACTACATGGTATTTCTCAAAATGAGTCCCACAGCTCCCTAAGATGTTAGTGTGTACATTGTGCATGAGTTTGGGAAACACAGCACTGAACAAAGTTAAACAGGGCTGCTCAGCTCCTCTAATGTACTGATAAAGCCCTGTGAGTCTTTAACAAGGTCAGTAGCTGTAGCCTTTCTCAAACTTACTTGACCCTGGAACTCCTTTTAACAAGAGTACCTATTAAGAGCTCCTGAAAATCTACAGAAAAGTTCTGAAATGCTACTTGTATAAAAACTCTTTTCTTTAGTAACACTTGCCTGATCATTAATCCTGGGGGGGGTGTGTGTGTGTGTGACTGCACATTTATGTTTATCCCATTCAATATATACTTCTTTTATTATAAGGGACTGTATTTTCATATCCCTTTAGAATGTCAGTGCTTTTAACCTTCCATCTTACAGAGGGTAATTACTAAACATACACTTTTTTTTTTTACTTGAATATTTATTTATTTATGCATACAAGAGCTGGGGTGTAAGCCAGAGTTGGGGGCGGGGACGGTGAGAGTCACCAGAGACAGAGTGGGGAGCAGAACAGGTAGATCTACTGAAATACACTGCTGAGGGGAGCAGCAGGCGAGACAGGAGAGGTCTGCTGCGCCATGTGGATCAGCTCCCTGGCCAGGGATCGAAGTCATGCTGCAGTGGCTACAGATGGTTTCATAGTGCTGACACTTAACCCCTTGGGCCACCAGGGAGGCCCCTAAACATATGCTCTTGATAGTTAACATTGAGTCATTAGATGCCTTCTATAAAATGACTAAGCAAAAAGAATCACGACATTTTATGACTCCTACAGTCCCTGCTGTTAGCAAATAACATACCAATTTCTAAGATCAAAAAGCTAATTAATGTCATCACATTTTCAGGTATCTCCCACCATGCATTGGTAGTCTTTGGTGCTAATGGTTTGTAAGTATATTGTACTAGAGCTGTATTTCTGAAAGTTCAGTCTTCAAAGTTGGTTTGTATTTATGTTACCTGATTGCCCTTTGTATCTCCCACTGATGAGCTTTACAATATCCTCAATAAAATCTTCAGTGTTTGAGGGCTTCGGCCGAACCTAAAAAGATGGTAACTGTTAAAAAGTAAATTGCTAAGGACCGTCCAAGCAGTCATTTACTTACATCTCTCAGGTACCATTCTTTCACGAGCATGGCGTTTGTTTCTACTCTCATACACCTCCTCTGCCTCACTCCAGCAGCCCACTGAACTTTTTTCTTGATTTTTTTTTTTTTAATTTCTCAGAAGGAGGCACAGAAGCAATGAATACTTGATAACATGGAGACCTTTTCTATGATGTTTCTTTTATAAAAACATAACCAGGCATAAATAACTATTCAATGAAAACCCTGGAAAATGTTGAATAGTCTTAAAAGGACTAAAAAGGAAATATCACTATTAGGCTATTTAACTTTCAAAGCCACGTATCAAATGCAGTCTCTGCAGAGAGCAGTCCCATGTTGCTCAACAACAGGGATACCTTCTGAGAAAACTGTCCTTAGGTGATTCTGTCATGTGATCATCTTAGAGTATAATACACAAACCCAGATGGCACAGAGTCCCACACAAATAGACTGGATTGTCCTCAGTGTGATCACTGTGGTTGTGCATGTGACATGTGGATCACCAAACGTGCACTGCATGGCTGCACAAGCAAAGCGGCACATTAGTTTAGCTCCACTTACTAATGAGCAGCACATTAGCTTAGCTCTACTTAGCAATGACTTGCAATGCAGATGTTATTAGGGGCCCTGGTATCAATGCATTTCTCGCCATCCTTGCACAAGAAGGAATGTAAATTTAATGAGGGAGTATCTTCTACTTAACCTAACAAAAGATTAAATAATATAGGAGATATATGAAAAAGTATTAATAAATATGCATATAGTTACCTCCTGATCTTAAAAAATTTTAAACAGTTAACTCATAAATAAACATAGTGAAATGGTATCCTCTCTGCTACTATCCATCACAAAAATACTTTGATATGTTACATACCTCATAAAAAAGATTTGGCCGATTAAAAGAAGCTGTGAAAGTCAAACACTTTCCAACACACAATATTTTCTGAGCATCCTTCAGAACATGATTAGTTGCGGTTGCTGTCAGCCCAATTAATGATGTGTTGGGGAACTGCCGCTTTAAGATCCCAAGTGCCTTATAATCTAGAAGAAAAGTACAAAGTGGCCTTCTCTCTGTCCTCTAAGGAATAAAGCAAATTGCACTTTTTAACATGATCCAGATAACCACGACTCCTGTCACTGCCATCACTCTCTGTTGGTTAATCCCAGCAGCTGCCCGCTCTAACAGGCAGCTTTATTATACTTTACACTAGCTCTTCGGAAGCACTGTTCTTGGCCACGAGTGCAAGTCCCTGTTGAAAACAGAACAGCTGGGTGTTTCCTGCAAGCTGTGCACTTCAACAGTTTCCTGCACATTCAACAGTGGATGCAAGAGACAGTGGGGTAGTCAAGGTGTTGGAATCAATCAATATTAGAACAGACAAGAGATAAAAGCAGCCTTCAACCAAACCCTCCACTACCTCCAGCATCATCCCAGAGTGCCAAGTTCAACTCCTAAAAGCTTGGTCTGGGCATTGGTTTTTACATAACCTATTTCAAAAAACCACTCTGGGCTTATACATCTAAACCACTCTTGTCCTACACATCTAAATCACTAGATAAGCTTTCCCTCCTCAAATACTTAATATATCTGAAGAAAAGTGAAAAATGAACAGAGTAGAAATTGCTAAACGCTAAGGCAGAAGGCCACAGTGAAAATCCAGAGACAAAGTAATGCTTGGGAAGTTGTGACAGGTAATCCATGGGCTGGGTCATGAAAAGTGAGCAGAAGTTCACCAGGAAGGGAAGAAGATGAAAACCATCCAGCATAGGAAACGCTGCCAACACACCAGCGTGAGATTACTTGGCAGGTTCAGTCACCCGCAAGCAGTTAGGTGGAGCTAAATCACAGGGTGTGGAGCCTAGTGAATCTCTCAGCTCTGGTAAGCCGAGAGCTGTACAACCTGAGTGGCTTCGAGAGGGCGCCGGCACTACTGGTCCTCACGCTACTTCGGGACTAACTAGTGAATTTTTTCTGATCTTCAACTCAGCCTTCAGACCTTCCTTTCCCCAGCTCCTCCCACAATCATGGAAAGTCTACTTCCTAAAATAAATCCTTTCCCTTAACATTCATAGTTGCTCTGCTTCCCCACCCAAAACCTGTTACATGGAAGAATATAAATATAAATATAAATTTGAATAAGACCTTGACTAGAGTCAGCTGATTCTAAAGAGTGAAGACTTTATCTAGTAGGAAATGAGTCATCATGTGATTTTTAAAGGAGAAAGAGATATAAATAGACTTGTATTTCAGAAGTCACCTTCTGGTGGCAGTGCAAAGGATGGGTTGGAATAAGCAAAAGACAGAGACTACCAATACTTTGGAAGAGAAAGAGTTGTTGTCCATGTCTAATGGCATCTGTTTTGTGGGAAGTTGGAGGCATCTGCTAGGCATGAGGAGTTAGGGCCTAAAGAAAAGTTAATGATATAAAGAGCACACTGGACAAAATGTTAAAAGGAGATGAAATAGGGACAAGAAGAAAGGTACATGAAGAAAGGTGAACTGAGGTTGCAATGAATAGAGTTATGCCATTTTCCCAACAATGTTTAATAGCCAAATAGCAAGAATGGGGAAGCAGAAGTCCAAGTGGACCCTTTATCTCGGTCTAGCACTGCTTAAAGCAGACTGGTAACACACCAGGCAGTGCAGGAGAAATAGAAGAGGCAACAGCAGAGTCTGAATGGGTAAGAGCGACCATCTCTTGGGAACCAGAGCCACAGACAAATATAAGGAGAGGCCCCACAAGCTCCAAAGAGGTGCCAAAGCTGCTTCACAAGGAAGAGGTTGAAATCAGAGACCAGGATTAACTTATTTTTTTTCACAGAACAAGAGTCTCAGAAATCTGCTTCAATTTGGGCTGTAAAGTGAAGTTGAAGGAATAAAGAAAAGGGTTACTAAAAGGACCCATAGAACTGTAATGCTGAGGAGTTGGTTCGACAGATCCCGAGGATACTCAGTATGCTGACTAAATACAACAAATCTGGGGCAGATGCAAATCCTCAGTGGATGTGAAGGAGAACTGGAAGGTCAGAAAATGCCACAAAGATGGGCAAGAACCATACAGTGCAGAACGCCATGTACGACAGTGCTCTCAATAGTGTGGAATAGGATACACCATGTGGTGTTGAAGCACATAACTGAAGCATAACTGAAGCACTTAACGTCCCATTTCTCGTAAAGTATTCCAGTCATTAAGTGATGCCTAAACTGTACTTGCTAATAATCACACATTCCAAAGGATAAAGGAACTAAGACTAAACATGACCCAGAAGGGAATAAAGACATTAAAAATTCTGCTTTTTGGCTCCCCTGACATAGAGGTTAGAGAAAATGAGTAGTAGTAACTACCCAAGAGGATAATTTTAATTAAAGTAGGGATTTTCATCATGAAGCTGAGAAAGAAAATAAGGCCTAGCATGAAGGAGTCTTCTAGATACAACATACATACCAGGCCTGAAGTCATGTCCCCACTGACTACAGCAGTGAACTTCATCCACAGCAATTCGGGTTAACCTCCTTGCTTCATAGGCTTTCTCTAGCCTTGACATAAACATTTTGCTTTTTGCAATTTTTTCTGGAGTCACATAAATTAGCTTGAGCGTGGAGTTTTTATTTACCATTTCAGCATGAACCCATTTTACATGCTCCTGTTGAAAGAAAAACCAGACACAATGACACAGACAATACCCAAAGGCAGGAGCCCGGGGCTGTTCTAGCAGCAGATGCTTAGAGTTCATTAAAAACCAAAACCACGTCCCAGTGCTAAACTTTATGGCAGCTGTGTAAACAGCATTTTAGTTATTTACTTACATCCAAACTGTTGATGATAGGAAAATAGTCTCATTTGGCAAAAAGAACAAAATATAAATGTGAAAAGATACTCCAAAAAGCATTTATTCTGCAAGGGCATAATTCTAAATTGCTCATAATAAACTTTAAAATGTAAGCTAAATGGCTATAAAGGTGGGTCTTATTCATTTTAATATTGTAATTACTTCATATGTCTGTGCATGAAATTTATTCTTGGAGGGTAGGTTGGTTTAAGGTGGCGGCATAAAAAGAACCTGTACTTACCTCCCACAAACACAATATTCTACAAGTAAATAAGATAAAATCAATAAAATTAGGAAGATTAAAATGTATCAACCACACAACCACACAAAAAAGGGCAAATAAGAACATCACAAAAAAGGTACAGACCAATATCCCTAAAGAACAAAGGTGCAAAAAGCATTAACAAAATCTTAGTGAAATGAATTCAACAAAAATACATTAAAAGAATCATATAGCATGAGCAAGCGGGATTTATTCCCGGATGTAATGATGGTTCAACATCTGAAAATCGATCAGTGTAATCCACCACATATAAAAGAAAAGATAAAAAACCATGTGACCATATTAATAGCTCCTAAGAAAGCATCTGATTAGGTTCAGCATCCATTTATTATAAATGAGTAAGCATGGTAGTGTTCTAATAGGACTTCATGAATGGGCACTGAAATTTGAATTTCACATCATTTTCACGCTTCACAAACTAATTCTTTTGTTTTTTTTTTTTCACTACTCAAAACACAAAAGCCATTGTGAGCTTATGGATCATATAAAAATAGCTAGTGGACTAGAACTGGCTGCTGAGCAGTAGTTTACAGCTCCTGAGGTAGTTGTCAATCTATAATTTTATGCAACTCAAACCATAGCTAAGGCTTCTACTTCAGTGAGTATACATTCAAAAAAAAAAAAACAGAACCAAAAAATCACAGACACATACCTTAGAACTAGAAGCATTTAACATGGTGGCTGAAATTTCTAATTGTTTTAAAACCATTAATTGGTCTTCCATAAGAGAAATCAATGGGCAAATCACGAGTGTAAAACCTAAAAGAGAAAAAATCTTCTTTAAATTTTACATCACCATCAAAATGACTCTTGATCACACCTTTGTTACTGTAACTTGTGGGTACCACCTATCAGTTCAGACTGATTTTTAATACAGCTTTAGCAATACACTACCACTGCTTACTCTCCTTAATAAAAGAAGTAGACAGGAATAAATGATCATAAGCCAAATAAGCTAAAAATAGGTTAAAAACTCTTTCCTAATTCATTTCCATAAAAAAGAGAAGTGTTATTTTGAATTTTTATTTAATTACCATTTTTTACAATCAGCATTGGTTATCTCAGTAAAATAATTCAAATCAAGTCAAATACTACCCAGTTAAAGCAGGAAAAAGTTATTCCAAAGCTTTCCGAAGTCAAAATAGCAACCTGTGTTATGAATAATAGTTACAGGATAGTCTTCCACTTACTGCAGACAGATTTATTGTGAGTGGAAATCAGTGAACATTTTATTGACCTGATAAAGTTCTGGCAATATATCCCTTTTCTAACTAAAATACCTTAAAACTACAAGAGCTATTCTACATTGTTAAAAAGCGTATGACCTTATGTTTCTGTAGTTTGTTCCTTAAAATACCATCAGGCAGAGAGCAGACCTATTTAAAAAATCTACTCAAATTAGGACCATATCGGGGATTCACCCTCTCCATTATCCTGTCACCAGTTCTTTTACTTTCACCCACGTTACTGGCACTTTCTCATACATTTCAACAGTCAAGTCTCTCCTGTCTTGATATAACCCTGCACACCTAATTTAGGGTCATCTCTTTTTCCTTTCAAAGTAGTTCTTTCCACAGAGTGTCTCTGTCACTAGCCCCACTTCCTCTGGCTTCTCACAAATGCTGATGCCCTGATGAGAGCGCTTCTCTCCAACACTGGCCTTTGTGCTGACTCAGTGCTGTCTCTGAGTTCAAATAACTTCCTCAGGAAGGACTTCTCTGGTAGCTGCTAGACCAGATCTCTGCACTCAACTCCCCATTAAAACCTTTACCTCAAAATCCTTACTGCAACTGCATGTTTCTCCAGCTATCTGAAAGGACACCATTCCTAGGAAACCTCTGGTGAGTCAAAATGGCATAAGGCAAAGAAGTAATTGTCATTAACGTGGAAACAATTTTAAGCATTCCCCGACCCTAAAATCACATATCAAATCATACCAAATAACACATGAAACCTAAAAAAACATCTAGTAAAAGCAGGAATTATGTAATTAAATACAAAGCCTATAGAAAGCATCCCAGGGAAGGCCCAGGCAGGGTCCCTCACTGCTCAAGGTGCCGCTGCCTTCTAGAATGGCAGCCTGGAAGCCAGGCTGACACGCACAGCTCTACATCTTTAGTCAGATTTGTTTTAGTGAAAACACGTGCTCTGGTACTGGTAAAAGTGGCATAAGGTGAACTTTTGAAAAGCAGGGGACAGCTGTACCCCAGTTCCCTAGGGCAGGGGGCAACACATTAAGTGCTGGTTGCTTGTCTTTCCAAATCAGATTTTAATGGACACAGCCAACTGTTTAAAATATTCTGTGGCTGCTTTCTTGATACAAAGGCAAGGTTCAGTCATTAGCCCAGCAACATTCAACCCACAAAACCTGTTTAATATCTACTGTCCAGCCCTTTAAGGAAGTGTGCTGACCCCTGCTGTGTACCCCAGGCTCCCCCCAACATCGGGATCACTGGAGAGCCTGCTGAAATGCAAGCTAGTGGGCCCTACACTGAATTAAGTGTGCAAGTTTATCAGCTCTCCAGGGGGAGAGAGCGCTGCTCCAAGAGTTCTGTGAGCTGGGACCGAGAGCACTTTGCCCACACCTGTAACTCCAGTGCCTAAAACCACAGGAGACAAGGTGGTTGTCTTCAACCCCATGAAGACGAACCACAATCGAGGACTACTGAATCCTTTTCTAGTTGTTTTTTCTCCTCTAACATGATTTTTTGTCATTTTGGGGACCAGATAAAAGCATTAATTGCTTTCAGAAATGTTTCCCTTCCCTCTTTAAGGGAACCCCGTAATAATGCCTTTAATATTAAAAACAATTTAAGAACGCACTTGAGTCTTACACAAGTATGGTTAGGATTTTTTTTTTTAAAGACTTATAAATATAGTAAAAGCACTAACTAAGATTTCTTAGATTTAAAATGAATGTGTATTAATACATACCATCTGAACACAATGCTGGCAACTGGTAGCACAAGCTCTTTCCACCCCCTGTGGGCATTACAAGAAACATGTCCTTTCCAGACATGGTTACATTAATAGTTTCAAGCTGAAGGAGTCTGAACTTCTGCAGTTTAAAGACATTTTGTAGAACATCTTTAATTTTGCCAGACCATGGAAAATCTAGAAAAAGAAATAAGATGAAAATATCACAACTATTTAGGAATATAGCTGAGACATACATTTAAATGGCTGCTTTTTTTTTTTTTAAGATTTTATTTATTTTTATGTGAAGAACTGGGGTGCAAGCCAGAGGTCCGGGGTGGGTGGGTGGTAAGGATTCACCAGATAGAGTGGGGAGCAGAACAGGCAGATCTACTGAAATACAGTCTTGAGGGGAGCAGCGGGTAGAAGAGAGATCTGCTGTGCCATGTGGATAGCTCCCTGGCTGGGGATCGAATTCAAGCTATCAAAGTGGGCCACTGTGTTGGTAGCACTGAGACTTAATCCCTAGGACACCAAGGAGACCCAAAATGGCTGCTTTTATAAGAAAGACTGAAACAAACATATGTAAGACTTTTTCTAATACTGACAAAGTTAAACTTTGATTCTAAGAATTTTGAAATCAGTTTAACTCACCAAGCTAAACAAAAACAAAGTTAATGATATATCATAAGAAAGATTACATGTAGAAAAACTGGAAACACTTGCCAGTTGAGAACCAATCTACCCAAAAGAGTCGGTGACTGATGGGCCATTTGAACAACAGTCCGAGTGTTGATCATGGAATTCATAGTATCGTTAAAAATAAATCTCAAATATCATAAACAAAGTTAACAATTATCTGGAATTTGGGTATAAATTTCTCATTGAGAAGTGAATCACTGGAAAACAAGGCCTACAGAAGCACTGCACTGCCCAGATAGAGTGAGAATTTTCCACTGTAATTTACAACAGACACGATGCTTGGCAAGACCTTGAATCAAGATCTCTCTAGAGAGTTTGCTCTCTAGGGAGAATGAACTAGACTTTGGCAAAGAGTTTGAATAATTTTCTCTTGTTTATTGTTTTTAGTTAAAACTTAAATAACTTATTTTTCCAAGCGTTGACTAATGCTATTAGGACCAATTTGGAAAAAAACAATAAAGTCTGTATAGAAAGAGATTGATTCAGATAAAACATGGGTAAAGAGATGGTCTGCCTGCTAGATTCCTGTTCCACTTAAGGAATGGCTAGTTTCACTGATAACAGCTTTCAGTACAGGCCAAGGCAGAATGATTTAATTCCAATATAAGGAACTATGAAACAAAACTAGCAAAGGAAAAAAAAAAAAAGGAAACCTTCTTTATTCCAAGCAGCAGGTGAAGAATCACATTCGTTGCTTTCCCCAGCATCCGAATCCTCTAAACTTTGCTTTATTCTATTTGTCAGGAGGGTTTTCTTCTGAATAAGCTCTTGCTGTCTTTCCAGAAGCTCTTGAATTTGAATGTCCACTGCATGTAGCTCACTGGTTATAGCCTCCAATTCCTCAGTCAAAGCTATGAGGAAAGAAAAAGATACAATGATAGACAATTACACTTTCAGGGTTCTTTTGTTAATTTTTGGGTATTCCTTACCACCTAAATTATAGACAAAATAGGATGGCAGAGTGCTTAAGAACAAAGACAAAAATAGGATGGCAGAGTGCTTAAGAACAGGTATGTTAGAGTGGAACAGACCTGAGCTAAATCTTTCTTACCTGCTGAGTGACCTCAGGCAAAGGTACTTAACTAATGCTCAACTTTCCCCCTGTACAATGGAGATACTACCTCGCTTTCACAAAGTACTGTTATAAGGAATTAAGTGAGATAACATACTGGAAATTCATGACTACCTAGTACACAGTTAAGCATTTGATAAAAGATAATTTTTATTTTTATTATTTTACTATGTTGGGGAACAGTCTCACAATCTCCTAAATCACTTAAGTAATGTGACCAGACTCAAACAAAAATGAGCTATTTAAAACTAAGTCCCTAGCTACTTAGTTATTATTTCACAAAAACATTCATATTTGGGTTCACATGATGGCACAATAAGGAGTTGGTGATTATAATCAAGAGGATGTAACACATAAAAAGAGAAATTGATGGTGCTATTGGAATTGACATTACAAGCCCATTGTGACTAATTTATTAATATGCCTTAACATATAATTCTAATCAACCCTAGTATTCAAGTCAAAGTGAAATTCGTTTTGATGCTACATCAACAGAAGCTATAACGTTTTTAAAAATGTCCTTGGTGCTTGTATCAAGACTTTTTTTAGAGCAGTTTAAAGGTCACAGCAAAATTGGGAAGGTACAGAGAAAAGTAATATTTTTTTCAAAAATGTAACTGGAAGTAGATCTCCAAAATATAAGTAAGCTTTTCCACTGACCTGAAACAGATGCCATTCTAAAATTGAACTGGAGATCCAAATTTCTTTCTGGAGAAAAAAAAAATCAACAAATTTTAAAATCAGTACCACAGATAACCTCCCCAATCACAATAATCTGTCACCACTATGCATAAAAAAATGTTAGAAATGTTAGAAAGTAGATTATCTACTGCAGTTACCTTTCCAATTAGCAGCCCCCCCCCCAAAAAAAATGCTTGTTTTTTGGTAAGGTTCCAGATTTTAGAGATGCCTCGAAAGTCACATAAGTAGATAATAACAAGTACAATGTCAGTAACACTGAAACATCCACCAAATTCAAAGTGATGTAGTAAGAAATGAGTAAAGCTTTGAGGTTCAACAGTTTGAATATTCAACTACTGTGTGACCGCAGCAAAATTACACACACCCCCTTTCTCAACCTTTTTCCCTAGCTGAAAACTGGACTTTATCATAAATAATAAGATGGACAGCTTCCAGTGCCCCAGATTAAGCGAAACCCATTAACATGCTCAAAATAATCCTTTAGCATTTTTATTGAGCATTTGCTCGGTGTTAAAAGAGAAATGGTATTGTATGGAGGGGTTTGCTTTCAAGAAGGAGAAAATATGAACAACAGGGATAAAACGTTTTTAAAAGAACTCTAAATATCCTGTGGATGACTAAAAGTGAAGAGTACATATAAGAAAGTAATAGGAAATGCGGTTTGAGGGTAGGAAGTTCAGATTACCCATAAACCCAGTGAACTCCTACCCCATTTTGCAACATTTTCTAAAACTAACTTAGAATGTTCTCCAAACACAGCTTCGTCATCACTCTTCCTATGTAGAATTCTGGAGCCATCACTAGGCTAGAAAGATAGAGAGCTTATTTTGTTGTTTTTGTTTTTGCCTTGCTAAGGAGTTTAGAATAACCCTACAACTAAAGATTATTCAAGTAGGAGAGTAAAGCAAGGACTTTAATTCTTCTAAACATTTCTTCACCACTGCGTGGAAATCAAGGTATCCTTCTCTAGACTGTAAAGCTCTCTCCTGCAGGGGAGACAGTAAGTCTCTTCATCTTTGCATTCACATAGTCTCGCCAAGCGCCCGGCATAAAGTAGACTCAGATTTGATGCAATGGAAAGCAGCGGCCCTCCCTACCCTTAGGAAAGAGCAGCATCTTTAACAATTTCCCCCACAGTTTGAAACGACTTTGATTATGCCGCTGAAAAAGTGCTCATCGGCTCCTTCCCCACAGGATGAGCTTTACAAGTAAAAAAAGATACCTCAACAGAAAGTCTGCTCAGAAATGAATGACAGTAGGTCTACCCGTGAGAAGCATAAACCAGGCACTCACAGGAAAATGTTCACGGGGTGACTGCCAGCTTTCGATCCTGGAGAAAATGCCACTGAGGTACAAAGCCATGGAGACTAAATAGGACACTCGCACCCCCCTCTCCAGCCACCTGCAATTTAATCACACCCTCGCTTACAAGTACCGCATCCCCAGGGGTGTTTCCCAGTAAATAAACTTTAGGGATCAAGTCTCCTGCTTGGAAAAGGTTGCAGGGGGGAGGAAGAAAAGAAGAAACGAGTTGACAGGAGAACGTGCCCCTCAAAGCCCGAGCCCCCGAGCCCTGGGCGACGATTAACACCCCCCAATCCCCCCTGCCAAGTAGGGGGGATGGACGTGATCAGAACAACCCGGCCTCGCCCCCAAGGAGGACGAGAAAAGGTGAGCCCCACAAAGCGGTAATAGGAGTCACCCCCGAACGTCTCCTTAAGGGGTTAAAGAGTCACCAGCCTGACCCGCCCCCTCCGGCTCGCCAACCCCCGGCGCCCGGGACCCAGGACCGCTACGCACCGCTTTCCCCGGGCTCCAACTTCCCGCCACCAGGCTTCCCTTTCTCGCCGGCCCGGAGCACCCACCCTTCCGGGTCGGGCCCGTCTTCCAATGGCAAGTAAGTGACTCCTCTAATTGGTCAGGGGGTGTGGCCACAGAGCACGTCACCGAACAAAACCACAGTTGATTGGCGAATTTTGGGAGCCGGTTGAACCAATGGGAAGCGGCCTTGATTGGGGGTGGGGGCGGCTGCGTGTTTCCGGAAGACGTGGCGGCTCTCGCCTGGGCTGTTTCCCGGGTTCATTCCTCCCGACTTTGCTTCACACCCTGGGTGCCCCGAGCTGCTGCCGCCTCTGCCCTCGACGCCGCAGCCATGATCTCCTTAACGGACACCCAGAGTAAGCACCTGCCCGGCCGGGGGCCCGCCGGGAGCTCCGCGCGTCGGGGCTGGGGCTGGGGCTCGCCCGCCCCTCTGCCGGGGTCAATGAATGAAGCTCCCCGCGGGGGCGGCGGCCTGCGAGACGGAGCTCGGGCTGCGGGGACGCGAGGCCTTGCAGTGGCGGACCTGGCCCTCGAGGGGGGTTCTTTGGGGGTTTCTGGGGGTCCCCTCTGAAGAAGGGCGCTTTCGCGGAGCGGGTTAGGCGCCGGGGTCGCCTCTCCCCACCGAGACGGTCGCTTTGTTTGCTGACGGCCTTAGACAAAGTTTGGGGCGCGGTGCCCGCGGCCCACTCCTGGGGACGGTTCTGCACAGGGCACACTTAGGGTCCTCCACGAGTTGTTTTAAACGTCCCCTGTGGTAGGCTCTTCTCGAAAATAGTCCTTCTCTGAAGTGTTTTGAATATTCGCCTTTTGCCACCACGGAGAGAGACCTGCCAGATTCCTTGCAGCGACTTTGCTCGGCTACCCGGGAGTCTTTCTACAATAGTAAAAAGCCACTTTGTGTTCCGTGAAGTAGCTTCTTTGGTTCATAGTGTATATTGTGCTTTGTTTTATTATTTTAGCACCCCTCTCTGCCTGCCACAACGTTATCCAGGCCTGTCTTATCTCTAGACTTAGCGTTGCTATGTCTTTCCTGGCCTCTCCTTTAGTTGGCAACCCCTACTTGCTAATTTTAATGATTTTTGTGTCTGCATCTCTGGGCAGCCCTCTCGCGTTCCTGTATCTGCCGTGCATTTCCTTCAGATTCTGCTTAACTTACTGTAAGTGTGTTCAAGATTGTAAGAATCAAACAGGCTGTTGAAGTGAAAATAGAACTTTATTTAAAATGTCCCGGAAATGGAGTCTTATTGTTTCAACTCTTGCTGACTTGATCTTCTTGAAGTTTGTAAATTCTGCACCCACTGTCACCTCAATAAGGCTCCCTTCCTTCCTAACGACCGAGTCTGCACCTTGGGATAACCTGCCCATTACCTAAATGCCCAGTATCAGAGTCAGCATCCAAAAAGGATGCCCATCCAGAACAAGATCACCTGTTCTGATCAGAGAATATGAATATAGTCCTTTTGTTGTTTGTTTCTTTACTTATAATAATTAGTGATTGTATAGAGGCATCTTTCAGTTTACCAAGTGCACTTATGTAATTACCTGTATTTCTTATAAGAACTCTGTAAGGCTGAGAGGAGTATCTCTTTTATATATTAAAAGAAATTCTGGGCCTCCCTGGTGGTGCAAGGGGCACAGTGCTGTGAAGCTGCCCGCAGCCTCTGTGGCGGAGTTCAATCCCTGGTGGGCCAGGGAGCTACCCACATGGCACATCAGACCTCTCCTGACTTACACAGTGCTCCCCTTAGCATAAGTGTACTTCAGTCTCTCTCTCTGTTCCCCACTCTGTATCTGGTGAATCCTCTCACCTCCCACACCTCTGGCCTATACCCCAGTTCTTAAAAAAAAAAATCCAATAAAAGAAATTCCATTTCCCAGAAGGAAACTGACAGAAACCAGATCTGTTGGTCGCTTGATCCCTGGTCTGCTGGCTCAAAAACCTTTGTTGTCTTTGCACTTTTGTTGTCCTTGTGATACCCTATTCACAGCTAACAAGACTTGATATAAATTTTATTTGTGATGTTAGAATGATGGACTTCTTCCATAGCAAAAAATAGTTTCACTAGTAGGTACTTATCCTGTAAAATTATGCATTGATTTTTTTGTTTGGAGATTGTGTATGCTATCCAGAGCCTCTTTTCCTTATGATACACAGTACTCTCAATTGAGGCCCCAAATTAAAGTTGGACTGTGCAAAGAAATTAGCAAAATTGTATACAGAAATTGCTGGAATTTATTTCTAATTCTTGTAATTGCTCAGAGGAAATATTTAATTTCCACATAGATTTCCTAACTGTAAATTATTATTACTCCTATTTATCTGACTCTGTGATGATTACATATATAAAAATATAAACCTTTACCCTCTTTGTATAATTATTTTCTTTTGTTGGATTCTTACAGGGATTAATGCCTGATTTACATGCTTCCAAAATCCATAACAAAATAATTATGTTGAGTATGGGCAGAAAGGAAGTATTCTCCTCACTTAATTAAACTAAGGAAGATGAAATTATACTCTTTGCTGCTTATTAGTCCAGTGTTTTAGATGGACAGTGGATTGGAACACAAAATAGTGAACCTGAAGTTCTATGGATTTCAAGTGTGTGTGTGTGTGTGTGTGTGTGTGTGTGATTAACTGCAGTAATGGGCTTTCAAAGTGATTAGTCAAGCTTGTCCTGGGTTTCTGAATCCAGGAAAGAGTAAGCAAGCACTGATCAGGGTAGAGTAGATAGCAATTGATTTTTTTTAAGAGATTCTTTAATAGTACTCCCCATCCCAAAAAATACACTTGCATGATTTATTGAAGGGGACAAGAGTGGAGCAGTTTCCCTACTACCTCCAAATCCTTATTATGTTACATTGCCTGAAAATCTACCAGGGTATTCAGTTGAGTTCACTTGAATTGATACTCAGGGTCTTTATTATGACATTTTCTATTTTGTAAGGCATAATAAGAAAGATAATGCCACTTTCTTTTTTTTTTTTTTTTTTTTTTTTTGTGGGACCCTTACCAGCGGCCAGGGAACAAACCGGCGCAGCAGAGGCTGCAGGCATCCTCACAGCCCAGGCTCAACCGCTGCACCGCCAGGGGAGGCCCCACTTTCAAATTTTCAAAATAACATATCAAAGTGTTAGCAGCAGTTGCTATTGCATTAAGCACATATCTCAATAAAATTTCCATACTACACTGTTTATGTTAGACAAATTTGTTAGATTGCTTTTATCAAATTGTCTTTTAAAACACACCGAGGTAAGAGTTATGAAGGTTTGAGAGCGCACAAGAGGAGAGTAAATGTAATTTGTTCTGTATTATTCTGGTGGTGAGCGAGTGGTATTATGTCGGGCATTAACAACCAGGGGACTTATGAATGTGTTGACATAGGGAAAAAGGGAATTCTGGAGATAGGAAATGACACAGTGAGGCCTGTTTGAAACTTTTGATCACTGTCTATTTTGGCTAAAATGTTCTAGGCAGCTGTTTGATGCTAGATTGCACTGGATAAAGAGTAGAAGTATTTTGATCTCAAATTATAGCCATAAGCTGTGGAGTCTGAAGACTGTACTTGAAGTCTAGCCTCATTCCACACCATTACCCTGCCTTTCACTACCCCACCCCTAAAACACACACACTCTTGCTGATTCTATGATTAAGTGTAGTTGCTTAATCTGAGTCTTTGATTGGCCATACAAAACATAGGACTGGTGCTATTCTTTACCTTACAGCTGTGTTACAGGAATTAAGATATTTATAGAAATACTTAGTTAAATGTAAAATTATATTCACACATCCTTTTTCACTGCACACAATTTTTAATAGTTCTGAGTTATGTTAGATCACAAGTTAATCTTTTGAAACTTGAATCACTGAAAGATGTTTTGCCCAGATCTGTATATTCCAGTGTCCTTGAGTTTCATTTAATCAAACATTTAACCTAGGAAAAAAAAACATCCTGTAAGAAGCAGTATGCATTTGGTTATGCACATGGACTTTGTATTCAAATAGACGTAGGTTCAAATGCTTAACCAGAAGTGTGACTTAAGGCAAAGTAAGTCAATTCTGTAAAACTCAGTTTCCTCCACCTCTAAAATGAGGTAATGAAACTCATCTCACTGCAGTCTCAGGAGGATTGCATTATATAAGGCATGTAAAGTTTCTCATAATGGCTAACTTGCGGTAAATTCTCAACACACACTTTTCCATGTAATTCCCTTCTGATCAGTAAATACCTCAATATGTTTAGGATCATTTGTGAAAAGATAAAAATTAGTTATATTCAAATAACTCAGCTGCCAATAATTAAATCCTTACTGGTCAATAGTTATTTCATGGAATTTTACTTGTTCTTTCATCCGTATTTTCCTCTGGGAAATTGTCTGACACCTAAATTTTTTTTTTTGGTAAATTCTCCTAAGTCATTTAAATATGAAGTATCAACTTCAAGTTCTCATAGGGATTTACATCTGTAAAACACATCAGTGTGGGCCTCCCCGGTGGTAGCACAGTGGGTTGAGCGCAGCACTGTGAAGCTGTCCATAGCCTCTGCAGCAGTGCAGGTTCGATTCCCGGCTTGCCAGGGAGATACCCACATGGCGTGGCAGACCTCTCCTGTCTCGCCCGCTGCTCCCCTCAGCAGTGTTTTCGGTCGTCTGCCTGTTCTGCTCCCCGCTCTGTCTCTGGTGAATCCTCACCCTCCCACGCCTCTGGCCTGTACCATAGCTCTTGTATAAATAAATAAAATCTTTTGGAAAAAACACATCAGCGTATTTATAGGCAGGTACCTGAATTCTTTAGAGTGAGTGAGGAGGGAAAAAAGCTAGAATGGAAAGCAGTAGTTAATTGTAAATTGAGGAAGTGGAGGAGATAGAAAAGGGTATACAAGAGAAATTTTCAACTTATCAGAACATTTATACAGCTTGAAAAAAAATTAAATAGCTATGACCTAGATTTGGCTTTCTGAAGCCGAGGCAAAAAAGTTAAGTAATGGGTCAGAAATCATTGTGTTTCCAAAAATATGATGGTTTCTGCTCTGGTTCATTATTTTCTGCAGCTATTACACCAGATAAAACAAAGATTGTTGACTATTTCATGAAAACAAATCTAAAAAGACCAAGAAAGTGATAAGATGAATTGTGCTGTGTGGCATTAGAAGAAAAGAACAGCTATGACCTTAGAAAGTTAAGACTCTCCAGGCTAAAAAAGATAAGTCTCAGAGAATGTAAAGTCCATGAAATTATTGCTTTCATATATTTGGTGAACAGAGACCTCAGCTGATGCTCTGTCCCCCTCTGCATATTCAGTAGCTGTTACCCTGGCCAGCATGTCGGACATGATCAGTAATTCTCTGTTTTTGAATGAATGAAAATCCAGAATATTGGTATTAGCTGAAACAATGTTCTTTGAAACTTTGGAGAGATGGTTGTGGGACTTTTAGACTAGTGGATGAATACATTCCTAGTTTAGATATATACATTTAGATACAAAGAGAAACCTACAGTGGGCCATCATAAGGTGACAGTGTTTCCTAACCTGAAAATTAGTGAGGAGACAGCCACTCAATTCTGGAAATGTTTCCTGTTGCCATGATGAGAAACTGTAACTGAGAGAAGCATGTCGTGCTGACCGTCGTCGATAGCATCTCTAATGACTTAAAGAAGGAATCAGTTTTAAAAGGGGAAAGAAGTGATAGAAGTGATAGTCAGAGATAGGAAAGACGAATAAGCCCATACATGTATTTATGGCCGATGTCAGAGGACTTCTTGGGAAGGAATGTATACATAACCAAATGTTTAAGAGTCCTGGTTTATCGCCCTCTGTTATGAGTATGTTTGTGAGAAATCCTTGTCTTATACAAGGATTACAAATTTCCAAAATATTAAAAAACCCAAGAAATTTCCATTCACATTTTAATTTTGAGAGAATTTGCTGATGTTAATTTAGTTTGTTAGAAATTTTAATGAATATTGCTATGAAGTTAACCTGTAGTGTTGGAGACTTATTTTGTTACATCAGCCAAAAGATAACAGAAATAATTTCTTACTTTGTTTAAAGAGATCTTAATGTAACTTATATTTCTCTGTCTTTAACCATAAAACTTCTTTTGCAGAAATTGGAATGGGGCTAACAGGATTTGGAGTGTTTTTCCTGTTCTTTGGAATGATTCTCTTCTTTGACAAAGCTCTACTGGCTATTGGAAATGTGAGTGTTTCAGTATATATTTTAACTAAATTCATCAGGAAATTTTAACTATAAATGAGTATTGCCTGCTATTAACTTTTGGGGAAATAATTCACTGTTACTCATGTGAAGATTTCTATAACATTCCCTTTTTCCATCAGAAACAAAACCTTTCTGTTTACATATGAGATAAATGCTAATGAGAGTCCTAATTGCATAACTACTCTATGAAGTGTTTGGTATGTGATTTACAAAGATTAAATGAAGTGTGCCTCTAAATGGGAATTCAAAATAGATGGTTATAAAGCCCCCATAATTTGGCAAATTTGTTAATATGTTTTGACTTTAAACATTTGTGTTTTCACATTTGATTCAACAGCATAAAATTAACAGATTTTTAAAAAATTGTTTAAACCTTTTAAAATTATGGCTCTGTATTAATGGTTGACTTGCTTAAAAAGGTGTGTATATTTTTATTTGGAATGTATACTCTGTTGTCCGTGCATGGAGGTTGTACAGAGTTCTTGAAACAGATAATAAACCTTCTAAGAGGACCATAAAGTTACTGGATAATGATTAAAACCTTTTGAAGTGTATATTACCATTGTGCTTTTAATTGGAAAATATAAAGTATAACCAAATTATCCAGAATTTATGTTTCATAAATAAGAATATAAACAGCATTGGTATCTCAGAATATGAAACGTAATCATTAAGCTTGATAAATATCGTGGGAAATATTTTTCAGTAAAGAAAATTAATGAAGAATGGCATGTGATTTGGGAATAAAACCTGGGAAAAGCAAGCTTTTAATTGCTCAGTGTTGCTTATGCTGGAAACATACCAAATACATGTACATTTGAGAAGGCATGACTATTTTTACTGCGGCTGCCACTAAGTTATCAGTAGAAAACTAGAATCTTCTTCCTCGCTTTGCAGTTTCTTCTACTAACATTTGGCCATATTTGTATTTCTGCCCTCTATGTGAACTCCCATAGCCCATGATGAAGCAGGGTTTCTCTGATCAGAAGCATGCCCACCTAGGAGTGACATATTTATGGGCAGCCTCCCTCTTTATTCCTCGCCGCACATCTACTTGACTAAGCTGTGCCCACCAGCAAAACCTGGGGAAACCGCTGCAGGCGCAGGTGCCCACCAGTAACATCTAATCTGTCTTCGTTTCTTTTTTTCTCCACTTAATCAAAATCGGACTGGGCTAGAAGGCAGGAACACAACTGCAGCTTTAACAAAACACATAGTTCACTCCTTGCTTCTTCCCATTATCTTTAGCTCTGGCCTTACTTTTCAAATCTATGCAGCGTGTTTAACTACTTTTTCTGTGTTGGCTTTTCTTCTAGGTGTTATTTGTGGCTGGCTTGGCTTTTGTAATAGGTTTGGAAAGGACATTCAGATTCTTCTTCCAGAAACATAAAATGAAAGCTACAGGATTTTTCCTGGGAGGTGTATTTGTAGTCCTTGTTGGTTGGCCTTTGATAGGCATGATCTTTGAAATTTATGGATTTTTTCTCTTGTTCAGGTAAGGCTTCATTCCGTCTTTTCTCTTTCAATAAACACTGTGTCAAATAGTTATGACAAAAACTCAAGATATTTACATCAGTGTAAGAAGACTGTTTCTTAAATGGATTTTTTTTAAAGATTTATTTATTTATTTATACATACAAGCACTGGGTACAGTCAGAAGCGCGGGAGGGTAAGAGAATTCACCAGAGCCAGAGCGGGGAGCAGAGCAGGCAGAAGGACCGAAGTACACTGCTGAGGGGAGCAGCAGGCGGCAGGAGAGGTCTGCGCGCCATGTGGAACCCTCCTCCGGTGGCCGGGGAGCAGCCGGGGATCGAACTGGCGCTGCAGAGGCTGTGGGCAGCTTCGCAACCCAGTGCTCAACCTCTGCGCCACCGGGGAGGCCCTTAAATGGATTTTTTATGTTGAATCTTTTATGACAGTTGTAGATAATTCCGTCAGCTACAAAAATGTTCATTAGGTGCCAACTGCCTATGTAAGGGTGTAAATTATCTTGTAAAGTATTTTCAATGCATAACACTCATTTCATTGGCATTTTAAGTCAATGTCTTTATTGATTGATGGGTACATAGATAGCACTTTAATATACAGAATCTGATACCGCAGTTATTGCCACATGATAACAGTGCCTTAAGTGCATATGCCTGTTATGAAATTATGTTCAAAATAATGGCACCAGAGATTTTGATCAGTTAAAGTTTTACAAATGCCAGTTTCCTAGTGAATAAACAATGGTGTGCAAGTCAAATTTATTGAACTATTTATTCAGGGGCTAGAGATCTTTTGTCTTCTATCTGCCAGGAACCATATTACCCACAGGAGACATAAAATGAATGAAGTATCAAATCCATGTTTGAGAATCGCTCATTTGTACTATGGGAAACCATCCGTACCCATACCAGCAGAATATAGTAGCAATGCTATTGAACGTGTATATGCGGAGTAACACAGGAGCACACTAAAGGAAGGTGTCAAGCTCCGGGAGACAGAAGAAATATTAGCTGAAGTTTGAAGTATCTGCAACTTTCAAAATTTGGGCAGAATCCTTTTTCTTTCTTTGTCACTGGTTAGAGATTGATTCGGTAACAGAGAATGTGTTGGTTCTAAGAACTTTTCTTCTCTCCCAGGGGCTTCTTTCCTGTGGTCGTTGGCTTTATCAGAAGAGTGCCAGTCCTTGGGTCCCTCTTGAATTTACCTGGAATTAGATCAGTAAGTAGTCATGTATTTAGCAGTATATTCAAATAATTGCCATCAAGATAAAATACTCTTTGTTGCTCTTCTGGAAATATGAGTGATAGGTGATTAATTGATCAGTTTTTTATTATGACATAGATCACCACATCAGACAGAACATGATTACCAGAGAAAAAATAAGCATTGCAAGTACTGTAAAACCTGGAACTTTTAATATTGTGCTGTTTTTGAATGTAACGTGGATTAATATTCTAAGCCACCATTTCCTTTGAGATTTGAAGGCGCTTTTCAGTGAATTTCACATGATCTTTAATATTGGAAGAGCAGTCAGGTAAAAAGAAAACCGTTGCTTCTTACATGTATTTTCTTTCTTAGACTAGATCACCAAATGGGTTACATTTTGACAGTTAAATACAGCACTGTTATACTGGGCGTCAGATGATGAGCTCCCGTCCCTGGCTCTGTGGACAGTTTGAGCAGTCTTGTCAAATCTCTGTGTCTAGAGTGGGCCATCAACTTTCTAAAGTTGTTCGTAGGTTCTTACAAACCTTACGAACCTTACAGATGTTTCTAGAGAGATGGCCCATCATATTTACTGAATTCTTAGACAGCTAAAGGATGACTGATCCACACCAGTCCTATTCAAAGCTACCTTTGGACAGAGACTGTTGTGCTTTCTCACCACTTACATTTACTTGAAAATTTAAGGATTAAGGAATCCATGAATATTTTCATAGCAGCTTTTAGTTTCCGTGTGCCTAGTTACCTGTTTGTGAGCAAGTGCAGTGTTGGGACACAGGCTGCTAAGGGGGTATCCTGTTTCATCTGCATTAATCTCCACCCTTATGCAGTAGTTACTGTTTATGCTTAGAATGGCTTTTGAATTAACTGGGACTTCTGTTATAAAGTTATAATAACTTCCAGTGTTCTTAATGTAAGGATTCTTGAATATTTGCAAAAATGGACACCTAATACTATACATTCTGTTTCCTATTATTTACTTAATTATAATATGTAAAGTAGAAACTGACCAGTGAAATTGATCTCTAAATTTTGAGAGTACAACCACTTGGGTTTGTAGCTTTTAATATCTTCACTAACTACTTTGTTTCAATATTTGTTTGCATCACCATCTGGAAAGCTGAAGAAAGCCCAATTACTTTATATCTGGGGTGGAGCAACCAAAGTAAATAACCACTTACATTAATGTTTGTTAAAAGATGTACTCAGTAATTATGAATTTATGCTTGCATTATTATTGCATCATTGCCACTTTCAGTCTGAAGTCCAGTATACACATTTAAAGTGTTTGTAGTCAATCGCTATTGTTAATTATTGAACTTAATGGAGTTAAATCTGTTTGTTCAAAGTCTACATAGGCCCAGAAGAGATGCACAGTTATGGTCAGTTGAAATATCTCGTTGGGTTCATTAATGCATGAATGGGCTGACATTTCAGCTTTTTATTTTTGTGTTGAGCTAGCAGTGTTAACTTCATTTTATCTAATTTTTTTCATTGTGTTGTGCATTTCTCATGTTGCACCCTTAAAGTCATATGTATAACATGTCATGCAAAAACAACCTGTAGAAAAAAAAATGTTATATACATTTATGTGTCAGAAGATAGTGGTGAGTAGTACTGGGTTCATCATCGTTCGCCATACCTTAAATTTCCATAAATGTTCTTACAAATCTGACTTTTTAAATTGATATAATGATATCAATAAAAAATTGATATAATGATGTGTACTGCTGTAGGCATTCTTCTAATAATCTGTTTTTCTTCTTGCAGTTTGTAGATAAAGTTGGAGAAAGCAACACTATGGTATAACAACGAGTGACTTGAAGACTCATTTAAAATATTGTATTATTTATGAAATCCTTTGAAGAATATTCAGCACAAAGTTAAATTACATGAAATAGCCTGTAATGTTTAAAACAAGTAGCCTACAAAGTACCAACAGCAGTTAACAAGGAAGCATCGAAAACAGGCTTCTAATCAAGTCATCTAGGAGTCAGCAAGCAAACCGCAGGGGATGAAATCTGTTACAATGCATTATTGAAACTCTTGAAGGCAATTTTTCTTGTATTTCCAAAAGGTGCAAAACCCAGCCATCTTTAGAGATGGGGCCTGCTCCTTTTCTATCCCTCTGGAGGTGCAGGCATGCCACGGGCATGTGCTGTTGAGAAATGCCCGCTGCAGTGACAGGAGTATTTCCAGTGTCTCTGAAGGTGACTCGTGAATCAGATGGGATTATGTCATGTTAGCGTATTAACCAAGGAAAACCCAGCTTGGAGGTTTAAATCACCTTTTTTTCCCTTTTTTTTTTTTTTTTGGTAAACTGATGGTTAAAGTAAAATTTTTATGGTTGACAACTTAATGCCAGATGGAAATCTCAATGAAATATTCTTTGTTGGAACACGCAGAGGTCATTCTTTACTAGCAGCTGACTAAAAGCTCTTTTTTGGTCAGCTGCATACTCCAGAAATACATTTAGTGCTTGGGAGTTTGTCGGTCGTTACATATAAATACCCAACAGAAAGCACTCTTGGCCTGGTCTGTTACATAGCTTATTTTATTGAATACTCTTTCATTCTAGATACTAAATGATGCAAACCAAATGGATTTTTCCACATCACGGTGTAGTTTTTCTTCCTTTTTGTAAATTTTAGCAGTTTATTATTTTGCTCTTCATAAATAAAAATAACTTGATAATGTATCAAGGTATCAAGTTATAACATGTTAAAAGGTTAACCTTAGAGCTGTTTTTTAAGGGCTGGTTATTTAAGGCTGAGTTTGCCCTTTTTCATCATAGAGATCAGTATGCATGAGGTGTACATCATATGATCACTCTTTGCCTTGAGTTCATGGAGAAAATATCTGTTTTCACATGCTGAAGTTATTTAACTGTAGTGAAGCTGGCTATCATTTCTTAAAAACATGACACTAAAAAAAAACAGTGTGTGGTGTTTGTCTATCACTGCTGCTTGTCAGGCAGTAAAAAACTGGTGGTTTCTTCATGAGTAAAGGTGACAGCTTTTGTAGTAGTTCTAGGAATGCATCTCAACAGCCATTATACTATTTGTTTTACCACTAATGATTGCACTATTAACTTAAAAAAAATAGTGATACAGCTTTTTAATGTATAAAATCATAATTGAAATTTGTGATTTTTATTTACAAATGTGTACAAAATAAATGACAGCTTGTGTTGTTTTTAGTTCAATCTCTTCATGCGCAGAAACTCCCAAACTTGCTCATGTAAAGACGGAAAGATTTGGCATACAGGCCAGTGGTTCAGTCTTGTGGATTTCTGTCTTTTTGGTACTGCGTTTGACTTACAATCTGTGAAAATAGGTAATATTGATGAAATGAGACTCCTACCTCAATAGTTCATGGAATCATAAGAAACCTAGTGTTGTGTCTAATGTTCTTCAAGGAAGTAATATCCTCACTTGGGGAGAGCGTCAAATATATACATATTTGGAGGATGGACTTATGAACGGTGTCCTGTCAGACTCTGTTACATGTGTTTTTGACTGACCCATGTGATTTATAGTGGCAAGATGATTCCACCCTTTTAGAGCAGGAACAATATCTGTTAGTGTAAGGAATTCTGTATTATCTAACTCCTTTGTAGAAGTGAATTTCTATCATAATGCTCTTTGCACAATAACAGACATCTCTCTCTCAACAATCTTCTTTCAGAAAGCATCATTAGACAGGTGTGTGTAAAGGATTTGATAATCTCCCAGTCCTCTTAGTAAGTTGAGAGACTGGAGCAGTTTTCAGTTTTAACTGAAGCCACAGTCAATCTCCAGTGTGAGCTTGGGCCGCCTGGCAGCACTGCATATTTCTTTTTCAGAACCATTGATGAGCCTCTATTTCTAAACCTACTAATCCTGTGATGGGAAGCATTGGATATCCTGTTGTTTCTTCCTTTCAAAAATTAGCCTTCTGTCTTTTTGACAAAAATATACTTTGGTTATTGCTATAAAGATGGAGGAAAAGGTCTAATACTACTTAGCCTTAACTGTTTTTGGCATTGTTCAAATGTATTTTCTGTAACAGAAACTTATTTGGAATGTTCTTTCTTTTCTCCTTATAAATTGTAATTCCTGGAGTTTCGCTGCTTTAAAAAGTCTCAGCCAAATTATATGATCTAACAATTGAATATTGTAAATACACTTGTCTTACCTCTCAATAAAAGGGTACTTTTCTATTAATTGGTGCTTGTCTTAGCTGCTGTAGCAAAATCCCGTAGATGGGGTGCCTTAAACAACATTTCCTTCTCACTGCCCTGGGGTCTGGGAAGTTCAAGATCAAGATGCTGACTGATTAAATTCCTTGTCGGAGTGGTCTCCCTGGTGGCCTAGCGGTTAAGTCTCAGCAATGACTGTTCCTGTCTCACCCGCTGCTCCCCTTAGCAGTTTATTTCAGTAAATCCACCTGTTCTGCTCCCCACTGTCTCTGATGAATCTTGTCCCTCCCAACCCCCCCTCCACCGTTGGCCTACACCCCAGTTCTTCTATGCAAAAGAAAAAAAAGTTCCCGTTGTGGGGACCCTTTTTTTGGCTTGTAAGTGGCTGCCTTCTCTATGTCCCCCATGGCCAAGAGAGCTCTGCTCCCATCAGAAGACACTAATCCCATCATAGAGGGCCCTGGCATAATCTCTGAACCTATTTCCTCCCTGCAATACCATCATATTGGGGATTAGAACTACCAACAGGAATTTTGATGGGAGGCAAATTTAGTCCACAACAGTGGTCAAATGTATATTTATTATGGAATTCTAAAATTTAGCATGGCACAGTAGCCACCTTATTTTTGAAAAATGAGCCTTAGGCAATTCCATTTTGTGAAACATTAATCACATTCATTTCCAAATTGCTTGACTGTAATCGTAAGATAGAAATGGACTTTAGATAACCCAAAGAAGTGGTCAACGAATTTAGAAATTGGTACACATGTGCTTAAATATCCTTTATCAAGGAAGGAATATATAATACTTATTTGTTAACAAAACCACTTAACATCTGCATTGTCAATTTTGTTAAGGCCACAAAACCACTGGCCAAGTATAGGACTAAAGTATCCAAGAAGTATGTGTTGAATCCAACAATTAAACTGCAAGTCTCAACTCTGGTGAACTGGAAGTCCTGAAGGCTCTTATTCCACCATCCAGCATAGCTTTCTAACCTCGAGGCCAAAAGATCCAACCTCTGCCCTTCTGCCACCTGGACCCACGTAGGAGATTGCATACGGAAGCAGTGAGCCCTAACTCCTTCCTCTACTGACTGCTAACACTCCCTCGCAGCTCTCAAGAACTCATTAAAAAGGTCAACTCTGTCATATCTTTCTGGACCCACTAGGCCAAAACAACCAATCCTTTCTTGTCCTCTCAGAACTTTGAACCTGTTTTGGTATTTGTTGAATTATAGAAAAAAGATTCTAAGAATTAGCAATGAAAGAAAGTAAAAGGAAGACAATGGGCAATGAATGGAGAGTTCCGCTTGGAATAGCAAGCCTCCTGCCCCTGAAGATCTTCTAACTGGCAGCTCTTTGGGGAAATTATTTCTTCCACCTGTTTGTGAGAGAACTGGCCTACTGGGTGGAGGAACCCTGGCACAAATAAAGCCAAAGTAGGAGACCAACCCAGTAGCTTCGTTCATACGATGCCTAAGCCCTAATGGCCATATTGTGCAGGTAAGCTTACTCAGGCGTTGAACAGTTGAACAATCGTCCTAACCTTGGGAGAACACAGTTTAAACAATGGCAGTCATTACTGTTTAAATGGGGCTGGGTCACTGTCCGATAGACTACAAGAATTCAGCTGACAGCAGCAATGCAGGCAAAATGGTCTCCACCGAATGTGCCTTTAAGAAAGATTAAGGATCCTGCTGGTTCCGTGCCTGTTGCTGGTCATAATGTCAGCAGAATAAAATATAATGGTTTTATCCATCATTTGATTCTTATAAAACAAATTTTCTTAGCCCATTTCTAGGCTCAGACTTGTAAAAATCTTTAAACTTTGTGATATAACAAGAACATTTTATTGGGAGTCAATGCCCTTTTGGAGCAAACAGTCAGGCACGTTACTTTTGATGAGACTATGGTATTGATCATCTGTCAAAACACTCTGTTCAACGTATTATACTGAAAATGGCAGCTTTGACGTAATTCTTGAGAATTCATTAAACTGTTGTAAACAAACCACATTTGCTTTTCCTTAAACTTGTAAATCCAAAACACGACATTACTGGCAATTCATTTTCCTGTCCATCTTTCTAAAGCCTGTCTGTGTTTTTGGAATGGAGAAGGGGGAGAGGAATTTTACTTGTTAGGTAACCAACAATTGGGTTTAACTTATGAATTCATTTAAACACATGGGTATTTTTATGTATTTTATTTGTTTGGAAGTTGCTACAATTCCTTGAAATTAAACCCTAAACTCCTATCTACTGTTTAAATAACATTAAATTTTTTTCCAGTTTTGGTGTTAATCATATCCTATTCACTTTTCAACCTACTTCAGTCTAGCATCTGTCCTCAAAAACTGTCATATTCCCAAATTCTGTGCACATTTCTTGGCTGGCATCTAGCTCAACCTTTCAACATTTCTTGAATATTCTCCAGGCTCCCATAGCCTCACTGCCTCTTCTGATCCTCCCTTCTCTCTGATACTTCACCTCAGCTTCCTTTGCTGGCTCTCCCTCTCTTATTTTCTGGGCTTATTTCCCTTATTCTGTCTGTCCCTTTCTCTTTTCTGTAACTTCATTTACTCCCAAAGTGCTATTCTTCAATCCCAGTTTTTCCCTGCCTTAAGATTCTGAAAGGGGTCTTCCTGGTGTCTCAGCACTATCAAGCTATTACCAGCCACTGCAGCAGGAGTTCTATCCCCCCAACCCCAACGCCCCAGCAGCAGCCCTCTCCGTCTCCCCACTGCTCCCCTCAGCAGTGTATTTCAGTAGATCTTCCAGTTCTGCTCCCCATTCTGTCTCTGGTGAATCCTCTCACCTGCTGCCATAGAATTCCTCAAATTCTTAAATCTGAGCATTCCTGCTCTTAGAAAAAAAAAAAATCTAGGCTAGCGACCTCTTAGCTGAGCTCTATAGAGCTTTGCATTTTTAGTGGCCTGATTAGTATTTCTATTTGGATAGTGAATATTTAATTTCAATATGTCCCACACACCACTCTTAATTTGCAGTTTCTAAAGTCTAATTTCAGCATGGCATGACCCAGCATTTAAGCTCAAAACTGAGAATCATCTTAGATTTCTTTTTCTCAGCCTCTGATCTCCCACTGACTCACAAGTGCTATGCTTTGCACCTCCACAGGCATCCAAGGTCATGGATGTTGAACTCTACTTATGCTTCATAATTCCTCTCTCTCCATTTTTACCTTCCTTGAGTAATCCACCACTTACTATCACAGCACCTTGCCTGCTTTTCGTGCATAAAACATGTAAAATATTGTGCAGTGTTACCAGTTCAGTGTTTCTCCCCTAAGCAAAGCAGAGACTGTGTTTTTAATGCAGTCTTGCATTAAATGGAAGAATGTCTGGCCATAGTTGCATTTAGTACATATTGCTTAAATAATTGAATGGGTAAGTAGTGAATGACTGATGTCCACTTCCTTTGAGATTCCCTAATCTCATTTCTCACCAGCAATGACTTGATAGCTAGTTACCAAGGTAAGTTTTGATTTTATTCATTTACTTTTGATTCTGCCTGGAGCTATTACTCATCTTTAAAATAATAATATACTTTGGGAAGCAAGTGGGAAAAGTAAAGGCAATGGTGCTGATACATTCAGAATATCTCTAGGTGACGTCATCACCGAATCTGAACAAATGATGTCCATTCATCAGTCATTCCTCTGCTTCCTGCAACTGAATCTCCCTGGAGGACTGTCAGAGCCTCTCAATCTTGAAGACTGACAAGATGTCCCTGTGGGCTCCCTCACTCTGCTGATGATTGGGAGGGGTCCTTGAGAACAGGATTTTAAAAGCCCCACCTTCCAAACAAGATTAGAAAAGTCCCTGGGATAGTTATTGCAGTTTCGGGAAAGGAGCAGAACATGAAGGTAAGTAAAAGTTTTACTTACTTGAGACTCATGAGCTGTTTTATAAAAAGCTTTGTAGCTTTTTACCTGTTTTATGTATACTGTGTTTTAGGGGCTAGAGGATACGCCTCGAAAATACCAGAATCATTTGATTTTTCAGAGGAAAAAAGTCATATCCATTCAATTCTTCATTTGGGCTAACTAATAAAAATAATATATTTCTAATTTTTTAAAAAAAAAATTGATTGTGTATAAATCAGACATCCTGCAGGGGAGGAGGCCAGAGAGTGGTCAGAGGGAGGGAGGGCGGAGCACAGGGGACTGGGGTGATGGTGCACAGGTGCATTGGTAAAGGAAACTTTATGGGAACTACGCCTGAGGGGGTGGGGGGGAAGCAAATATTGTTTTAAAATGAAAAATGTAAAAAATTTTTAAAATTAATTGTGGATTAATTTTATGGTGGACTGGGGGACTCTCTCCAAGTACTGGGCTATAAAACAACACGGGCGAGAGTGGGGGTTTTGTAATTGTCCAGGAATCAAGGAAGAAAGCAAAAGTTTCTTGTGGAACACAGAAAAGACTCTCTTTGATCTTTTCACCTAGGGATTCAGAAGTCTGACAGCAACGACCTTGGCTCTTCTCCTGGCGTTTTCTTTCTTGGGAAATTCCATTAGTGCCCCACAGGTGAATCAAATGCTAGCAGTGGAGCCCCTGCACGCTCTTTCCTTCCATCCCTCCTTCCTTCTCTCGTGTGCTTGTTTGTCTGCCTGTTTGCCCACGAGAGAACCGGGCAGCAGTGTGTTCCTAACTGCTCTTCTCTCCTCGCCGCTTTGTAGAGATTCTTGGACAGAAGGAACTGGACTCCTCAAGCTATGCTCTACCTGAAGGGCGCGCGTAAGTTTCAAACACTTTGCTCTTCCTGCTGCAGCACAGGAGGAGCCTGGAGGAGCTTGCATCCCCGGGGCAGGCGGAGGGAGAGCGGCGGGTGGAGAACAGTAGCGAGTTCGTCCCCTTACATCACCGCGGTCGTCCAGGTTTCTGGTGCTCGAGGACAGGGCCGGGCGGGTGGCGGGGGACGCTGCCTAACGATTCAAATCCTCCCTCCTAAGCTGAGGGCTGCAGGCTCTGGCTCGGGGAGCACTCCCAGGTGCGTGGAAACCTTGCACGTGATCCTGAAAGCAACCGGGGCGCCAAAGCCGCCTGGCCCGCGGCGGGCAGGGTGGGCGGGGAGCGCGGGCGCCGGCTCGGCCGGGGTGGCGCCCCGCACGCCCGAAACCCCGCAGCCGCGCGGATCTGACCCGGAGCCCGGGGGCGGCCGGAGCGGCCGGAGCGGCCGGAGCGGCCGGCGTGCGGGCGGGGGTCGGGCGGGGGGCCGGGCGCGCGCGCTGAGTCCCGCGTCTCGCCTTCGCAGAGGGGCGCCGCTTCATCGCCGACCAGAGCCGGAGGAAGATGCTCTCCGACCGGCCGCCGCCCGGTGAGTGGCCGAGGGAGCGGGGTTGACTCCGGCGCCCGGGGAGCTCCCGGGCTGCGCGCCCCAGGCCGCCCGGCGTGAGAGCTGGGGCGGGGGGGGGGGGCTGGGGGGGGGGCGAGGAGCAGGCACCGAAACTAGGGGCTCGCCACGCCCGTCACCCGGGGAGACAGGGCAGCAGGGGTGGCGGAGCCGGTGTGTGCAGCGCCCGAGCTCAGCTGCTGACCCGGGTGGCGGCGGCGCAGCTTGAACCTCTGGCCTCTGGGTGTGCAGGGGCGTCGTATGAAATTGTTATTGTTATCCAATTGTCATTACTATTAAAATAGTGAATTACTTACAAACTTCAAATACACCCCTCTAGTCTACTACAAAGAGCCCTTCAAAGCGCTGTCTCGTGTTTCAAGTCATAAATAGTAAGTGCAGGCCATTTAGAATTGAGCCTGGGGCTGTTATTTTTCAGGATAAGCCTCTGCATACCATTGTATTTAAAGAATAATATTACAGTTTTACATTTGATGAAGATTGAAATGCTAACAATGAGCAGGACATTTATTTTGAAAATTACCAAGCACTGTGTTGAGCACATAGTAGGTGGGCGATGCATTCTTGTTTGCATTTTTCAAGCTTGCAGTGTAAGTAAGCTCTTTCACTTTATGAGGATAAAATCCAACTTCAGTTACTTGCAATTTAAAAATCCTGGTTTGCGTTGAATCAGGTTTTGGTCTCTGACTGTTTCGATTTGAAATAACTGAATATTTAGCAGATACTTTTTTAATTAAATGATTACCTTACATGTGGAGAATGTACATTATTATCTCAAATTGTTTTGGAAGGAATACAGAAAAGGTGGGCCAGGCTGTGATGTGGATGACATCTAAAACTTTCTGCCCAGACATCCCTTATTGAACTCTGAAGGGGAAAATACTCTTGATCTGTTTATTTGAATCCTCCTTGCTCTCATGAAATTCCCTGGAAGGTGTAGTTGAAATTCTCTTCCATGACACAGAACACAACCAACTGCAAGTAATGTCCAAAGCAAGTGTAAAATGTTTCATTACTAAAAATCGGTCTTCTGCATAAGGAGTCTTGCTAAGGGATCAAACAGATATTTCATAGAGGTTTTTCTAATAATGTAGCAGAAAGGAGCAGGATTTGTTTATATCAATATTTCAATGCTACTGGACTCTTAAACATTTTGTTTCTTCAGAAAGACGAAGCGCAAATCCCCCAGCACTAACTTTTCCTGAAGCATTGGCTGTGTTGCTGGCTTCCTGGCAGAAACCACAAGGTATGAGCAGACCTCTTTCAACTACAAGACAAAGAAACTTTGATTCCCTTTGGGATGCTGTGTTGAATACAACAAAATTGCCTTCATTTAGTCTTTAGGATTTTTAAAAAATACTTAACAATGGTTACCAATCCTCGTTCCCCAAATTCACTGACAGACCAGTATATTCTCATTAAAGGAAATCCTAAAAAGCATGTCCTTGGTCAGCCTGGGGCATTTTATATAAAACCCAGAATCCTTAAGCTGTTGTAAATCTTTATTTCTCTTAGAATTCTACAACTGACTGAATAAAGCTCAAAGATCAACTTCATTATTTTATATTGAAGAAACTGAGCTCAAAAGAAGTTTAAATAACTACAAAGCCCATTACTAACACAGGATAAAGCCAATGAAATTACTGATTATCAATTAGTTTTTACTTACAAATATCATATAATTCACTCTATAAATATATGCAATTTTGTGTATACTTTATAACTTATTTTATGGCAGGATTTAGCATAAACTTTTAGTGGAGATACTGTGTAGTGGTGTGGTATCATTGAAGAGCTCTGGGTCATCTGACCAGAGTTAAAATCTCATTGTCACTTCTGTGTGATCTCAGGAAAGTAAAGACACTGTTTGAAGGCTTAACTTTCTGAGCTTTGAGAATTAACAAGAACATCTGAGACTTTGTAGCCACTCCTCTATTATAGCTGCTATTAGTGCTCTTGTTGGGAACCATGTGCCATACCAGACTCAGGTCCTATTAGGATGGTGTTTCTTGCTGAAAATCATGGGACCTCTTGTTGATTCTCAAAGAGAAAGTCACCTTCCATGCTTGATCGCTGTTCTGATACATACCTGCTTGAGCTAGAGGGCAAGTGATTTAAATCTGTGTGTCCAGTTCCTCATCTGTAACGTTTGGACCAATAATAGTGCCAGGTCCTTCTCAAGCGCTCAGGACTGGGTCTGGCCCACTGGTCACCAGCTGGCAGCAGTAAGACTTTAGCATAACTGCTGTGCCTCTGTTCTGCTCTTCATCCTACTTATCTTTTCACTGCAAAAGCCTTTTCAGTCTCAATCCTGCTTTTCCTTAATCTGCAATTTTGTCTGCCTTGCTGAGTTCGGAACACCTCTTTTTCCCTCCCTGAATTGTATTGAAGAGGAAAGGCTGAAGAGGGGAACCAGTAAGAAACTAAGGAAGTAATGTAGGAGGGAGGTGACGAAGTTCAGCTAGTCTGAGGGAACGAATGGCGAGGCCCCCTCTGAAATGCACTGGAAGGAAGAACATCACATGGGATAACTATTCATCACAGGTATAAATGAGAACCCAGAATTGAGCATGTTTTGAAGGGATTGTGTATGGGTTTAAAACAATAATGTCATCTTTACCCATATCTATAATCTAATGTTTTTTAGTAAGAACATAACTTTTAGATGCATCTATTGGGCATAATTTTTTGGTACTTTTTAACCAAGAAATAAAAATAAACTAAATGAGATGCCAATGGTGATAAGGAATGGAAATTTCTGTGGGTATGATTTGAGGTGATAGATGTTCCAGGGCATAAAGATGTTTGGAGCCCTAGTTCTCAGCTTTCTGTCCAGGGGCTGGTTCTAGCAGTTAACCCCAGGCCTGATGAACACACAGATTTCTTGCGTGAGGCCTATTGATCCTGATTATGTGCTATGGAAGTAAAGCCCCAGAACTTGTAACCCTAAGTAGTTCCCCCAGATTGTACTGATGATTGGTCAGGTTTGGAAGCAACTGGAAATTCAGAGCCATTGAACCAAGTTTGAAACCTTGGAAATGAAACCCCTTCATTGGCTTCCACTATATTGGGAGAAGGATAATAATAAAGCATTTCCTTTGGAGTGTACCTAGAAATCAAGGGGAAAGAGGGAAGATTGTGTTAGTGAAAGGAAATTTTAAAAAACAGCAGAAATGTAAGGGAAGAACCATGTAGGGGCAGGATGGGCACAGGGCAGGTTTTCTATGATCCAAGCAGGCAGGGTAAAGGAGAGTCCTGGAGCCCTCATTGGCTTTCTCAGGCTGTTATTGAGCTTTTACATGTAGTACAACAACCAGGTACACGGCAGGCGGTGGTACTGGGGGCCAGGAGGCCATTAGGTCTCCAACCCCCAGCAAGTCCTCACTCCGGGCTTCTCGCTCCTTCTTTCTCCCCTTCTCTCTCCTGCCTCTGCTTCTCTTGGTGAATATCTCAATACTGAGCCATGGCCCACAGAAATAAACAGCACAGCTTACAACAATGTAAAAACTGCAGGTATCCCATCAGGCAGGGCAATCCTAATGGCAGGAGGGCAGAAAAGCCTGAAAACTATTTCCGGTACAAACCAGTACACCAGAGTGTCTCAGAAATCAAGGGCGGGAAGTCTGAAATGAGTGATTAGAAACCCCCAATAAAATGGTCTGTAAGGATGCAGATGTTCAGGGAGGGGGAGTGTGTTGGCAGCAAGGGTCAGTCCATCTGCCCCCATTCAGGGATGTGAGTTGCTGAAGCCTTGTTTGGAGGGCATCTGGGTCAGGAATGTCAACAGCAGAATTGGGAGAAGGCAGGTGCTGGCTGGCATGGCTCAGTGCCCTTGCAATGAGCAAGATGGGACTAGCGGAGGTATCCAAGGTGACCCCTCCTAAGGTCAGCATTGGTCCCCTCGCTGATTTTTTTTTAAATATTTATTTATGCATACAAGAGCTGGGGCACAAGCCAGAGATGCAGGGGGTGAGAGGATCCACCAGAGACAGAGTGGGGAGCAGAACAGGCAGACTGACTGAAATATACCGCTGAGGGGAGCAGTGGACGAGACAGGAGAGGTCTGCCTCGCCATGTGGGTTTCTCCCTATCTGGCTGGGCATCGAACTCGTGCTGCAGAGGCTGAGGATTGCTTCATAGTGCAGTGTTTAACCCCTTGCACCAACAGGGAGGCCCCCCTCGCTGATTTTTAAAGTCAGCAGGAGGATGATGCTGGAGGCAGGTTGACTGATAGTCAAGGTTTGAATTTGATTGTCCAGAAGATGCGCTGAACCAGCAAGTCATCTAGAATGGAAAATGGAGAGTTCATTTTAAAGAGGAAAGTAATATTCATCAGAGGCTTCAGGAAAGGGTTTGACTGTAGGCTCCCAATACAAGTCAAGTTGTATTTAGAAAATAATTATGTTTTAATCATTGAAGTTTACAATGATGGAATGAGGAAACAAATTGCACTAGTCTAAATTGGTGAGAAAACTGTGGATTCCCATGTTAATCACTAGAGCACCTTTACTATTTTTATTCTACAGTTACATTATTTGGAAGGGTTCTTATTTTATATAGTGGGGTTTTATTTTAGTGGCTTATACATAGGAATGCCTTTCTTACTAAGTTTTTTCCCCATCTCTGAAAAACATTCCATTGTCTACCATATTTCACACTGTGTCAGCTGTCCAGGTTAAAGTGATTCTATTATAACTAACTGGGGGGGGGGGATAGAATTTTATGTAGAAATGACCTTAAGAGAAAATTTTGCAACTTCCCTTCTTCTCCCCATTGTGGTTTTTAGCCTTTCTCCTCATTTAGAGACTCTCAGGAAGCTGTGTTCATCTGACTCAGCTCTCCCTGCTCTATAAAGTTTAACATTCCCATCCAGCAGTTTCCCTTCTTTTTATATAATTTCCCCATCTACCTCCAGCCCCACGCCCACCCCATGCTCCAGACCTCTAGTTAGCTAATAAGAGATACTTTTAACAGCATTGACATGTCTTCTTTCCCAAGTTAAATGCATTTGAACAGGAATCCTAGTCAGTACCTGGATGCCAGTGGATGATTCTAACTCAGCAACAGTTCTCATTCATTATGGAGATTTGATGTAAAATGTCAATTCCCCATGGGTCCCAAGTGAGGGGAAATTTCTTAATTAAATCATTCAAAATCCAATTTAGGGAACTTCCAATAGCATTGTGCACCCATTAACATAACTAATATAATCTAATATTTATTTGGGAATGTTTATTTCCTGAGATTCTCTTCACTTCTTTTAAACCACAGAATGTCTACTTATTTGGGGTATTATTTTTTTTTCTTACAGTTGCAGAAGAAAACTTTGATCAAAGCAGACTCCTGGAAGACAATCTGCTAAACTGGTGAAAATATACCAGATTACACTAATGATAGTTCTATTCTTGTTGAAAACGTGAACCATGTGAATAAAACCCTTGGGCCTTTTTACTTCATTTGTAATCTTAGGAACATGCACAGCTGATTTTATTCTTCCAGAAGTAAAAGTACTGTAGTGTTCTTAGATGAGACTATCATAGCCTTCTTTCATTCCTTTAGGTTCTATTGAAATCACCCTATGTCCCAATCGTGGATTTTTCTAGAGCATTGATAAGTTTAAGACTGAAAACTCTTTAGAGTCCTGTTTTTTGTTTTTTTTTTTTTTTTTCATTGCAACCAGTCCTCATCTGGATGCAATAATTTAGAATTGTTAGTGTTTTTATTCTGTTCCCACTTGCCTTGTCTCATCACTCTGTGACAATCTCCCATTCTTTTCAATCACCCCATTTCCAGCCTCCAAGAAGGGTGAGAAGGAAGTGCGGTAGCATGGCAGAGAGGAAAGTAAATCTCTGAGCTGCTGGTTCAGGAGGGCTCAGTTCTAAGAGAAGGAATGGGAAAGAGATGGCTGGGGAGAAGTCCTGCAATTCCAACCCTTTGGTGTGTTCGCTGAGAATGGGACCATCTGGTACACAGGAGCCAATAGAAGTTTCCTCAGTAAGATCCTCCCCACCTTGTGATGTTTTGGGATCTTTCTGAATTCAGTTTAGAAATAGGGATTTAAAAGTTACTGGAAATAAGCAGAGACACACTTTGCTCCTTGCACATTATACAGAGAACAAACCAGTTTTTCAGAAGTAAAAATTACCATCCCATTATCCAGACTAAACAGACTCAAAGACTCTTACTTGAATTTGTAGAACCCCTAGGCTTTGACAAAAACATTATGTATTTACTCCTTTTCAAATCAATTTGGGTTAAATACGATCTGAAAAAAATGCACACACACATCCCTGCCCCACAGCAAGCATAATATTTTTATTTGGAATCATCATATGACTGGCAAGTTAACTTTTGATGTAATTAATTGATGGCTATCACTGGTTAAATGTCATTAGTGAAATATATTGTTAATTCTTACTGTCTTCAGTGTGTAACCCTTTTTTAGTAGCTAGAAAATACCTTTATGTGAATGTGTCTGAAAGTAGAAACTGTTTACAATTTCACTGTGTTAAATAATCAAAACCCTGCTTGTAAGATTTGACTGCATCTTCTTTCATAATTGAATAATGCAACTATATTCAAGTTAATGTACTACTGATATCTGCCCAAGAGATAATATACTAGCATTAAAAAAATAATCTACATGGCATTATAATAGGCATGTGTCATTAATTGTAGTTTGATTTTGAAGTGGATTTCTAGACAATTGCAAATCATTTACTCAGGTGACATAAATTTGAACATGTCAGTTATTTAACCATTATGCCAAGAACACTTTTAAAATCCATCTTCGGACACAGCACTTCCTACAACTGCTTAAAACATTCTCAAGAATTTCTTTTTTTTTTTTTAATTTATGCAAGAGCTGGGTACAGGCCAGAGGTACAGGAGGGTGAGAGGATTCACCAGAGACAGAGAGGGGAATAGAACAGCCAGACTGGCTGAAATACACTGCTGAGGGGAGCAGTGGGCGAGAGAGGAGAGGTCTGCTGCGCCATATGGTTATCTCCCTGGCCGGCTGGGAATTGAACCCACGCTGCAGAGGCTGCAGACAGCTTCACAGCGCTGTGCTCAACCCACTGCACCACTGGGGAGGCCCAAGAACTTCTTAATAACCCATTTTAAAAGCTGTCTAATTTGCCCAATAGGTATTAAAATAATATCTGCTCCAAATGTTATTAGTACTTGAATTCCTGGACTGCCCTCTTGCAAGATGTGCTGATTAATATAGTAGTGCATGAAAGTCCCTATGCCCAATTTGCTGTAACTCTCTCGGGGCATCTTTGCAATTCTTTTTCTTTCTCTTCAAAACTGAAACAAACAAGTGATCAGTGATCAAAATGTGTTCCCATTGTATAGCTATATTTTAAAATTGGGAAATTTCTGCCTCAAGTGCTTATCCATGTTGTCTACCCCCACTCCAGGTCCAACTGATGGCCACTTTCCCATAGTTCCAGTTCCCTCCCCGCTCTGCCTCTGGGTCCTTAACTCAGTGGCTCTCTGTCCCCACTTCCCCACCCCTGAGGTTTTCCATTAGCCTTTGTTCCCCTGCCTCTGCCTTCCACACCCATCATTGTGTTCCTTAGTGAGGAGACAAGGAAGCTTAGAGACTATCATATCTTAAAATTAGCCTCCAACTATCATTTCTTGTCTACCAGCTTATGAGGAATGACAGCTGTGTCCCATGGACCTTGAGTGGCATTATATTTCACCCCAGGAGACAGGGGAGTCAGGGATACAGTGTGCTCATCTGCTGGACTACACATTCCTTTAGGAAGAGTTGGTTTCTAATCTGATTTGATCCTTCTAACCCCCACGTGAAGTGGGCGATTGTTTTCCTTAACTTCATGGAAAGTAAGACTCACTCAATGAAGCCCCTTGGATGGACCCCATATACTCGACTAGTCCCTCTTCAAAGTCCTCCCAGTGCCTGGAAGTCTGTTGGCATCATATGTCCTCATCCGCATGTGTTAAGACCTGCTCTGTTCACCCAAACTCTGGCCTTGGAAGGAAGGGCCATACAAAGCACACAAGCTCGCTGGTCAGGCACACACAAGTTGCTTTCTCCAGTTCTTGTCCTTCAACTTGGGAATATACACATTCTTTAAAAGCATTTATTTTTTACGCCTGTTTCTCCCAATAAGACCATTCATTTATGCAACAACTTGCATCATGAGATTGGTTGGGAGGTGTTGGGTTCAGAAAGCCGGGTCCTTGGGTTACCTCTCAGAAAAGTTTCTTCAGAGCTCCCCTTTCAGTGGCGCACGGCAAGCTCTCCCATGAGGCAGAGATGTTCAGTTATATCCAAAAGGGCCGGTTTATTATGAAAAGGGAAGGGAAGTAAAGGACACTTTACTGCCTTGGACAAGGACAGCTTTGCTAAAAGAGAGGCCTGCAGAGTCCTAGGCGGCAGCCATTGCGGGAGGAGCTGCCTCTTCTGCTTTGCCAAGGGAGAAGCCTGGTGAAGAGAAACACCCACATAGGCACAGGCGGGCAGGAGAGCTGCCTCTGCCAGTGCAGAAGTTGCACTGATAGTCTTTTTTTCTCTGGGAGGGGTTCATTCCTTTGTGGGATTGTTCAGTGCTGTTAAATTAATTATTTATAGGGTTGGTGCCCTGAGTATTTTTCTATATTTGGTCTGACTAAGTCCATTTGAAAGGACCTGTGATTTTCTTTTTCTTTTTTTTTTTTTTTTTACAAGGGCCCTTAATCTCCATATGCCCACCTGGTCTTTACCTCCAGATACAGGTGGTTTAACAACTATGTTAATCATTTCTACCTCTACCTCCAGCTTCTGGCCTTGTGCGAGCCAGTTTCTGGTCTTACGATGCCTCCTTCCTGAATTTTCTACTCTCAGCCTCCACCATATAACACTGTGCTAGACACAGAGGCATCTACCAGTGATGCTATTGGCTTCTCACTAGGCTGTATCAGTCTGGAGAAGGATGAAGGACTGGAGCAAGGGCATGGAGTCCAGTGACAATAAGCATCATAGGGCAGGGTAAAAGGCACCTCAGAGCCCCCAAACGTGCCTACTCTAAATGGGTTCTGCCATTTAAACAAAACATGCTCATGTGTAAGACCTTCAGTAGAAAATTAATACAATCAGCGTGTAATAATTAGTGTGCAGCTAAGATAAAAGAAAGAAAAAATATATTTTTCAAAGCAGGCACCCAAGTTTACCCATTCTCATGGGTAAATGCCCAAACAGGGTTAGCCCAAAGCAGAACTGTTGAGGTACAGAAGCTTGTGCCTAGTATAACGGCCCTCTTGTGGGGACCCATAGAAAAAGGGTAGAAGGGGCCAGGCGTGTCTGGAAGGAGAAGAGCAAAATCAAGATAAAGGCAGCCACTGTCAGCCTCCTCACAGGCCTCTCACTCACATCTCTGTCTCATGTCTCTGATGCCAGAATTGTAGGTTTTCAGGCCTCATCTCCCAGCCAGGAAGGGATCCCAGGCTGCAGGGGCAGCGCTGAGTCCCAGCCACTAGACCACCATGGGCTGGTGTCTCACGAAGCCGCAGCAGGAACTTCACAGACGCTCAGGCAAGCAAGCGAGAAGAGGCAGGTTTGTTTAGAGAAAGAAAAAGTTTATTGAGGAGAAAAGGAACAGAAATAAAGTGGACTCCCAGGCCATGAAACCAGGCCAGGGAGGGGCAAGGAAGCCAAAGTGGAGTCGTGTCTCAGGGAATATAGACCTTCTTTCCCTCATTATTCTAAAGCTCCACCAGTCTCTCTGTGATTGGTTAGTTCTCGGTGTCTCACTCACTGCCTCAATGTCTCTGTGCCCAGAACTAAGTCTCTGTGTCCCAGCCTTATCTTTTTCTTCACTGTCCTCTATTTGGAATGTCTTGTTGACCCTCATAGTCGTTAAACCAGCTATAGAGAAGTAAAGTATCTGGAGGTGAAGATCAGGTGGGCATATGAAGATTAAGGGCCACTGTAAAAAAAAAAAATCACAGGTCCTTTCAAATGGATTTAATCAAATCAAATATAGAAAAATCCTTAGGCACTGTAGGGTAAGTAAAAATTATCAGGATTTCCCGCCCTCCCGCCATTAGCATTAATGATAGACACCTGTGAGCTTGCACACGTGCCTGATGGTGGACACCTGGAGTAGGGTGTGGGCCTGTGTAAGTAGGTGCGCCTGGGCTGAGAGACTGGGCTTATAAGTGGGGGCATCACGGGAACCCAGCAGTGGTAGAAACAGTAGTAGCAAAGGAAAGCAGAGAAGCGGAGACCACAAGAGAGCCCAGGAAGAGTGAAGATTCGCTGGGGGCTGGGAGGCCTGCCATCCTCCCAACCCCCTGCCTGCCGTACCTGGTAAAAGCTCAACAAAAGCCTGAAAAGCCACCGAGGGATCCAGGACTCTCCTTTACCCATCTGCTCCGGAACATCGAGATCCTATTCTGTGCAGGTCCTACACTTGCCCTTTTGGATATAACTAAATGTCTCTGCCTTGTGGGAAAACTCACCCTGTGCGCTGAAAGGGGAGCTCTGAAGAAAGTTTTCTGAGAGGTAACCCAAGGTCCTGGCTCTCTGAACCCAACACCTCTCCCAACTGACATCAGTTATGGTAAGGATGAAACCTCTGTTTATCATGAGATTTTTATGGCTCTTCAGCAAATGAGGCTTAATATGGTAACACAAATGCATTTCATGTTTTATCTGCTCTCCAGGGCCTGAGTTTTGTAAACTGCTCAGCATCCACAGGGCATTTTTCAAGGGTTAGGCTTTTAGGTAATTTGTTGCCCTTCTTGAACCTCTAACTGCAGTGAGCCGGCAGCCATCTTTCATTCTGGCTGGATTTTGCTGCCTATATCCACTGTTCTCCTTTTTCCTAATAATGAGGCAGTAGGTGAGCTGGATTATAATTTGCTGCTGCTCTGAACCAACTGTCACATCATCATTCTTATTCCTCCCTGGTTGCCATCCACAAATCCAGTACCCAGACGACCAACATGGTTTTAGAGCCTATACTGACCTAGGCCAACGGCAATGCCAGCCAAGGTGTTAACTGGGATCTAAAGGTAATGAAATTCAGTTGTTACAAAAAGCAATCCAAGAATGAATGTGTTTTGTTTTTGCTTTTTTTCTCAATTTAGATTTGATTACATTGAAACTATAAATCTGTTTAATTGAACCCATTCACATCACAGAATGATAGAGACATTATTAAAAATAAGTAGCTTCTTTATTGTCCTTTTGTTAATTTTTTAAAAGATGATTGATTTCCAGTGTAACCCTTCATGAGTCACTATTTCATAGCAGGTGCTTCCTAGTAGGTCTTATTTAAATGTCTATTTTTATTAAAGATTTGTTTACTTATGCATACAAGAACTGGGGTGTAGGCTAGAGGTGCGGGAGGTGAGATGATTCACCAGAGAGAGTGGGGAGCAGAACAGGCAGATCTACTGAAACACACTGCTGAGGGGAGCAGCAGGCAAGACAGAGAGGTCTGCTGCGCCATGTGGGTCAGCTCACTGGCCGACCAGATATCAAACTTGTGCTGCAGTGGCTGGCGATTGCTTGATAGTGCTGTCTTTAACTTCTGCGCCACCAGGGAGGCCCTAAATGTCTAGTAAACAAGCCATTATTAATGAAAACTAAATTTTTAAAATATTGATGCATTTATTTATTTGTAGCTAACAATTTATTATTTGCAGATGATTGAACAAGTTTTCAAAAAGGTTTTCCTTTTTAACAGAAAAATTGTTACAGTTGGATGGACAGAACAGATAGTAACATTTTCCTATGATTTATTTGAGAAGTGACCTTGTAATATACAATAATATGCATCTAGATCGGGACCTAGGATAGCTTATTTCTAATGAATTTTGATTGTCTGCAAAGTTAGCTATAAATTCATGGTTCTGATTCATGTGAAAAATGAAAATAATTGCTAAGGCCAAGTTTGAAACATGTAGGTAGTTCACATTCATGGCTAAGATCAAGGCCTTTGAGGGCGATGGGGGACTGTTTTGGTAGGGTATGGAAGCTGTATAAATGCTAAGCAAAGAATTATGGTGATGGCAATTTTAAAATAAAAATTTTAAAATAGTCGTCAAGGAAAATTCTTATCTATTTAAAAAAACACTCCCCAGTCTTTCCTCTTTAATTAATATCCTTCCTCACACCTAAATGCGCTGGGGAAAAGGAATCTGGGAAAAGAATTTGGATTTTTTTTTTTATAAATTACAAAAATTGCCACTCAATCTCCATGTTCCAGGCAGAGAATACATTTCAAGAATACATGTCATTCCTACTGTGTTCTCACTATATTAACTCTGCCCAGCAAGGGTGGAGTTCAGTTCTTGTATTCACCATGCAGCTTTTTCTTCCCCTGAGGAATATGACCCAGGGAAAAAGGTGACTTGATATTTAACCGGTCCCTTTCTGCCTCCTCTTCCTCATCGTATCGATCCTCCTCATCTTCATCTTCCACATCACTGCTTTGAGGACTGGAGACCTGAGATCCTGATGGAGAAGGAGGAACTGAGGAAGGTCTGGGGTATTTAAACCCTTCTGTCTGCCAAGACAAAAATGAAACAAACAGTGTAAACAATGCCTTGATTTTCAGTGGTAAACACTGGGAGGGCATACAATAAACAATAGCTGTTAGCTTGGATTCATTTTGATTCTGGTTTCACCAAGCTCAAGAAATATTCATTGTATAAATAACTTTATTAAGCACTAATGTCTAATGCTATATGATGTCTAATGCTATATGATGCTAATATGAAATGTATTCCTTTTATTTAATCTTTGTAACAACACTGATAACTTCGTTCTTCCCACTTTACAGAAGAAAATTGAGAATCAGAGAGGCTATATGACTTGCCCAAGGTCACGCAGCATGTAAGTGGAAGCAACATTATTATAAAGTATAATAGTCTGTATCCTTAGTTATCCCAATTAAAACAATACCAATTAAAAGGTATTGTTTGAACTTACCATAAAGAACTAGCTTTCAAAACAAATAAGCAATATATAATATATTTACCGTTGGTGGTGATATGGGTTCCATATGGAATTTGTCTGGAAAAGCTCTGCTTAATGTCAGGTGCCTGGCATGCTGGTGATACTAGGATAGAAAACCAATTTGTGGGTCAAAAAAAAGTTCTATATCTCAATAATTAAGTTATAAACTCTTGTTCTCCTAGTTATGAAATATTTTTTTTAAGTGGCAAATTTATTTATCCTACAATTGAGTATCAGAAAAAATGATAGAGTTCAATTATTTTTTAAGTGAATGGGTAAAGAAAGGCTACAGAAACTTGGAGGAAAAAGCCACACTGATGAATTCTAAGTGGCACTGGGCACTAATTCAGTGGCACTAAGGCCACTGAAATCACTGATCTCATTCTCCAGAAAAGCTGCTGTGGCCTGGAGAAAAGATGGGGCCTAAGCAATCAGGTGAACTGAATTTAAATCCTGCTTTGGACCTCAAGTAAGACACACTTGCAAAGGCCTTAAAATTCTAATTGTATTGTCAAAACAAGACAGGGAAATGAATCACCCAGGGTTGCAATGAGCACTGGCATTGGGGTGTGTAGAAGCTCAGCAAATGGTACCATCTAGCATGTGTTTGGGGACACATGACAGTATTAAGCAGACACATTGTGTGAAAGCAAAGTCCGCTTAACCATTTAATTGATCTCACCTGCTACTACTGAGACCTGCTGCTACTGGGCTGTTAATGTATTTTTCTATTAAATCATCAATACTAGGATATAAAAACATCTGCGTGATTATAAAGCTATGTTCTGACTGAAGAGACTTTTCTGTTCTTGTCATTTTCAAAAACAATATAACCTTCAACCCCCACTGTAGTGGAGGAATAGGGTTGCTGATGTTTTCCTTGCCTTCATAAAACATTTCTACCTGCCTGTAACATCGATTTAAGCGTGGACACAGAATAACTAGTAAGATTCATATGTGTGAATGTAAAATGTTGACTTTAGGATTTTGAAAACTCATGCAGTTTAAAATTATGTGAAAACATCACTGAAATTTCAACAATGATGATCCTGAACTGACTTCTCAGGTGGCTAACAGAATCAATACTTTGAGAGTCCAGTGGAGTTTTTTAAGTGCTCCTCATGTTGGTCACAAACTTGCTCACTCTGCCTAAGTATCTCCAGTCCAGAAGATCTGAGAGCCTCTCAGTTCGATTCCTCTGGATAATTCTTTGGCGGCGTGACTGTTTGCAAAATCCATAGAGAAACTGAGTCAGCTGATTGCAAGAATCGTCTGGAGAGCGAAACCGCCTGTCAACAATGTAAATACCTGAAAGGCACAAAAACCAAGAAAGGTGTGAAAGCTGCTCCCCTTCCTCAGCTTCTGTATAGACTCTATGCATGAGCCACTGGCTGACTCCCCTACACACCCTGCTTCAACTTTTCCCTTCTAAGGCTGTTTTTCTTCTCTGATCTCTTAAGTACTTACAGGTCACCAATGCACTGCCAACAAAATGAGTCCTGATTAAAAAATAATAATAATCTGGCGGTATAGGAATACCCGGATCAGTGATTCCCCCTGGGATTGCTCACTAACCAGGAATTCCCATTGGGACCTGGTGTCCATGCTTTCTAGGTTTGTTCCCAGGCTTCCACCCTGATGAGGCCAGGGCTCAGAAACAGCAATAGCAAAAAGCAGGGGACTGGTCATGTCTGGGCAGAGAATCCACCAGACTCTTGCTGCTAGGCAGCCTAGACATGCAGATGATGATAAGCACATTCTCCTGCCATCTTCAGCAACTTAAGTGAATTTCACTAAGTGGGCATGGACTTTCAATAATGCTGCTGATCAGTGTATGTACTCTGAGACTGTGGCTATTATAATATTACTTCTGGGGAGCAGAGGGTCAACCAGTTCAGAAAATAAAAAGATAACCGGGCAAGATTAGTCAAAGTTTAGCCTACTTTTACAGTTTGTCTTTTGGGTAACTATTTCATATTAATAGTATTTAAAAAAATTGTATTATTTTTATTGAGGTCACATTGCTTCCCACTCTATGATTTAGGGGGGTACAGGTTCACACCTCTTCATACCACACCCACCACCAAAACATCCATAGTCCTCCACCACAGCCCACTGTGCCCCCTCCGCCGTTTGCTCTCCACTTCCACCTTCCTGTTCTGGGAGCCTCACTTTTGCCGTCAGATTTCTAGGCTTTGTTTTTGGTTTAGCTCTGTCTATTCTTTTGCTTTGTTTTTTTATATTCCACATAATGAGTGACATTATCTTCTGACTTATTTCACTTGGTATCACCCCTCCAGCTCCATCCATTGTATCACGAATACTGAGATTTCTTCCTTTTTTATTTTTTTTTATTTTTTTTTTTTTTTTTTTTTATAAATTTTATTGTTATATTCCCATACAATTGCCGCCCCCATTCTGACCCCAATCCCTCCCCTCCCGCCCCGCCCCCCTAAAAGTGTCTCTGGTTCATAGTTTTTTGTTGATTTTGATTTTCACTTTCTTATAGTTTTTCATTTTCCTGGTCCATTATTTAAGTTTTCTAGATTCCTGCTATGAGTGAGACCATCCGGTATTTTTCTTTTTCTTTTTGGCTTATTTCGCTGAGCATGATCCCTTCCAGCGCCATCCATGTTGCAGCAAATTGCATGTGTTTATCTTTTTTGAATGCTGAGTAATATTCCATGGTATATATGTACCACATCTTCTTGATCCAGTCATCTATTTTGGGCATTTGGGTTGTTTCCAAAGCTTAGCTATTGTAAACAGTGCTGCTATAAACCATAGGGGTGCAGGTGTTCTTTGGAATTGATGTTTCTGTGTCCTTTGGGTAAATACCTAGGAGTGGAATTGCTGGGTCATATGGAAGCTCTATGTTTAGTAGGTCCAGAAATCTCCACACAGCTTTCCACAGTGGTTGGACCAGTTTGCACTCCCACCAACAGTGCAGAAGAGTTCCTTTTTCTCCACACCCTCGCCAACATTTGTTGTTGCTAGTTTTTTTAATATGTGCCATTCTCACTGGTGTAAGATGGTATCTCATGGTAGTTTTGATTTGCATTTCCCTGATGACAAGTGATGTTGAACATTTTTTCATATGCCTGTTGGCCATTTGCATTTCCTCTTCAGAGAAGTTTCTTTTAAGCTCTTCTGCCCATTTTTTGACTGGATTATTTTCTTTGTTGTTGTTGAGTCTCATCAGCTCTTTGCAGATTTTTGTGATCAGTCCTTTATCATTAGTGTTGGGTGCAAAATGTTCTCCCAGTTGGTGGGGTTTCTCTTTGTTTTTGTTATTGTCTCTTTTGCTGTGCAAAAGCTCTTTAATTTGATATAGTCCCAGCTGTTTATCTTTGCCTTCACTATCACTGCTTTGGGTGATGTGTCTGTAAAGATGTCTTTGATGTGCAAATCACGTAGTGTTTCGCCTATATTTCCTTCTATATATTTATGGTTTCAGGTCTTATGTCTAGTTCTTTAATCCATTTTGAGTTGATTTTTGTGTATGGTGTGAGGTGGTGGTCAAGCTTCATTCTTTTGCATGTAGCGACCCAGTTTTCCCAGCACCATTTATTGAACAAACTTTCTTTGCTCCAATGCATAGTCTTTGCTCCTTTGTCAAAGATTAGTTGACCATAAATCTGTGGGTTTATTTCTGGATTTTCTATTCGATTCCATTGGTCTGTATGTCTGTTCTTGTTCCAATACCATGCAGTTTTGATGATTATGGCTTTGTAGTATAGTTTGAAGTCTGGGAGTCTGATGCCTCCATTCCCTTCTTTTTTTTTTCAGGAGAGCTTTGGCTATTCGGGGTTTTTTGTGATTCCATATGAATTTCATCAATAATTTTTCTATGTCTTTGAAGAATGACATTGAAATTTTGATTGGAATAGCATTGAATCTGTATATTGCTTTTGGAAGGATGGCCATTTTAATAATGTTTATTCTTCCAATCCATGAGCAGGGGATGTCTCTCCATTTCTTTGTGTCTTCTTCTATTTCTTTTAACAGTGTTTTATAGTTTTCTTTGTATAGGTCCTTTACCTCTTTTGTTAGATTTATTCCCAAATATTTGATTTTTTTTGTTTCAATAACAAAAGGGATGGTCTTTTCGATTTCTTCTTCTTCAGATTTATTGTTTGTGTATAGGAAGGCTACTGACTTTTGCGTGTTGATTTTGTATCCTGCCACTTTACTGAACTGATTGATGAGTTGAATTAGCTTTTCTGTGGAGTTTTTGGGGTTCTCTATGTATAATATCATATCGTCTGCAAATAGTGATAGTTTGACTTCTTCTTTTCCTATTTGGATTCCTTGGATGTCTTTCTCTTGTCTTATTGCCCTGGCTAGGACTTCCAGTATTATATTGAAAAGCAATGGTGAGAGTGGACATCCTTGTCTTGTTCCAGATCTTAATGGAATTGCTTTCAGCTTTTCACCATTGAGAATGATACTGGCTGTTGGCTTGTCATAGATGGCCTTTATGATGTTGAGGTATGTTCCTTGTATCCCAAGAACTTCAAGGGCTTTTATCATGAATGGGTGTTGCACTTTGTCGAAAGCTTTCTCAGCATCTATTGATATTATCATATGGTTTTTATATTTCTTTTTGTTGATGTGTTGGATAACGTTGATTGATTTTCGGATGTTAAACCATCCTTGTGCCCCTGGAATGAATCCAACTTGGTCGTGGTGAATTATCTTATGGATACATTGTTGGATTCTGATAGCTAAAATTTTATTGAGGATTTTTGCATCAGTGTTCATTAGGGAGATTGGCCTGTAGTTTTCCTTTTTTGTGTTGTCCTTGTTCGGTTTTGGTATTAGTGTAATGTTGGCTTCATAGAACGTGTTTGGTATTGTCCCTTCCTTCTCAATTTTTTGGAAGAGTTTGTGAAGGATAGGCACTAATTCGTCTCTGAATGTTTGGTAGAATTCATTTGTAAATCCATCAGGTCTGGGCTTTTGTTTTTGGGGAGGTTTTTGATTACCATTTCAATTTCGCTAATTGTAATTGGTCTGTTTAGGTGTTCTATTTCTTCTTTATCTAGCTTTGGGTGATTGTAGAGTTGTAGGAATTTGTCCATCTCCTCTAGATTGTTAAACTTGTTTCCATATAACTGTTCATAGTAGTTACTGATTATTCTTTTGATTTCTGCTGTGTCCGTTGTGATTTCTCCTCTTTCATTGATGATCCTGTTTATTTGTGCTTTCTCCCTTTTTTCCTTTGTGAGCCTGGCTAGGGGTTTGTCTATTTTATTGATTTTTTCAAAGAACCAGCTCTTGGTTTCATTGATCTTTTGGATTGTTTTTTTAGTTTCAATTTCATTTATTTCTGCTTTGGTTTTTATTATTTCTTTTCTTCTACTGGTTTTGGGGTTTTCTTGTTGTTCTTTTTCTAGATCTTTGAGCTTCGAGATTAGGTTGTTTCTTTGCGTTCTTTCTTGTTTCTTGATGTGAGCTTCTATTGCTATATATTTTCCTCTTATTACTGCTTTTGCTGCATCCCATACATTTAGGATATTGGTGTCCTCCTTGTCGTTCAATTCAAAAATTTTTAATTTCTTCTTTGATCTCCTCATTAGTCCAATGGTCTTCCAGTAGTGTGGTTTTTAATCTCCATGAGGTAGCAAAGATCCTTGCCTTCTTTTTATGGTTTATTTCTAGTTTGATGCCTTCATGGTCAGAAAGATGGTTGATATGATTTCAATCTTGGTGTATCTGTTGATGTTTGTCTTGTGCCCCAGTATGTGATCGATCCTGGAGAATGATCCGTGTGCGCTTGAGAAAAATGTGTACTCTTTTTTTGGGGTTTAGTGTTCTATAGATGTCTGTTAACCCAATTGCTCTAGGTCTTTATTTAGAGCTTTGGTTTCTTTACTTATTTTTTGTCTTGTTGATCTATCCATTGTTGATAGTGGTGTGTTGAAGTCTCCCACTACGTATGTGTTTTCTCTGATGTCTGTTTTCAGAGAGGACAACAGTTGTCTGATATATTTTGGTGCTCCTTCGTTTGGTGAGTATATGTTATGAGTGTTATTTCTTCTTGAAGTATTGTCCCCTTGATCATAATGTAGTGACCATTGGGGTCTCTTTTTATCTTTTTGAGTTTGAAATCTGTTTTATCTGATATAAGTATAGCTGTTCCTGCTTTCTTTTTTGGTCCATTGCTTGTAGGATTGTTTTTCCATCCTTTAACTTTGAGCCTATTTTTATCTTTTGTAGCTAAATGTGTTCCTGGAGACAGCAAAAGGTTGGGTTTTGTTTCTTAATCCAGGCTGCAACTCTGTGTCTTTTTATTGAAGAGTTTAGTCCATTTACATTTAGAGTTAATATTGATATGTTAACATCTGTATTTGCCATTGTGTTGTCTTTCCTTGATTTTATTTATTTATTTTTTAATAACTTTTTTTTTTTTTTGCCTTCTTTCATTGTTATTCGTCGCTCTGAGGTTCTGGCTTTAGAACTCCTTGTAGTATTTTTTGGAGTGGGGGTTTAGTTGCAATGAAATTCCGGAGTTTCTGTTTGTCTGGGAAGGTCCATATTCTTTCTTCAAAGAGGAAGGAGAGCTTTGCGGAATAGAGTATTCTTGGTTGGCATCTGTTTTCTTGGAGTCTGTTGACTATGTCCCTCCACTCTCTCCTTGCCCGTAGTGTTTCTTCGGAAAGTCTGATGTCAGCCTGATTGGTTTTCCTTTGAATGTTATCTGTTTCTTCCCTCTTGCCAGCTTCATTATTTTTCCTTGTCCTGGATTCTTGGGAGCTTTACTATTATGTGTCTTGCTGTATTTTTTCCTTTCGTCGTGGAAGTTTGGTGTTCTTCTTGCTTCTTGTATATCAATTTTCAGCTCCTTCTTCACATTTGGGAAGTTCTCTTCTATTATCTCTTTGAATATTTTCTCTGTTCCTACATCTCTCTCCTCTCCTTCTGGTATTCCTATAACTCTTATATTTCCTTTCCTCATGGAGTCCGATAGTTCCCGAAGTCTTTTCTTCGTTCTTTTCCTTCGTACTTCTCTTTCCTTCTCTGTTTTGGTTCTTTTATTTCTGTGTCTTCAAGATTACTTATTCGTTCTTCCATTTCATCTATTCTGCTTTCATTGCTTTTCCCAGAATTCTTTAGTTCTTCCATTAATTCTTTGATCTCCTGCATTTCTTTACTTCCCTCTTTAGGGACTCAATTTCTTTCTTCTGACCATTGTTTTCCCTCTCTAGGGACTCAATTGCATTCTTCTGATCGTTGATTATTTTCCCTTATCATTGTTTTCCTTTATGACTTCTGTCAGTTTTTTAATCACGGCAATTTTAAAATTCTCTTTCTGGAAGGCTCAGAAATTCTTCCAAGTTATTGTCGTTGCAATCTGGGGGCTGGCTTTCTTTTTGTGGTGTGCTTTTTCTCTGGAGAGTTGCTAGGTTGCGTGTGGTTCTTCTCCTCCCTACTGTCTGTTTTCTAATTTGCCGTATGCGTTGGGACACTGTGTTGTTGGGACTTGCCGGCATCTTGGGTGGGCTTCTCTGTTCCCCTCTGGTTCTTCCAGGAGTCATCTGTTAGTTTTCAAGGCAGCCTTTACTGGAGAAAGGTCCTGTTCTAAAATGCCACCCCGATGTGGGGACACACTCCCCTGTGCGCCTGGTCTGCCCCGGCGGTGGGTTCCTGCTTCCCCTCTGGCTTGGACTGCAGGCCAGAGGGGGGTCTGGCGTGGGCGAACTTTCCCCCCGCTCACCTCTGGCTCCTGAGGAGACTTCTGCAGGTAGTCTTTACTGAAGAAATGTCCCTGTTCTAAAATGGTGATGTGGGACACACTCCCTGCGCTTTCTTGGTCTCAGGCACACACTATCTGCGCGCCTGGTCTGCCCCGGCTGTGGTTGCTCGCTCTCCCTCCCTGTGGGCTCCAGACTACTTGTTCAGAAGGGGCCCGGTGTGGGCTAACCCCCAGCTGGCCAACTAGCTCCTTCATAGCCTGTGCTGGGGTCAAGTCGTCTAGGTGGCACCAAGATCCTCCTAGAGCCCTTGGGAGCTGATTTTCCCACCCGTGGGACAGGGAGCAGAGCGGGGGGGTAGGGTACACCTCAACAGCTTTGGGGTGCTGTGTCTGCCTTGTGCCCCCACCGGGTGGGGAACCCACGCCCCTAATTTCGTGCCCCGGGTCTCAGTTCCAAAGCCCTCAGGTCAGGACGGCGGGCTGGAGCCACATATAAGTGGCGGCGGGAATGGCCGCCTTTTGAATCCCCTCCCCTGCCTGGGCGCTTGTTCCTGCTCACTCAGGGAGGGCCTCCCGCCCGGCTCAGTTCCAAAGCCCTCAGTTCCAGGACGCGGGCTGTAGCCCAGATCAGTGGCGTGGGAATGGCGCCTTTTGAATCCCGCTCCCCTGCCTGGGCGCCTTGTTCCTGCTCACTCAGGGAGGGCCTCCGCCCGGGTCTCAGTTCCAAAGCCCTCAGTTCCAGGACGCGGGCTGTAGCCAGATCAGTGGCGCGGGAATGGCCCTTTTTGAATCCCGCTCCCCTGCCTGGGCGCCTTGTTCCTGCTCACTCAGGGAGGGCCTCCGCCCGGGGTCTCAGTTCCCAAGCCCTCAGTTCCAGGACGCGGGCTGTAGCCCAGATCAGTGGCGTGGGAATGGCGCCTTTTGAATCCCGCCTCCCCTGCCTGGGCGCCTTGTTCCTGCTGGTGCTGGGCCCCTCCTTGGTGGGGGCTCTCTTTACTGGAGCCTGAGAGCTCACCTCTGCGGTGATTCCTGCAGGGTTCGCCTCAGCTCACGTCACGGGGTGTGGTGGCTGAAATAGTTCCTTTCACTCACAGTCCCACTTGCTGCATCCGTTTTTCTCTTGTTGGCGTTTTGTTTGTTTGTTTCCCTCGTCTCTGCCGGTCG
>NW_023601653.1:55185915-55207212 GCF_014898055.3 Talpa occidentalis | reverse complement strand
GACTCAACAAAAACAAAGAAAATAATCCACTCAAAAAATAGGCAGAAGAGATAAAAAGAAAGTTCTCTGAAGAGGAAATGCAAATGGCCAACAGGTATATGAAAAAATGTTCAACATCACTTGTCATCAGGGAAATGCAAATCAAAACTACAATGAGATACCATCTTACACCAGTGAGAATGGCACATATTAAAAAAACTAGCAACAAATGTTGGTAAGGTTGTGGAGAAAAAGGAACTCTCCTGCACTGTTGGTGGGAGTGCAAACTGGTCCAACCACTATGGAGAGCTGTGTGGAGATTTCTTGACCTACTAAACATAGAGCTTCCATATGATCCAGCAATTCCACTCCTAGGTATTTACCCAAAGGACACAGAAACATCAATTCCAAAGAGCACCTGCACTATTTACAATAGCTAAGCTTTGGAAACAACCCAAATGCCCAAAAATAGATGACTGGATCAAGAAGATGTGGTACATACACACCGTGGAATATTACTCAGCATTCAAAAAAGATAAACACATGCAGTTTGCAGCAACATGGATGGAGCTGGAAGGGATCATGCTCAGCGAAATAAGCCAGAAAGAAAAAGAAAAATACCAGATGGTCTCACTCATAGCAGGAATCCAGAAAACTTAAATAAGGGACCAGGAAAAAGAATAACTATAAGAAAGAAAATATCAAAATCAACAAACAACTATGAACCAGAAACACTCTATGGGGGGGTAGGGAGCTGGAAAGAAGGGATTGGGGTCAAAATAAGGGGGTTGTAATTGTATGGGGAATATAAAAATAAAATTTAAATTAAAAAAATTAGCTGTTAATGCAATTTTCACTGAGGCTATTTCTTTCTTTCACCTCCTTTCAAAAAGAACTGTATTTCTAGCAAATGAGCTCTAATTACAATCTAACAATTTCGGGTAGTTTCTTACACACCTGATGATTGAAGAAAAGGTAATTTTTAAATGTACTAAACTCAAAGGCATAAAGTTAATGGAAATTAGGTGAATGTTTACATATCTTCACAAATTAGAGAATTTACACCAAGAAACATTGCCATGACTTAATTTGATGTTTTTATTATGCTGAACTAATATAATACATAAATAATGCCAAGGGAAATTTCAGTATTTCGGATGTTGAAGTTGTCTAATAATGCTTTTGAAGTCAAGTATTATCTTAACAAGGAATCTGAGAGAAAAATTTGTCTTGAGAATTATTTGAATTGAGAGCACCATTTCATGTGTTAACCTTTTTATGTTGTCTACTGGAAGTTAGTTTAGCAGGACAGAGACTGCAAAATTGAGTAAAGATGTGAGCATCCTTAAATACAGACAGTACTGTATACAAACTGATTAAAAACAGAGAGACGAGCCATTTGGCAGAAGCAGTAAGATATCTGGAAAACAGGAAATAAGGATTGCCTTGGTCTTACACAATGTGAAGGGACTAAATCCTCTACTTGGAATAAATAGATCAGAGGAACTGACTCTCAGCCCTCAGCATCATCTACTATTGGAAATGAGATTAGACAGTCTCAGACAATCTTCATTTCAGCTGTGCTCAGTTTATGGAAATTCGCCAAAGTAGAATTTATCTAACAAAAAACAATGTTTACTCATTTACCTAAAGACATCAATAATGAAAATCACACACACACACTCTTCCTTAGCTATGCATTTTATAGGCATATGTGGACTCTCTTGTTTTACAAAATGAACATGTTTCATTGTTAAGAGCATCCCAAAAATGGTAACATGGAATTATACAAAGGAGTAAAAGAAAAGCATGAACTGATAAGAATTCAATGAGTGCACGCTTTCCAATTTCTATTAGACCTTTGCATTTCAGAGCTACACATGAGTTTACAATGGGTTATTTTGTAGGGTTTATCTTTCCATTGCCATTATTGCACACAACTATGCTGTTTTCATCTAAGTGTTTATTGAGAAAGCATTATTTGTCTATTTTGTGATAAGTACTGTGAATACAAGATTATTTAAGCATGATTCTTGTATACCTGAAGAAAAAAAAAAGCTGCTCTGCATTATTATCATTCTTTGAGCGTCATGTCTCCTCTGCACAGCAGAAGCTGTGCTACATAGGCCTTAGAGATAGGAACACAAGACCAAATTGCCAGTCCTTAACTTTATGAATGAATCATAGGCAGTGAGGTGTGATTGGCGCTATGCTGGCCGCTTGTTCTGAGAATGATAGGCACTAGTAGGAAAGTTACTATATATCCCACCACTAATCTATAACCTATAAATACTTTGAACACATGTATGCTGTGTTCACATTGTAGTCACAAAGCCTAGCAAAATATCTGGCTGCCTGATAGGTATCTAGGAATAGACATATAAAGAATAGGAAAATATGTATTTATTTTTGTTGTTGTTTTTACTGCCCTTAAATGAGAAAAACCAACTTTTTCTTATTTAAGGAAATATTAAATCTTTATCTCCCACCCCCCATATTTCGTGATCAGGTAAGGCCAAGATAAGCCCCGACATCACTGGAGAGAGCAGCAACATATAGACTTGGAAACAGCCTGAATCATTGGTAACATTCTCTTATGAAAACATAAGGAATGCATCTAATAAATCAAATTTGCAGTGTTGTCAACATTTTTCTAATTTATTTGATTAGTTTACCTGAAAAACCTTTATAAATATATTATTTAAGAGGACAGTATATTATTTTCTTTCTCTGAAAAAATAATGCTTTTGTTTTTTTGCATTTTAAAACTGCTTAGTATGCTTTTGTAAAAGGAGATGCAGGAAGAATATGACAGCTGGGTTTACAGACATCTATGGACTTTTTTTTGCCATTGAGATACCTTGGTGTGTGTTATAACCAATTACCATAATAGGAAGTCTTGGAGGAGTGAATTTGGGAGTGGGTATGGTAACAATTTTGAACCCATAGTGCTAGTTTCATTTAGAAGTCCTTACCTCCTAAGAGATAGTTGCACATAGCATTGTGAAAATCCTTTGAAAGTGTCAGACTACAGATACAGATTTAGAAAACTTATGAATTAAAGCAGATGAGGTCACCCAAGTAGGAAGAATAAGGAGAATAAGGAGATAGTTAGTTGTCTGCAATATGCAGTAGCATTATATTAGAAGTCCTTTAGAGTAGGAAAGTACTAAATCATTTTGTGATATCAAATTAAAGTGGAACAAGGACTTTCCAAAAGCTACCCCAGATAATAGTTTGATTTTTTAAAAAGATTTATTTATTTATACAAGAACTGGGGTACAGGCCAGAGGCACAGGAGGGTGAGAGGATTCACCAGAGACAGAGCAGGGACCAGAACAGGCAGATCTGTTGAAACACAATGCTGAGGAGAACAGCGGGCGAGACAGGAGAGGTCTGCCATGCCATGTGGGTATCTCCCTGACTGACTGGGAATTGAACCCGCGCTACAGAGTCTGCAGACTGCTTCACAGCACTGCGCTCAACCCGCTGCACCACCAGGGAGGACCAAAAAATAGTTTGATTTTTAAGAGCTATCCAGAGTAAATTGCATGAGTAGGCACAGTAGAATAGCACTCTTCAGCATATAATCTGTTTGTCCAGAGTGGTGGAAATGCTAAAATGGTGGGTTAGTAGGAGCCACTGTCACATGATTCGTTTGCCCTGCTTAGGAGTTTGGAATTCAACCAACAGGTAATAAAGAACCATTACAGTAGATTGTTCAGCCCTTATGGAAAACAGTATGGATGTTTCTCAACATATTAAAAAAGGATCTAAAACTAAACCAAAACAAGCCCTAGAAATCTGACTGCAGAACTGAGGTTAGTAGTGGGGAATTAATGGGGGTGGAGAGCAAAAGGAGGTGGAGCTCAATGGTCTATGGTGGAAGATTATGGGGACATTGGCAATGGGGCATGTTATGGTAACATACATCTGAAGACATGTGAACCTATATCCCTAAAACATACAGTATTGTAAACCAACATTACCTTAATAAAAAACATAATTTAAAAAAAAAACTTTGACTTTAAGGAAGGAAGGTTTGCAATATTAAATTATCCCTCTTCGCCCATGTCATTGAATTATGTATTTTTTTGGATCAGTATATGTTCAAGTTCATGTGTGTTTTGCCTAATTTCCACAAGACTGGAGATCAGGACCTGAACTTAGATGCTAACCAAATTACCCAATAACTAGCCAAATGATTTTCCACCAGATAAATAACTTATTTATTGTTCAAATTTCTTAAAAACTCATGAATTCATCTGGATTATCTCTAATGTCACTTTTTAAAAAAGATTTTATTTACTTTTATTTAGAAGAACTAGGGTACAGGCCAGAGGTGTGGAGAGTGAGAGGATTCACCAGAGACAGAGTGGGGAGCAGAACAGGCAAACTGACTGAAATACACTGCTGAGGGGAGCAGCGGACGCAACAGGAGAGGTCTGCTGCACCATGGAGGTCATCTCCCTGGCTGGGGATTGAACTCCCGCTGCAGTTGCTGCCAATACCTTCATAGTGCTGAGACTTAACCACTTAAACCACCAGGGAGGCCCCTAATGTCCCTTCTTGCTTGAAAATTTTGTGGTTACGTGACATGCCAGGGAAATGAAATTTGACACATTCTGCCAAAAGGCAGTTATTTTATTTCTCAAAACAGCAAGTCTTGGTTTGCCTTATAATTAAGAGAAAAGTGGCAGAAAATGTAAAGACAATGGGAGCATTTTCAAAAGATGGCTCAAAAGCAGAGATACGAAATTAGAAACAAACTAGCAACACAGGTTAGGAAAATGTATCATAGTGGGAAAGGAGGTGTTTCCTGCTGTTTCCACCCATTTTTGTGAAATATTTGATCTCCCTCCTCAGGTATAGTCCCCATAATTCTCCCATCACCACAGCACCTGTGAACTATCACCATAGTCCCTTGTGCTCGTCCCTCTCCTGTTTTGATGCCTTTCCCTCCCCATCCCTTGCTGTGTGCCTCAGGTCTATAGTTTGCCTGCAAGTTTTACCTTTTTCCTGACACTGTGTTCGGTTTCCCTATATTCCGCCTATAAGTAAAACCATCCAATATTTTTCCTTTTCCTTCTCACTTATTTCACTGAGCATGATCCCTTCCACCTCCATCCATGTTGCTGCAAATGGCATGAGTTTATCTTTTTTGATCACTGAGCAGTCTTCTGTTGTGTATATATACCACATCTTCTTGATCTGTAGGGACATATAGGTTGTTTCCATGTCTTAACTATTGTAAATAGTGCTGCAGGGCCTCCCCTGATGGCGCAGGCGGTTGAGCGCCATGCTGTGAAGATGTCTGCAGCCTCTGCAGCACCGGTTCGATCCCGGCTGGCCGGCGAGGGTCCCCCATGGCGCAGCAGACCTCTCCTGTCTTGCCCGCTGCTCCCCTCAGCAGTGTATTTCTGTCAGTCTGCCTGTTCTGCTCCCCGCTCTGTCTCTGGTGAATCCTCTTACCCTCCTGCACATCTGGCCTATACCCCAATTCTTGTATAAATAAATAAATAAATCTTTAAAAAATAGTGCTGCAGTAAACATAGAAGTGCAGGGTTCCTTTTGAATTGGTGTTTTTGTGTCCTTTGGGTAGATTCCTAAGAGAATTACTGGATCATAAGGTAGACCCATTTTTAGTATTTAGTATTTTGCTCATCCCAGTGGCTGGGAGAAGAAGGACATCGCCTTGGCACTTAAATCCACACCCTGAAAGCAGCACACCTCACTTCTCATAACTCATTGGTGCTCATCATCATGGCGCCACCCATCCACAGAGGCATCATGCAGTGATTATCCCTGTGTGCACCCTGGAGAGAAGGCAGTTAGTTAGACACGTTCTACAAACAGTATCAATGACCCCCCCCCTTTGGCCTTTGTAGTTGTCACTGTATAAGGAAAATTACTCTCCCCCAAAGATGTTCTCAAGTTCTTCCCAAAAGGACCAACCGAAAGATTCCATCCAGCAAGCATCTATTAGTACACGGTGTGTAGTGGTTTTCTTATTGTGGAGTGTGTTAATTGGCTGTGGCTGCCATAACAGCATCACCGCAAGTGGGATGGATGAAAGGAATGTATTAGCTCACCATTCTGGAGACTAGAAGTTCAACATCGAGATGTCCACAGGATGGATTCCTTCTGAAGACCCTGGGAGAGGATTCGTTCCATGCCTCTCCCTTAGCTTCTGGTGGTTTGCTGACAGTCTTTGCTGCTTATTGGTTTGGAAAGAAGCATCACCCCAATCACTGCCTTCACCTTCCCAGGGCATTCATTCTCCCTGTGTGTCTCTCCAAATTTCCTCCCTTTTTGAAGAAAACCAGTCATACTGTATTAGGATCACTTTAAAGACCTCCTCTCCAAATAATGTCACTTTCTGGGGTAGTGGGAGTTAGTAATTGAACATAGGAATTTGGGGGAGTGCAATTTAACCCGAAACTGGAAATAATGTGTGATAATTTCTGTATCATATTTGACTGTGGCTCCTGTTGATCCATAAATACAAAAGATAGGTTATCAACCTTTCCTTCCTCCCCAGTGGTTACTGGCAAGTGTAACGAACACACACTGAAAATGCACACTCTCACAGTGGAAAATGGATTTCAAAATCTTACTGGGAAGCAATACTGAAGTCCTTGACTCTGGTATGGGATACATTTTCATTAACCTTGGATCTTACTGGAGGAGACTTCTGTCCATTGTGCTCTTGGTGTGGGGCTGCACTCTCAGAAGTTCCTCTGGTCCAGTGACATCCCACCCCCTGGAGAGTGGGTGTGGGGAAGCCTGCCCTCCTTCCAGGTTGAGTACTTTATTTGATCACATCCTGCCAGTGGAGGGCTTTGGAGTTAAAGGTTTATGTTAAGTACTAAAAAGTGTTTCTTTGGTAAATATAATCCTCTCAAAAGCATAGCTCCTTTTTAAAATTGATTACATTCAGTTTCATGAGCTAATCACTACATCTACAGTTTTTTCTAGACATTGATTTACCCTATCTCTATTTTTTACCATTGATGTGTCTCACTCCTTATGTAGATGTTGATAATATGAGACTATCAGACTTTGTTGGCAGATTTTCCATTAGAAAATCATCTTTAGTCTCTTTTTCTTGAGTTACTTATCCCACCAATGGGAAGGGATATATCCATGATTCGCATGCTAAGACACCTTAATCCATTAAGAGCTTTTAGAAGTGGGTGTGATGATTATATTCTTGATTAATCTTTACCAAGTCTTCATTGGAATAGACATTTTTGTCTTAGTGCCCTTTTGTTTGTTCTTTTGATATTTAGCAATCAGAAGTGGCTGCCTCTTCCCCATTCTTCACCTTCTAGCTCCTTCTTTCTTGCTGGGGATACCAGTCTTTCTTGAGCTCATCTGGTTCTTGTCCTAGTTGTCAAGTACAGCTGACAGTCACCAGCACATGTTACGTGCATCCTTTTTCCTGTGTTCTCTGGAAAACTACAGGTTCACGAGTCTGCTATCTACCTTGCCAAAGACAGGAGGCAACAGTGATGCTCTCTGTTGCTTCTCTTCATCACATGGGTCATCTCTTCCCAGCCTCTAGTAGAAGGTTCCTCACCATCTGTCATTAGGCCCCTTCTTATATATCAAGGTTTGTTTGTTGTTGTTTGTTTTTTACAGCAACATCCCACTTTTCTGTGCAAGTTTCTGAATAACTTTTTATTATGGCATGGGCAGACTTTACAAACTAAGAATTACATCTTAGACAATGCTTTCTTAAAAATCAAAGCAAAGGTCCTATATTTCTGTAATATAGAGAAAGCAGCTGAACAGCAAAGTAGAAATGGAATGAGTAAGGTCCTCTTTGGCAGCAAGAAAAGCACCCACTGAAAAGGTTGGCATAGAGTTGATTGATTCATAAAGGAAGTTGTCAGAGCTTTAAGGGATAGAGAAATGAGACATTGTATTTAAGATCAAAATTGAACAAATATAAAAAAATATATAACCAATTAAAATTGCATAGTTAGCACTGAAGAAGTATCTGTTCAGTCAAATTAAATTCACTGCACCCCTGTTGAATTTGTTATATAACAAGACACTTCGAGGGACTTGTGTGCTCGCTTTAATGAGTTTGACTAGGGTTGAGGGTTGGTGCGGAGGCAGCAAAAAGTTGCTGAGTAATTCCTGGGCTTCAAAACATGACTTCTTTCCTCAAAACTTAAAATTTGGATTTAAAAAAATGAGGCATAAATAAAAGTTAAGAAAACAGGATACACCATTTTAATGGTCTCAAATTGACTTTAGTGGGTGGAAGTTGGAGAAGAGACAAATCAGTCTAGGCAGAAGACTTTGGGGAGTGTTTCATAGAAACAGTAGCTTTGAAGGATGAATGATAAAGGATTGAGTGGGAGAGAAGAAAAGTTCTTTCAAAATCCAACTCTGTAACCACATGGGTAATATTGAAATATCCAAAAGCATTTAGTGAATTTAGTGCTGTGACCACACCAATCACTGAGCTTGCACCTATTTTGACAATCAAGGTCTTCTGATTCTTACTCTATTTCAATTGAGCACAGATTAGTCAGATGCCTGCCAGTAATATTTTGTTATTTACATTTTTTTATAAAGAGGAATAGTGGCTGTTAACTTGAGGAATAAATGCATATCCTAGTATTAATTCATCCCCCTCCATGCCTCTCCACACATTTACACATAGCTCCCCTGACAAACATACAAATAGGCGCATTTCCTAAAAGTGACAGCTAATGGGATGAATTAACCTCTGGATTCTGGTGCTGGCTTTTTCAAAACTTCTACAGCAATAAAAGAGAATATGAATAATAAATGGAGAGAAGTGTGACATGCTCTCTGACTGTTTTCAGAGGCAAATGGAAGGTTCCAATATCAAGAAAATTACAGCCTCTAGGTTTGTTTATTTCTGAGATTTTCAAACAAGCTTCCTTACAATGAACTAATTTGGCATTTGGCAAAAAACAGAAGATAGTTCTTTCTAAACTTCCTTTTAAAATTATGAAAGGCACTCAGAATATTGGATTCCATTCCCAGCAGAATACATAAAGGCAAACTAGAAATAGCTTATCATGATGACAAATGTTAAATTTAAATGGGAAAACAGGTGAAAATTTAATGCCAGATGGGATGCTATTACCCAGTATTTTCAGCCTCCTGTGGCATTGAAGAAAATTCTGGAGTAGGATTTTTTGTTTGTTTCATTTCTTGTGTTTGAAAAGATTGTTAAGCAACAATGACTTTAATGTTGATACAGGTGATTATCAGAGAAAGTTGGAAGAAATGAGAAGAACCTGCTTCAGACTTAAAACCACATATGTCCCTACCTCCTTACCTATTGTCTTTTTCTTTCATGTTAGAATTTGTCACTCAGCCAGTGAACTATTCATGCCAATAGACATTTCAGATGGAGTGACATGATAGAGCTTATAACTTTTTTCTTCCTCTGGAATTGAGCATGTAGTATAGACATACATACATGTTTCTGAATAGAAAATTTGTACATAAATTGTTAATACCAGAACTTTCCATAGTTTAATTGACTAAGAGAATAAGAAGGGCAGTTCCTTTCCAAGATTTAACTCTACAATCTGAAAATGTGCATGTGAATGATTTAGTTTGTAAGATTTTTTTTTATTTTTCACACTCTTTGCAAGTCTCTTTTCTAATTCAGCATTCAAAAGAAATTTTTACAAAAAGACATTGCCATCTAAATTCAGACCTAATGGAAATATCCTTCTATGATGGATAGTAGTCCTTCTATGACTATCAAATGGATAGAAAAGAAAATTATTTTTATGTAAATAGAAATTTATAAATACTAGATTGAATTATTATTTGTTGTGAAATTACACTAAAACATTGCAGAGGGCCTCCCCGGTGGCGCAGCGGTTGAGTGCTGGGTTGTGATGCTTCCCACAGCCTCTGCAGTGCTGGTTCGATCCCTGGCTGCTCCCCGGACACCGGAGGGGGGTCCCACATGGCGCGCAGACCTCTCCTGCCGCCCGCTGCTCCCCTCAGCAGTGTACTTCAGGTCCTTCTGCCTGCTCTGCTCACCGCTCTGGCTCTGGTGGATTCTCTCACCCTCCCGCGCTTCTGACTGTGCCCAATGCCTGTATAAATAATAACTAAATAAATTAAAAAAAAAAAAACATTGCAGAATACTGAAGCAATAAGCCATACTGATGCAAATACACCTCTATATCTATAGTAAATTACTGAACTTTGAATGGTCTGTCACCTTTAATCCACAGTACAAGCTAAAATCTGAAACAATTGTATCAGAGAAATGCAAATCAAAACTACAATGAGATACCATCTCACACCAGTGAGAATGGCACATATTAAAAAAACTAGTTGAGCCTCCCCTGGTGGTGCAGCAGTTGAGCACTGGGCTGCAAAGCTGCACCCAGCCTCTACAGCACCAGTTTGATCCCCGGCCACTGGCAAGGGTCCCACATGGTGCGCAGACCTCTCCTGCTGTGCCCGCTGCTCCCCTCAGCAGTGTATTTCGTCAGGCTGCCTGTTCTGCTCCCCGCTCTGGCTCTGGTGAATTCTCTCACCCTCCTGCACTTCTGACTGTACCCACTGCTTGTATAAACAAATAAATAAATAAATCTTTTCAAAAAAAAAGAAAAGAAAACTAGCAACAACAAATGTTGGCGAGGATGTGGAGAAAAAGGAACTCGCCTGCATTGCTGGTGGGGGTACAAACTGTTCCAACCACTATGGAAAGCTGTGTGGAGATTCCTTAACCTACTAAAGATAGAGCTTCCATATGATCCAGCAATTCCACTCCTAGGTATTTACCCAAAGGACACAGAAACATCAATTCCAAAGAGCACCTGCACCCCTATGTTTATAGTAGCACTATTTACAATAGCTAAGCTTTGGAAACAATCCAAATGTCCAAAAATAGATGACTGGATCAAGAAGATGTGGTACATATACACCATGGAATATTACTCAGCAATCAAAAAAGATATACACATGCAGTTTGCAGCAACATGGATGGAGCTGGAAGGGATCATGCTCAGCGAAATAAGTCAGAAAGAAAAAGAAAAATACCGGATGGTCTCACTCATAGCAGGAATCTAGAAAACTTAAATAAGGGACCAGGAAAGAATAACTATAAGAAAGAAAAAAATTCAAAATCAGCAAACAGCTATAAACCAGAGACTCACTTTGGGGGGTGGGCGGGGAAAGAGGGATTGGGGTCAAAATAAGGGTTGCCAATTGTATGGGGAATATAAAAATAAAATTAAAAAAACAATATTTATTGTAAATGTACAACACTTACCGGATGTATTTAGGACTGCAGTTTTTTTCATCTTTAGTTTGCTCTTACCTGTCAGTAGAAATAGTTATTCTGATGTGATCCTTAATTACATTTGAAACCAAATACATTTGTCACAGAGTGAAGTTTGTGGTAATATAGAGATGAAGGAATAAAAGGAAATAATATGAGAAATAATATTTTTCCACAATCTTAATATGCAGGAGTGGATTAATTTTGGTAATCACTAAAACTAAGTTTTGAGAAACTACCCCTTAAGATTCTCTTGAATTCAACAGAACAGTTTCAAAACTGCAGACTTATTCTCTGATTCTTCCTTTTTTCCCGTCCCCACTCATTGTCTGAAAACCAATTTTCAACTGTAACATATCCAAATCAAGCTTCTGTTAGAATGCTGGACTCTAGTCCCACTGAGATTCTGAAATCCTCCCCTAATCTCTAACTTACCTCATTCATGGTATAAAATCTTGAATACAGACCTTTTTTAAATCATTGTCAGTCTCCCACACTAGCCGGGGTTTCACTTATGAACTGGAAATAAACTCTCATTGATAGTACTAGACAAAGAGTTTATGTTTTTTAATTGTGTCTCTTTTTGATTGAGGTAACCCTGGTTTGCAACACTGTATTTGATTTAGGGGCACACACACCACACCTACCACCCGAAGCATCCGTAGACTTATGCTCTAGGCCATTGGGCTTCCAACCCCTTTTCCTTCTCAACAATTACTCACCCCTCTGATAACCTCAGTTATGCAATCAGATTTCTTGAGTTTGGTTTGGTTTACATCTGTTCCCTTTCTTTGTTTTTTTTTTTAATATTTCACATATGAGTGAAAATCATACAATATTTGTCTTTCTCCTTGTCACTTATGTTGCTAAGCATAGTTCCCTCCAATTCCATCTATGTTATGGCACATAGCAAGATTTTATCTCTTTTTGTACTGAATAGTATGCCATTCAGTGTGTGTGTATGTGCATGCCATATATATATATATATGTATATATATATATATATAAATATACACACACACATGCATACATATGTACACACCACTTCTTCTGAACCCATTCATTCATGGTTGAGCACTTAGGTTTTTCCCTAATGTGATTATTGTTAGCATTGCAGCTATAAACACAGGAGTTCATATGTCATATATTCAAATTAGTGTTTGTGAATTCTTTGGTAGATATCATGGAGTAAATTGTTGGATCATATGATAGAACTATTTTAAATATTTTGAGAACCCTCCATACTGCTTTCCACAGGACTGGATCCGTTTACATTCCACCAGCAATATCAAATTGCCTTTTTATCACACCCTCACCAAAACCCATTGTTTCTGGTTCTGTTTTATACGTGTGTGTGTGTGTGTGTGTGTGTGTGTGTGTGTGTGATTCTCAGGTGTGAGGTGGTTTCTCATTGTGGCTTTGTTTGCATTTTTTTATGTGCTTTCTAGCCATCTGTATGAGGAGTTTATTAGTAAAGTGAGGATTGGAACCCAGGACACAGTCCAACAGACTTTACTCTGCAAGAACCATTCAACAAACACACATTTGAAAGCAGTTTATATAGATAGAAACTGTGAATCATTAACATTCAAAAATTAGTTTCTTTGGACAGGGGTTTTCCAGTTCAAAGTTGTTTTCACCTGAGATATGATGAGGCGATCTATATACACAGGAAGGCAATGCAGCATTTAATGTCTTCTTTCTAAAGAATACTCTGTGAACAAACAGAGGCTGGGTACCCATTATTTAAATCTATTACTGGCTCTTTGGTCATTAGTGAGAATTGAAAAGACAGGCTTTACCTGCCAGTGTCAGATTTTACATTGCTGTCTGAGGGGGTCATTTCTATTTCACATTTATGTTCACATAATAAATATACAATTGTGAATTGGGGGTAATAAAGTAGAGGTATATAATTTTCCTAGTGATTTCTGGACTGTCCTCAAGAAATTCCTTTATTTGTCCTACCTTCATTCCTATTGGCTATTTCGTTAGAAATGAGAGAATCGGTAAGATTCTCCATGCATTGGATTTCATTACGAATAGACAGTGGAAAGGTTTATGGTTAGAAGGGCACAGACACAATGGTCAGAGACTATCTGAGTCACCTCCTAGTCCAACACTTATATTTGTATGACCTTCAACAAGAAATTAAACTCTTTAAGGTCACCTGTAAAATATGTATAATGTTAGTATCTTATTGCCAGGGTAATTAGAGATCTCAGTGACAGTATCTGTCTACAGTGCTTAGTCTAGTCCATGCCATAAGTTCCGAGTAAGAGCTAATTCTTACTTAATTTTCTAGTAATCAACTAAAAGTATGTTAAGGAAATATTAATGTTACCACCCCAGAAGCTTTTGTTTTGTAGCCCACAAGTATCAGGAGAAAATGGAATGAGGAATGTGCTGATTTTGGCATAATCAGAACAGGAACAGATTTCTGTGAAGAACTATAGCTGTTGAGAAGGGTTGATTGATAAGAATAGAAGTAGAAGTGATTGGTGATGGTGGGTCTCAACTCAGGTTCAGAGTTTCCCAGTGACCACAGCCTTTCAGTCCACAAAAGGGGCTTTTTTTTTTGAAGTCATGAAATCCTTGTTGCTTTGAGCAAAAAAGAATCCAAAGAAAGATTGGTTGCTTTTGTTTAACAAGTTCACATGAACAGGCAGAATCCCTGGTCTAAAGCAGGACCCTTGAATTTAGAGGTTCAGAGTTTGATTTTTGTGGCATAACCTATAAAACCAAACTCTGAAATAGGAACTTGTTAGAGATTTACATATAAGGGAGATAAAATGTTATCCACTCAAAATTGCTTGATAGTTTTGCTAGAACGTCATAGATTTGGTCAGGTAGCCTTCAGAAAATTACACTGGGTTGTACTTGATGCAACGCAATTCAAATTGTTGATCAGAGAGTGTAGGCTTGACATTATTACAACGTGAATGGGAGATGCTCAAGCTGCTTCTGTTTCTGGAGTGTGTCCATCTTTGCAAGGCTGGTCTCCGTCACTCCCTGACATCAGAACCTCCTGCTTCACTTCAACTGGCTTTTCACACATAGATTGCTCCTTGGAAATACTGGCTATTATTCCCCTTGATGCAGGAAGCCAGATTGTTGTTTAAAAAATTCTTTCTCGAACTCAAAGAAACAACCTAATCTCACATCTCTAAGAGCTAGAAAAAAAGAACACAACAGCAAAAAAAAAAAAAAACCCTAAAGCCAGTAGAAGAAAAATAATAAAAACCAAAGCAAAAATAAATGAAATAGAAATTAAAAAAAAATCCAAAGGATCAATGAAGCCAAAAGTTGGTTCTTTGAAAAATAAACAAAATAGACAAAACTCTAGTCAGGCTCACAAAGAAAAAATGGGAGAAAACACATATAAATAGGATTATAAATAAAAGAGGAGAAATCACAACAGTATAAATCAAAAGAATAATCAGAGATTACTATGAACACTTATATGCAAACAAATTCAACAAGCTAGAAGAGATGGACAAATTCCTAATGATATAATCCTCCAAAGCTGGACAAAGAAGAAATAGAACACCTAAACAGACCAATTACAAGCAGTGAAATTGAGGCAGTAATCAAAGCACTCCCCAAAAAACAAAAGCCCAGGTGCACATGGCTTCACAAATGAATTCTACCAAACGTTCAGCAGTGAATTAGTGCCTATCCTGCACAAACTCTTTCAAAAAATTGAAACAGAATGATTACTACCAAATACATTCTAAGAAGCCAACATTACACTAATACCAACACCAAACAAAGATAGCACAAAAAAAGAAAATTAGAGGCCAATGTCCCTAATGAACACAAATGCAAAAATCCTCAACAAAATCCTTGACAACAGAATCCAACAATGCATCAAAGGGATAATATACCACGATCAAGTGGGATTCATCCCAGAGGCACAGGGATGGTTCAACATATGAAAATCAATCAGTGTAATCCAACACATCAACAAAAAGAAAATAAAAACCATATGATCATATCAATAGATGCTGAGAAAGCATTTGACAAAGTCCAACAAACACTTATGATGAAGGCCCTTGAAATTCTCGGGATAGAAAGTACATACCTTAACATGATAAAAGCCATATATGACAAACTACCACCAACATTATTCTCAGTGGCGAAAAGCTGAAGGCCTTCCCTTTAAGATCAGAAATAAGACAAGGATGTCCTCTCTCATCACTGCTCTTCAATATAATATTGGAGGACCTTGTCAGGGCAATAAGACATGAGAAAGACTAGTCAAAATAATCAACCAGTTCAGTAAAGTATCAGGATACAAAATCAACACACAAAAATCAGTAGCCTTCCTGTACACAAACAATCAGAAGAAGAAGAAATCAAGAAAACCATCCCTTTTATAATTGAAACAAAAAAATTCAAATACTTGGAATAAATCTAACAAAAGAGGTGAAAGACCTATATGAAGAAAATTGTGGAATACTGTTAAAAGAAATAGAAGAAGACACAAAGAAATGGAAAGACATCCCTGCTCATGGATTGGAAGAATTAACATTATTCAAACGGCCATCCTACCAAAAGCAATATACAGATTCAACGCTATTCCGATAAAAATCTCAATGACGTTCTTCAAAGAAATAGAACAAATACTGATGAAATTCATATGGAACCACAAAAAAACCATGAAGAGCCAAGCCCTACTGATGAAACAAAGGAGAAAGAGGTATCACACTTCAAGCATCAAGCTATACTACAACCATATAATTAAAACAGTTTGGTACACCCGGTGGCGAGCGGTTGAGCTTGCGAAAGCCCGGTTACTGCTGAACCGGAAACAGCAGAGCTGGAGTGTAATGCCTGCTCTGCTCCGCTCTGGCTCTGGTGAATTCTCTACCCACTTCACTGTACCCATGCATGTATAAACAAAAACAAAACAAACAACAAACAATAAATAAAACATGCCTCTATAAAAAAAAAAAATAAAAAAAAAATAAAAAGTTTGGTACTGGAACAAAACAGACACACAAACTAATGGAACCAAACAGAGAAACCCCCCCAAAAAAACCGCACTTATATGGACAACTGATCTTTGACAAAGGAGCAAAGAATATGCAATGGAACATGGACAATTTGTTCAATAAATGGTGCTGGGAAAACTGGACTGTCACATGCAAAAAAAAAAAAAATGAAACTAGACCACTACCTTTCACCATGCACAAAAATCAACTCAAAATGGATAAAAGAACTGAACATAAGACCTGGAACCGTAAAAATATAGAAGAAAATATAGGGAAAACACTACAAGACAAACATCGCAATAACATCTTTAAAGACTCATCAACCAAAGCAAAGAAAGTCAAAGAGAAGATAAACACCTGGGATTACATCAAACTGAAAAGCTTCTGCACAGCAAAAGAGACATTAACCAAAACAGAGAGATACCCCACTGATTGGGAAAAAATCTTTGCACTCCAGTCAACTGATAAGGGGCTGATCACAAAGATACACAAAGAATTCACATGGTTCAACAAAAACAAAATAAACAATCCAGTCAAGAAATGGGCAGAAGAACTTAAAAGGCATTTCTCCAAAGAGGAAATGCAAATGGCCAACAGACATATGAAAAAATGTTCAACATCCCTTATAATCAGGGAAATGCAAATTAAAACCACATTGAGATACCACCTTACGCCAATAAGAATGGCACATATCAAAATAACAAGCAACAACAAATGTTGGCGAGGATGTGTTGAAAAAGGAACTCTCCTACATTGCTGGTGGGGGTGCAAACTGGTCCAACCACTATGGAAAGCTTTCTGGAAGTTCCTCAGTCTACTATAAATGGAGCTACCATATGATCCAGCAATTCCACTACTAGGACACAAAACATTTATTCAAAAGGCCACCTGACACCTGTGGTTATTGCAGCACTATTTATAATAGGTAAAACCTGGAAACAACCCAAATGCCCAAAATAGATGACTGGATCAAGATGTGGCATATATACACTATGGAATATTACTCAGCAATCAAAAAAGATAAACTCATGCCATTCACAGCCATGTGGATGGAACTAGAAGGAATTATGCTCAGTGAAATAAGCCAGAAGGAAAAAGAAAAATATCGGATGGTCTCACTTATATCAGGAATATAGGGGAACCAAATAAGACATCAGTGTAAAAAATAATAACAGTACAAAACACAATAAAGCAAAAATGGACTATTATAAATCAGGGACATCCTGCAGGGGAGGAGGAGGAGAGGGATCAGAGGGAGGGAAAGAGGAGCACAAGGGACTGAGGTGATGGTGCATGGGTGCAATGGTGAATGAAACTATGGGGACTACACCTGAGGGTGTGGGGGGGAAGCAAATATTGTTTAAAAATGAACAATGGTGTAAAAAAATTAATATTGAAAAATGTGGACAAGAAATAAAATAAAATAAAATATTCTCTTTTAACCAACCATAAGACTGCAGTATAAGTTCCATTGTCCTGCCTTGTATTAGAATCCCAGGAATAACTTCAAAAGTCTTACTATGAATATGAGCTACATGATATGGACTCTATCTCAAGCTAGTTCTTAGACAAGATGAGGCCTCTCCTGGGGAATGGAGCCATCTTGAGTATACTACTCAAAATCCACATGTCATCTTTTTCTGGTGATGTTCATCTTTGGGTGCTTGCTTTCCATTACCTAAAGATATGTTACCTGTTTGCTGGACAACCATAGAGTCTATTCTGTTGATTCCAGGCTACCTATTTAGAAAAATAGTTTTCACTTAACAGCAGTTATGGTTAAGTGAAACAGATTATTCTTAGCCTCTATTTTTTATTTAATAATTTCTAGAAAGTATATTAGACCTTCTTTCTCTTTATTAAAAGCTTAACGGTACAAATCTAATAGTTCCTCCATCTCTTTCTTTCTCCAGTTGCTAAATTGATTTTACCCTTCTCTGATTTGTCAGTGCCTCCTGGGTTTTTTATTTTTGCTTCTTAAACAAATACAGCTCATAAAAAACAGGACTTACCAACTGACAGGTGTGTTTGAAAAACTTGCTTAGTTTATACATTCAGGGAAGACACTGCCTCTAAGTCAGCAGCTGCTAATGACCTTTTGTTCCAGGGAGCTGTTAGAAATCTAGATGTTGTCCTGGCACAGAAGCACCATTTAGGTTCAGCCTCAAGTTGGCCTTGGCCAAAATTTTCTTGTTGTGTTTTTATCTCCTTCTGCTCCCATCCCCCCTTCTAGTCTTATGCAAAACATTGTAAGTTATTGAGTATCTCCTAAGGATGTTCCGTCATTGTCCCTCCTACATTTTACTCAGCCATGACCTATTAATTGCAAGTCAAAGGGCCTTTGGTTATACACCAAACCTCTCTGAATCTGATTCTTCATGGATAAAGGGTAATAATTTCCTTACAGTTTTTTGTTGACTATTGAATGAGATAATGTATGAAAATGCCTGAATGTTCCCAGGCACATAGTATATTTTTAGTGAGTGAGTTAGAGCGTTTTCTTGTAACTATAGGTTTACCTTTGAATTATTATTATTACTACTTTGATGATATTTAAGTTTTGAATTTGGTTGATGCCTTTCCTTCCTTCCAGTTTCTTTGCTATGTTTGTGTTGTCTTTTCTCTCTTTATTTAATTCCTTCAATGGTCATGCAGTAAAGTCTTCATACCACACCTGATACTTCATACCATGTTGGAGAAAGGAGGATGAGGCTACCTCTTCCGAAGTGGAGCCCATGATTTCATTGGGAAATAGACATGCACCTTCAAATGTTGAAATTAAAATGAGGATGTGGGCACAGGGCATTTGCACAGCAGAGCAGAGATGGGTCAACAAAGACTTTCTGGAGGAGAGGAGTTGCTGACTTCAGTTTCATAGGATGAGCATGAAGGCTGGACAAGGAGCTAGGTAAGGAAACAGTATAATCCAGCAACAGACAATGGAGATGTTTCCTTTAGAAAAAAAAATAAGGAATGGCAGGAGTTGAGGTGAAATTGATGGGGAAGAGAACTAGGAAACGAGGGCTCAGTTTGGACCTGACACCCTCCCCACTGTGAGTGGGAACACATTTGCAAATGATCCAGCTCTCCCACTACTTCTTCCCAGCTAACCCCGCCCGCCATGATGTCTGGAATGGACATGGTTCTTTTTACTAAGCTTGCTGTGTCATTCCTCAAGTAAGTTGAAATGAGACAAAAAGTTTGATATCAGGGAGCTGTAAAAAATATTTTAGCCTGTATGTGACCTAGCCCAAAATTCACTAACTTATGAGATGAGTGGACTTCCATGACAAATTATAATTGGAAAATAATGATGTTTAAAAGGTGTTTCCAATAGTCAAATGTTTAAGATATTTTAAACGGAGAAAAAACAAAATTTGTAGGAAAAAACAAGATCTTCATGAGTGTATCTAAGCAATACCAAGATTGCTGAATAGCTCATCAGTAGACTTAATCTTTAACTTATTAAATATTTTTAAAAAATATCTTCTTCATCAGATACTAATCTGACTAGATAAGTAATAGGTGCCTGTGATATGGATAAAATTCTAAGATCTCATTCATATGTGTAATCTTTTACCTTGTTTGGAGCCTAAAAGGAGGCGATTTGTTGGCTTTAATAAGATCATTTTACTCTATACTGTTCATAGTACTTGCTTATTTTCAGCAACAAACTAAGTATTGTGAGTACTTGACTTCCCCCTTATAAATAAAAAGGCTAGAGCGGGCAATTATAACTTAGGATTTCCATGCCCTTCTGTATTGTGTGGAAATATTCAGGTGGGATTTTTTTTTTAATTAGGATTTTGTGGAAACGATTTGTGTTGAATGATGTTTCTTCCGTGATTCCACCATTGCTTTGATAGGACTTAAATCTTTCAAGTGACCTATTTGTTTTTTGTTCAGTCATTTAGAAAAACAGGAGTCTACCTAAGGTGAAATAGCTCCATAACTGATAACTGTATCATAGGATTGCAACATTGAAAACAAGACCTGTCCATCACAGCTTCTAGAGAACTGCTGAAAGATGGAGATACGATGTGTGAGTTCAAAGGCCAATGTGTTCAGCCTCGGGCTGCAGACTTGTTCGCAGTCTAACACTGGGTGTTTATTTACAGTGATCAAAGGGAGTATGTGTTGGGTCAGAAGTTAGATTAATAGTTTTCTTTAACACCTCTGCTCTCAGAATAAATGTACTTCAGGCTTTAAAGACAAATAGTAAAGGCTTTAAAAATTCTTTTTAATGTGATGATCTATACAGTGTTGAGCTGAAATTTGGAGAGCTGAGCCAAACACCACGCACTGCTGTTTCTGTGGCTGACACTGTTTCGTAATATGGAGCAGATGAGAAATGGAGAAAAAAATCTTTAAAAAGGTTACTTTGCGCCTGCCCTTCTCCATAACGAAAAGTAGGAGCTTTTGCCAGGGAGGAAGGGAGAGCAAAGTTGGGGGTGGCAGGGAGTGATGAAGCAGGCACTGGGGGCAGTTGTTTTTCTGTGCCTGCTGACGTCGACGAAATTGCCAGATGGCATTTCAATGCTTTGCAAAAAGACAGGAGCCTTTTATTCCAGCTGTCACATGGGCTTTCATTCATTTGCATTCCCAGAAGTGGTGGAAAGCGTTCCTAACTGGAGGAGTCACGAGGGCTGTGTACCTCCAGAGCCCCGGAGGGGCTTTTTGTAGGATGTTGTTACCTTAAGTGGCTCTGATAAGGGCCACATGCCCGGAGAACTGCTGTTTCACTGTCAGCTTCAGAGGACCCTGAGCCACCTCAGCTTCAATTAGGAAGATAAGATCATCCTTCAAACTGTCTCAGCTGCACAAGGGCTTTTGTGGACCCTGACAGCTTTGGAAAACACTCCAGTAGCAACTGAAGGGTCTCACCGGATGATGACAGGCTGGAGGACAAACCACAGGCTCTGTGAATTAGTCCCAGAAGACCACCTCATGTGCAAGAATGGACCTATGCTAACGCACCATCAGCTGCACCCTCCAGTGCCCCCACTGCCTTGTCACCCC
>NW_023601653.1:55162968-55185815 GCF_014898055.3 Talpa occidentalis | reverse complement strand
AGTTTGGGTGAAGTGAATATAGAAGTCTCACTTTTTTTTTTTTTTTTTGCTATTCTTGCAAATTTTCTCTAAGTCTTAAATTATTTCAGAATAAAACTATTGGGTCAAAGTTTGAGAGGAATGATGGGATATTTCCAGCACCTCAGAAATCCACTGGGCAGATTATTTCTTAATTGTAGAGGGCGAAGGGAACTTTGCAGCAGAGAAATCTTAAGAGTCACCATCCAACCAAGCATTCTTGGGCGCTGTCAGTAATGGGACAAAATGAACATCATGTGCCCCCAGATGTGGTGTGTGGAAGGACATGAAATCACTAAGTCATAACTCCACCCTAAATTTTAACCTGATTAACCCCACCCTAAATTTTAACCTGAACAGAGTTACAAGAAAACATCAGATTAATGTGAATTGGGGGACATTCTACAAAACTGGCAAGGACTCTAAAAATGTGCATGACATGAGACAGAGAAAGGCTGAATTCTGAATTAAAGAAGAATAAGAAGGTGTCTCCCTGGTGGTGCAGGGGGTTAAGTTCAGCACTATGAAGCTATCAGCAGCCACTGCAGCATGTGTTTGATCCCTGCCCAGGGAGTTACCCACATGGCTCAGCAGCGACCTCTCCTATCTCACCGGCTGCTCCCCTCAGCAGTGTACTTCAGTAGATCTGCCTGTTCTGCTCCCCACTCGGTCTCTGGTGAATATTCTCACCCCACACCTTTGGCCTGAACCCCAGTTCTTGTATACATAAATAAATCTTTTTTAAAAAATGAGAGGAAGAAAAAAGACAATAAAGGAGAATGAGAAGAACCGACAAGTACATAAAACCATGATCTTGGATGAGGATGAACAGCTAAAAACATCCCTAAAGCAGCGGGAGAACTTTAAGTTTGGGTACTGTGTACAGACACTAACAATGTCAAGTTCCCTTGGTGTAGGAACTAGAGTGTGGCTACAGACTAAGAATACTACCTTAGTAGATGCCTGGGCATGTATTTAAAGGTGAAGTACCACATCTATAACTTACTTAAAATGATTCAGGGGAAAAACAAAAAAACATTTAAAGACCCAATGAAATAATGAAGTTCCTGTAGAGACTGTGCATGTGTTAAACTGTCATGTTCGGTGTCCCGAAATGTACCTTTCCCAGAATGCTGATGGCACAGGCCATACCAACTTGTCCAACACCCACTACAGTGATCTTATTGTTCGGGACCGTTGCCTTTTCTTCTGCAACTGGTGCAATCAGTTTTTCCTTAAGAGTTGCCATTGTGCACTGCAAGAAAAGAAAATCAAAACATTATAAGTATATTCACATATGAAAGCTAGGCAGTACAGTCCTTAGGATGTCACTCTTATAAACTGGGGTGACAGGTTAAGGGCCTAATGATATTTTAGAACATAGGCTATATTTAAAATAACCACATGACCATTTAATGGAGAATTTAATCAAGACAAAAATCTCCATGTAGTCTATTAGAATTGAGGTTCTCCTCTTCAGCCTGTGATTCCATGTTAGCATTTAACCAGTTGTTACAATTTTGTCTTAGAGTTGTTCACTTATTGGCTAAAAGGCATAATTATATTTAAATCAATTTGTTTCTATTCCCCTTATAAAGAATTGATGTGTAACTTTGTAAACTAACTGAAGGCCCAGTATAAACACACATATAAGCTTGGTCTGAAGGAATAAATTGCCAGTTATGACAATAATGTCTATAACTAGTGGTGATTATCATTCTTGGAAGTTAAGGACTAACTGGTTCTTCTACTTTCAGTCTCACTTAAAATGTGTTACAGTGTACTGTACACACACTATGTATTCTTAATAAATACAGTAACTATAAAATAGTCATGTTTATGCAAAATCTGTAAAAATCTTACTCTGAATTGCTTTTAAGTGCATGTTGGAAGCCTCTTGGAAAGTGGGTAGATACTTTCAGGGGCTCACATTAGGAGAATGAGCCTTGGAATCAGTTTCTTTTAGCCATTAAATAACAAACCAAAAATAAAATTGAAGGCTCTTTGAAAACATTCAATATAGTAACACCGAATTTATCTCAGCTAGCAGATAAACAGCTATATTTTCTGGGAAATAAAAACAAGTGGTAAAACTTACTGAAAAAAAAAAAAACTTATTCCACAGCAATTATTACCATACAAAAATATACCTTCTTAGAAAAGTGATACAGAGCAGAAGTAAGCTTCCTTCATACTATCACTTTTAACTGTAACCCATTATAATCACTATTATTTTAGTTTTCTTTTTACCCTTTGAGATTAATCCCATTGAGACTACTGTACTGTACCTGTTCCAAACTGTGCCCTGACCTCCCAGTCTATTCTTGTTTCTCATCTGCAAAGGACCAAGTAACAAAATCTAGCTTTGGCAACTGTATATGAAGTAAGAGTAAGGCTCTGAGTTGGGATAAAGTACTCGAATTCAGAGATAACTGTGTGACTGTAACTGTGTGACTGTTTTCTTCTCTAACTAATTTTTCATACAAAAATATTTTCTCCAACGTATAGGGACTAGATCGAGGGTTATTTTTCCTTCACATTTTCCATTTCTAACAAATGTGAAGGGAAAAATATCCATCCATTGAGTTTGCGAAGCTTTATGAACCAGAGGATACATGGCAGATTCCTAGCAGTGACCTTCTTGAATTCATTCTGACTTAATGCATGTACAAAACGCAATGCATGCCTCTAGAATATCCAAAGTTTCTTACAGGGAACAGATGACCTTCCAGTGAAATTCATACATAACCTGACCTTGAAGTGTATTCAGAGGATGCTATATTGCTTGTTGTTCAACAGAAATACAAATGCAATTTTTCTCCATTAAATTTATCTTAGTTGGTTTGTTTAAGATCTTCTAGGTATAAAGGGTACCAGTAAGACATGGAGAACAAAAATCCAGGCACTTTGCTATAGAAATGTAGGTTCTTTGGTCAGACAGACCTTTAAGCTAATTTTGGGAACTCAGAAATTAGTTTTGAGGCTTGAGCCCATAGAGATCCCCACACCCCACAGATCTTCTGCAGAACAGTGCTTTTTTCTTTAATAGTTATGCTAAAATATTTTGTAAAATATGCATCTCTGTGCTACGTTCAGGAAGGTGGCCATGAGGAAAATCACCCTCCGATTCTGGTCCTTTATGTCCTCGCCCCTTCCTCCTCCCAGAAAATGTTTAAAAAATGAATGCGTGTCGAATGTTCAGGGACTAAGGTCCCTCTGCTGAATCTCTCTCAATTCTAACCCTTTAAAAGTCATCTTTTGCTATGGAATTCCTCCACGAAACCACTGCCCTCCCTCCCTCTCCCCGCCTCTCTCTCCAGGTTGCAGCTGCAGCGCTGGATTCGCCGCCCGCCCACAGGCCACCTCTTCCTCCTGGCGCAGGCGGCGGGGAGGGCAGGTCACAGGGAGGCAGTGAGCACAGCTCTCCTAGGAGAAGGTCTCCAAGGAAAGGCGAGGCCTTATTTACTCCGAACACCCACAACTAGCAAAGTAAACAAAGCATCAAGGAAAGAACCGGCCTGCAGACCCTGCAGACCCCCACGAAGGGCAGGTCGGCAGCTGGGTAAAGACCCGGGGCGCAAGGCCAAAGCTGCACAACATCCTTTGCCCTCATCCCCGCAAGCACGGGGACAGGTCGCCATCCCGGCAGTACGGGAGTTAAGTACTCAGGTTTCAGGTCAGTCTGCCTTCACCAGCCACCGGATTCCTTCTCTCTTCCCCCGAGTTTCGTAGGCATAAGTCGTGGCTCCCACCAGCAGGTGCCAGGTGCCCGGTACCAGGGCTGATGTGGCCTCCGCCAACCCATCCAGGCCCGGAGGGCCAGGGTTTTAGCTGCAATTGCAACAAGTCTCTTGCACGATAGAGGACAGACTGGAGGTGAGCCCTGCCGCGCTGCGGACAAAAGTGGGGTTCCGCTGCAGCCCCTTCGCTCCCTCTTCTGCCCCCCTGACGAGGGTACGGCAGCCTCCGCAAGCCCAAGGGTTGTTACAGAGCCCAAGGGTCGAGGGACGATGCTCAAGGATAAAAGCCCCGGAAGCTAGATATCTTTTTGGTCCTTCCCCCCCTTGAGACACAAGAACTCCCCTGCACGTCCTACCCGCTCTGCCTAGAAGTCGGGCTTCTGGGTCCTGAGCTGAAACTTACCCGGAGAGAGAAGACTCCTGAAACGCAGGACGAGTCGCGCGCGAAGAAGACAATGTCAGCTGCCCGCGTCTCCTCGGGCGCCTGATCTGCAAGGAGGCAGGAGGAGGCGGGGCCCAGCCCCTCTGCAGCCTCTTAGCTTTCTCTATTGTGATTGGAAACCCGAGCACCGCCTACCCCTCCCCTCGGCTCGCTCAATCCCCTTCAAGGACAAGGGCTCAGGCATGCACGCGCCCTTCCTCCCCAAATGAGGAGGTGACCTTCTGGCTGCAGAGGCGGCCTCTGCGCACTGCCAGCCTCACAGCTGATGGACTCTTCAACACCCGGACTGAGTTAGGGCTCAAACCAGGTCATCTTCCACTCTTGCGAACTTTCACACTATGTGCAGAAAGGTTTAGTCCAAATAGAAATACAACTTGATTCTGCATCCCAGGTCACATTTAAGAGGATGACTGCTCCTAGCTAAGATTTGGTGATGTGCTTCCCTGGACCAGTCCTGGCGCTTCTGCATATTTTAAAAAATATTTCTGAATTTGTAGCAACTCCATTATGAAGTTTGCTTGATGAAACGACTGTTTTTTTACACTTGAATTGAGCAAATAAGCATAGATTGTCTGTTAGTTGTCCAATAAGACCCGTGAGTCCTGCTGCCTGATCTCTGAATTTCCTTCCAAGTCTCCATCACCTCCAGCCTTGACCTTCTAGGGGCCAGTAGGTAAGACATTGTTTCTGTTAGTGTCTGAGGAAGTGCAAAGCAGCATGGTGTGGTTTATGTGTCTTCACCCACCCCACTTCCTGGTACTTCCACAGTATTGGTGAATGAATGAATGATTATAAACAGTTAAGGTATTCTGAAGATTCAGCTATAGTTATTTTTGTTTTTATTTAAAATGCTTTCAAGTATAGCACTCTCATTAACTCTTTGTATGAGAAAGAGAATTCTGTTTGTTTTTCATACATAACTGTTAATCCTATAATTCCAGCTCAATACCTCCTCTAATTTCCTTTCAGTGCCAAGCATTGAAAGCACAAAGATTGTTACAGGGCAGGGAGAGGGGCAGCCCAGGGGACCACCCTGTTACAAGATGGCTGTAATACTGTGTCACCCAAAATGCTCCTGTTACAGGACAGGGAGAGGAGCAGCCCAAACCCCGCAAACCTGCCTATTCTAAATGGGTTCTGCCATCCACCACATCAACACAAAACATATGAGACTTTAATGGGAAGGAACTTTAATAAAACTAGGAAACAATACAGGTAAGGCAAAGAGTCTAGTTTCTAAATGAAGCACCCAAAGTTACCCGTCCCCTCGTGGGTAAAAGTCCATCCATATGGGATCGGCCCAGAGCAAGGCCCCAAAGCCTGCCACAAGTCTAAAGCATCTTCCAGTGGGGACCCACAGAAAAGGGTCAGAAACAACCAGACAAGCCCAGAAGGAAAAGAGCAAAATCAACATCAAGATAAAAGCTGCCATTGTCACCTCCCCACGGGTCTCACCCACATCTGTGTCACCCAGTCCACGACCAAAAGACAACCACAGTTTCTTCATGTGCCTCTAGGCTCCATGTGCCTCCTTTAGGTCTCCTTCTGGCTCCCTCCTGCTTCCTTCCTTCCTCAGTCTCCTCTGCAGCCTTTTCTCTCCCTGCTCAGCTCCATCCTCCATTTGGGTGGGGCAGGGAACCTGGAATCTCCCCCTTTCCTGGGACCACCCTGTTACACTCCCAGTTCAAAGGAGATAGACAAGTAAGCAAACTTTTTCAATTACAACACAATGTGATAAATGATAAGATTTGGTTAAGTACAATAAAAATTAAAAGGGTAGAGCCACAAAAAGGGGGAAACTATGTGTCTAGAAGAAACGAAAGCCTCCAGGATTACAGTGTCAAGTTAGTGGGTACTTTGAATGACTCTGAAGATATAGTCCAGTTGAAAATTGCAAAATGATGGTCAGGAGAGAAAACTTGGCAGATAACCCCAAAAGTATTACAGTCACTTTGAATCCAGGTTGGAAGCAAAATCAGCAAGAAATCTGGAAACTCTAAGATCTTTCACCTTCTTTCCAAAATACCCAATCTCCATGTGTAGATGAACTGGTAAAGAAAATGATATATGTATGCACACATATAAGTATATACACACGTGTGTTTACAAGAATTATTCAGTCATGAGAAACAAAGAAATTTTGCCATTTTCAGCAACATGGTTGGACTTGAGGGCATCATGGAAAGTGAATGTAGTCAGACAAGTAATAGAAGAGGGGTAGGGAATGGGTGATGAGAGCCAAATGTAGAAACTTCCAGTTATAATATAGTTATGTCCTAGGGATGTTGTATACAGGGTGCTGACTAGTTAGCAATACTATATTGTTTTTTGAAAGTTGCTCAGCAAGGAGATCTTACAAGTTCTCAATGTTAAAAAAAATATTTGCAACTATGTGTGGTGATGGATGTTAATTGAATTTATTCTGATGATCATGTCCCAACATCAGGCCATGCTTTTGTCTATAATGAGGGGCACAAGAGATGGGAGTATCTTTCACTATCCAGAACAAGCCCTTTCCTTAACACCTAAGTTAATGCTAATAAGGTGACTTTGGGTGGGGGTGGGGAGTCCCTGCAAAACCTCAGAGAGGGCTTGGTACTGGAAAGATTTAGAGATTAGAGAGTTGGTACTTTTGTAACAGGGTGGTCCCCAGGAAAGGGGGAGGTTCCCTGCCCCACCCAAGGGAGGGTGGAGCTGAGCAGGGAGAGGAGAAGCTGCAGAAGAGACTGAGGAAGGAAGCAAGATGGAGCCAGGAGACCTGGAAGAGGCTCATGGAGCCTAGAGACACGTGAAGAAACTGCGCTTGTCTTTTGGTCGTGGACTGGGTGACACAGATGTGGGTGAGACCTGTGGGGAGGTGACAATGGCAGCTTTTATCTTGATGTTGATTTTGCTCTTTTCCTTCCGGGCTTGTCTGGTTGTTTCTGACTCTTTTCTGTGGGTCCCCACTGGAAGATGATTTAGACTTGTGGCAGGCTTTGGGGCTTTGCTCTGGGCCAATCCCATTTGGATGGACTTTTACCCACGAGGGGAAGGGTAACTTTGGGTGCTTCATTTAGAAACTAGACTCTTTGCCTTACCTGTATTGTTTCCTAGTTTTATTAAAGTTCCTTCCCATTAAAGTCTCATATGTTTTGTGTTGATGCGGCGGATGGCAGAACCCATTTAGAATAGGCAGGTTTGCGGGGTTTGGGCTGCCCCTCTCCCTGTCCTATAACACTTTTAGCTCTTCCACTGACCTCTGGGAAGGGGAAGTGGGAGACTGAAGATTAAAACTCTGAAAACTATATGATTTGAATTTCTGATTTAGTGAACAATCCAAGAGATGGATGCACACCAACTTCATGGGGACAAATGCTTCTGTGCGCAAGACCCTTTTCTTTTTAAGATTTAAAAAAAATTATTTATGCATACAAGAGCTGGGGTGTAGGCCAGAGGTGTGGGGCGGGGAGGTTGTTAGAATTCACCAGAGACAGTGGGGAGCAGAACAGGCAGGCTCACTGAAATACACCGCTGAGGGGAGCAAGTGGGCCAGACAGGAAAGGTCTGCTGTGCCATGTGGTTAGCTACCTGGCCAGGAACTGAACTTGTGCTGCAGTGGCTGCCAATAGCTTCATAGCGTGAGACTTAACCCCTTGTGCCACCAGGGAGGCCCCTCAAGACCCTTTCCTAAGCACCTGGTCATCTGATTGTTCATCTGTATCCTTTGTTCATCTCCTTTGCAATTCACCAATGAAAATTTAAGCATTTCTTCTGAGTTCTAGAGTGAGCCACTCTAGAAAATCCAACTGGAGGAGGGGTTCATGGGGACCTTTAATTAATACCTCATGGGTCAAAAGCACAGATTGGTGTGTGAAGTGGGTGTCATCTTGAGATGGAGCCCTTATTGAGTTAAATTAGAATGGGAAAATTGCTTCTTGCTATTGGAAGCCACAGCAGAGGCAGTGAATTTAAAACAGTTCATTTGGAGATAAAGCTAAATCATTCACAGAAATTTTCTTATAAAATTGAATGCAAATGTCAAAAATCGAGAAAGATTATTTGTTTCAGTACTATATGAGACATGTGTTAGGCAGTGTTTGAAGGATTAAGATGGACAAGATGCCTGCTAGTGGGGGTTTATATTCTGACATAGTGTCAGAGGCAATTAACAAGTTAATAAAAATGGTAGAATAAAGTATGACATAATAATCCTACAAAAGCTGTGGAACCTTCGTGAACAATATTCTGGTGCTATGATAAAGCCTTCTGTGGAGGGTAGAGTATGCTTTATTTTAAATGGCAATAAATTGCTGTTTTTTTTTTTTTTAACATCAATGTCTTCAAAAAAAATTATCCCCTATCCCCACATTATACACTGTTTTAAAACCATATTCATAGAACTTTAGAACAGAATAGGAGCTTGGTCATAATCTAATTCTGTTGAATACCCAGAGACAGAGTGACCAGCCTCAAGTTACTCTGTGAGTTAAGAATAGAACCAGAAATAGTTTTGATCTTGCCGCTATATGTGTGCCTGCCTGTGAGAATTCTCTTTCAGTTCCTTTTGTTTCTATTCTTCTAAAATTATGAAACCAGATTAGCTAATCTAATTAAAACTGTTAATAACTTGGTTGTTTTTACTCACATTTATTCATATTTTGTAAAAGGAGAAATAATTATACTTCAATTGTCTAGTCATTTATTGGAGAGTTATCAGCATGGAGTACTTTTTCTGTGTACAATTAGCTGCTCTTTTAAAAAGGGAAGTAATGATATTCAGAGTTATCCTGGTAGTTTTATTTATTTATTTTTAAAAGATTTATTTATTTATACAAGAACTGGGGTATGGGCCAGAAGGCCAGAGGCACGGGAGGGTGAGAGGATTCACCAGAGACAGAGCAGGGAGCAGAATAGGCAGAAGTGTTACAGGGCAGCCCCGATACAAAACGGGGTGCCTGACTGTGGGTCCTCACCCGCGTGCTTAAAAGGACTTATCAATGCTCTACTGCAGGCACACACGAAAGGTTAATAAAAGGTTTCTTTACAACGGAAGGGGAAATGAGGAAATGTACAGCTCAGGGAGAAAAGTGGGAGACAAAGTTTTTAAATGCGTCCTACCCGATCTGCCGATCAGGAATCCCAAATGGCACTCTGAGAGCTGGCTGCGAGCCAGGAGCCGTGAAGCCAGGAGGTGAGCGACAGAGTGAGAGACCCCCAAGGCCCACGTGTCTGGTTTTCATACCCAACCTGGCTGCTTAACTCCACCCTCAGGTCCCAGCCACCTTCTCTTTGGTGGTGATAGGATTTGTCTTTCCCAATGTCCTGATGGCTTTGGTCTGGAGTGGGGGTGGGGTCCACAAAGCCAGTATGGGATTAGCACAGGTCATCCTTTCCCCCTAACAGTCCCAGCAACCCTTCCTGTGGTGATGATGGAATTTGTAATTCTCAGTGTCTTTATGGCTTTGGTCTGGAGTGGGGGTGGAGTCCACAAAACCTGTATGGAGTATTGCTCAGGACATCCTTTCCCCCCTAACAAAAGGAACTTTAATACAATTAGTGTGCAATATAGAAAAGACAAAGAAGATAGTTTCCAAATCAAGCACCCAGGTTACCTATCCCCTCATGGGTAAAAGTCCAGCCAAACAGAATTGGCCCAAAGCAAGGCCCAAAGCCCTGCCACAAGTCTAAAGCACCTCTGGCAGGGACCCATACAAAAGGGTCAGAAACAGGCAAGTCTGGGAGGAAACAAGCAAATCAAAGTCAAGATCAAAGATGCCATTATTGGGCCTCCCTGGTGGTGCAAGTGTTAAGTACTGCACTATAAAGCATTCCACAGCCTCTGTAGCATGGGTTTGATCCCCGGCTGGCCAGGCAGCTACACACATGGCACTGCAGACCTCTCCTGTCTGGCCCGCTGCTCCCCTCAGCAGTGTATCTCAGTCAGTCTGCCTGTTCTGTTCCCCGCTTTGTCTCTGGTGAATCTGTTATAGGGCAGCCCCAATACAAAACGGGGTGCCTGACTGTGGGTCCTCACCCGCGTGCTTAAAAGGACTTATCAATGCTCTACTGCAGGCACACGCGAAAGGTTAATAAAAGGTTTATTTACAAGGGAGGGGAAATGAGGAAATGTACAGCTCAGGGAGAAAAGTGGGAGGGAGAGAGAGAGAGAGAGAGAGAGAGAGAGAGAGACCCCAAGGCCCACGTGTTTGGTTTTCATACCCAACCTGGCTGCTTAACTCCACCCTCAGGTCCCAGCCACCTTCCCTTTGCTGTTGACAGGATTTGTCTTTCCCAATGTCCTGATGGCTTTGGTCTGGAGTGGGGTGGGGTCCATAAAGCCTGTATGGGATTAGCTCAGAACATCCTTTCCCCCTAACAAATCCTCTCACACACACACCCCCCCCCCCACATCTCTGGCCTGTACCCCAGCTCTTATATGCATAAACGAATAAATCCTAAAAAAAAAAAAAAAAAAAGCTGCCATTGTTAACCTCCCCATGGATCTCTCCCCTGCTGCACCTCCCCCTGCAGTGACCTTTAGGGCTAACCGTCCCTAGGTCCGGCTGGGCAACCAGCGCGCAGGGGGAGAACAGCAAAACCCTACATACCTGCTGCACCTCCCCCGCAGTGATCTTTAGGAATGGCTTTCGCCACGGTCCCTAGGTCCGGCTGGGCAACCAGCGCACGGGGGTGGGGGGTGGGGGGGGTGGGGGGGGGAGAACAGCATAACACCCTGAAGCAGAGGAAGTTCAGTGGAAGTTCCCTGAAAAGGCAGAAGCTTATCAAAAGATAATGACCACCAAGAACCACTACAAGAATGCTAAAAATCCTATCCTGTCTTCCTAGAACTACAAACTTTAATCCCTTATTTGTCTTTCTAAACTTCCTCCTTTCTTCTATAATGGTCATTGTTTGTTATGTAGATCACCTCCCTGATGGTGATAGACTGAGCCCATGAGCAAGATAATTTCTTTGATATTCATTCCTGTGCTTTTGGAAAACATATATATATTGGTCACAAACTCAAAGAAAATTACACTCAGATTTTCACTCTTGAAGTGTGTCTGTTTGTCATTTCTTTCACCGACGCCCTGACCACCCTGCACGCTTCTCTCACCCTGAGGTGGCCTCATCGTCTACTGCTGTGCTGGTCCGTGGCACTCCCCCACATGTTTGAACGAGTCCAGGACCAAGAAGCCAGTGCAGTTTCTTCACATGTCTCTCTGTTCCATGTGCCTTCTCCAGGTCTCCTTGCTCTCCATCCTGTTTCCTTCCTTCCCCAGTCTCCTCTCCAGCTTCTTCTCCTTTACTCAGCTCCACCCTCCTTTGGGTGGGGCAGGGAACCTGGAATCCCCCCCTATTCCTGGGGACCAGCTTGTTACACAGGTACCTACTGTGTTGGAAGAAATGTTGACAGGGGTTCTAGGAGATAAGTCCAGGGGCCGGTTTGGAACAGTGTGCTCAGAGATGGCTGTGTAGATTGGGCAAGTGCAGATGGAGGTGATGGCTGGTTGGGGGTTCAGGCTGACTGGCTGATGCTGGTGAAGTGGGCCGTGGAAGTATTAGGGGAACAGTGAAGAAAAACCTCCAAGCCAGTGGGTGACACTCATAGCTGACTTGATGGACAAAGGTGTTCTCCCAATTGCACCACATGACTTCCTGAGTAGGGGTTGCTGGGAACTAGGGGAAAAGGGGAGCTGCCATGTGGACATTAAGAATATGGGCCACTTGTGGGGTGCTCCCCTGTCCAGCTGGCTTCCACTTGTACCCCTGCTTCTGTTTGGTGGGTAGATAGCCTCTAGAATCTCCAACTCCCACCTCTGCTAAGGGTAGGACCCACTGCATCTGGCCTCTTGCCTGCCTACAACTTTTCTTTCTCTTTCTCTCTTAGCTCTCCCTTGTCTCCCCATGTAAAGTCTTTTATTGTTTTCTTTGTGTGACCTACTCCCCAACCGGGTTTGTCCCATTTCAGAAGTAGTGTTGTTGACAACACATTGCTAGGGTTAAGCCAAAGGGTGTGCATGGATTTTTACATCTTTTATCCTTGGAGGCTTGGAGTCAGTATATATGACTCGACTAGACATTTCCCCCTCATGGAAACTTGCTTTGTATCCCCCTCCTAGTGGGGAAGATTCAAGTCTTGAAGGGCACCACAGGTGAACCCTGCTTTGATAAGACTTCAGTGCTCTTAGGCTGAGAAGAATTTATTCACACAGAGTGAGTGATACACCAGATTAGAGCTCACAGTTTTTGCCTGAAGGTGAATTTGCAAGAAAGTTATCTCTGGCTAAGCCAATCTGAAAGCAGCACTTTCCTACCACATTCAGTGTGGTGTGATTGAGGTTGCCCTGGGCATTGCTTCTGGGAATCCAGGACCATCCAGGTGTCCTCTGGGCATTTCATTGTAGGAAGTCCTCTGATAACCATCTGGGCTTTCCATTCCTAGAACTTTGCTCCCTTACTTTCTGGTAGCACAGGTTATTCTTCTATACTTTAAATACTTTTCTTGTTTTAAAGACCCTGAAAAAAGATGAGTTCTTCTTCTGTGCTCTTGCCTGGCACATTTCAAAATATTAATTTTTTTAAATAATAAATTTTATTTTTATATTCCCCATAAAATTGCAACCCCCCCATTCTGACCCCAATCCCTCCCCTCCCGCCCCCCACTCCCCAAAAACTGTCTCTGGTTCATAGTTTTTTGTTGATTTTGATTTTCACTTTCTTATAGTTATTCATTTTCCTGGTCCCTTATTTAAGTTCTCTAGATTCCTGCTATGAGTGAGACCATCCGGTATTTTTCTTTTTCTTTCTGGCTTATTTCGCTAAGCATGATCCCTTCCAGCGCCATCCATGTTGCTGCAAATTGCATGTGTTTATCTTTTTTGAATGCTGAGTAATATTCCATGGTATATATGTACCACATCTTCTTGATCCAGTCATCTATTTTTGGGCATTTGGGTTGTTTCCAAAGCTTAGCTATTGTAAATAGTGCTGCTATAAACATAGGGGTGCAGGTGCTCTTTGGAATTGATGTTTCTGTGTCCTTTGGGTAAATACCTAGGAGTGGAATTGCTGGATCATATGGAAGCTCTATGTTTAGTAGGTCCAGAAATCTCCACACAGCTCTCCATAGTGGCTGGACCAGTTTGCACTCCCACCAACAACAGTACAGGAGAGTTCCTTTTTCTCCACATCCTCGCCAACATTTGTTGTTGCTATTTTTTTAATATGTGCCATTCTCACTGGTGTAAGATGGTATCTCATGGTAGTTTTGATTTGCATTTCCTGATTACAAGTGATGTTGAACATTTTTTCATATGCCTGTTGGCCATTTGCATTTCCTCTTCAGAGAAGTTTCTTTTTAGCTCTTCTGCCCATTTTTTGACTGGATTATTTTCTTTGTTGTTGTTGAGTCTCATCAGCTCTTTGCAGATTTTTGTGATCAGTCCTTTATCATTAGTGTTGGGTGCAAAAATGTTCTCCCAGTTGGTGGGGTTTCTCTTTGTTTTTGTTATTGTCTCTTTTGCTGTGCAGAAGCTCTTTAATTTGATGTAGTCCCAGCTGTTTATCTTTGCCTTCACTCTCACTGCTTTGGGTGATGTGTCTGTAAAGATGTCTTTGATGTGCATATCACGTAGTGTTTCGCCTATATTTCCTTCTATGTATTTTATGGTTTCAGGTCTTATGTCTAGTTCTTTAATCCATTTTGAGTTGATTTTTGTGTATGGTGTGAGGTAGTGGTCAAGCTTCATTCTTTTGCATGTAGCGACCCAGTTTTCCCAGCACCATTTATTGAACAAACTTTCTTTGCTCCAATGCATAGTCTTTGCTCCATTGTCAAAGATTAGTTGACCATAAATCTGTGGGTTTATTTCTGGATTTTCTATTCGATTCCATTGGTCTGTATGTCTGTTCTTGTTCCAATTCCATGCAGTTTTGATGATTATGGCTTTGTAGTAGAGTTTGAAGTCTGGGAGTGTGATGCCTCCATTCCCTTCTTTTTTTTTCAGGAGAGCTTTGGCTATTCGGGGTTTTTTGTGATTCCATGAATTTCATCAATAATTGTTCTATTTCTTTGAAGAATGTCATTGAAATTTTTATTGGAATAGCATTGAATCTGTATATTGCTTTTGGTAGGATGGCCATTTTAGTAATGTTTATTCTTCCAATCCATGAGCAGGGGATGTCTTTCCATTTCTTTGTGTCTTCTTCTATTTCTTTTTAACAGTGTTTTATAGTTTTTTTTGTATAGGTCCTTTACCTCTTTTGTTAGATTTATTCCCAAATATCAAAATATTAATTTTTTACGTTCAGCAGATAGAATGTAAGGAATCAACTGGATTAAAATGCTTATAAGATGAATAGCTTCTTTTCTCGTAAGCCTAGTTGGGAGCCTCAGGGCCACGTTTTTTAATTTCTCCAAAATATACTCACTTTTATTTATTTATATATTTATATATTTATTACATTATCTTTTATTTTTGTACAATGTACAATTTCCCCATGAAATCCCCACCACCAATTCACCCGTGCACCTTCACCATACCCCCTGTGCTCTTCTCACGTTGTCCTGATTCTTCTCCCTCCTCCCCCCTACAGAATGTCTGTAGTCTATGGTTGCCTGTTGATTTTGATCAGGGCCACTTTTTTTTTTTTAAGATTGATTTATTTATTTATACAGCACTGGGTACAGTCAGAAGCATGGGAGGGTGAGAGGATTCACCAGAGACAGAGCGGGGAACAGAACAGGCAGACTGACGAAATACAGTGCTGAGGGGAGCAGCGGGCGGCAGGAGAGGTCTGTCGCATCATGTGGGACCCTCACCGGTGGCTGGGGATGGAACCTGTGCTGCAGAGGCTGCCGGCAGCTTCGCAGCCCAGCGCTCAACCGTTGCACCACCAGGGGAGGCAGGGCCACTCTTTAATCTTCCTAATGGATTGAATTGTAATCCTGAAGTGTAAGTGCCTTCCTTTCTTTCCTTATACTCACTTAAAATATGGGTGAATCTGAAGTTCTTTAGAGATATCAATTTGCATGGTGGAAAGTGTTATTTTTAAGGGTCCCTGGAACCTGGTCCTTATTTGTTACCTTACCTTCCTGTTATTGGGTCAATGTGGCAAAATCCCAGCCAGCCAATACCCTGCCTCCCTCTGGACAGTAAGAAGATGAAGCACCTGCTCTGGTGATCATCCCCATAAAACCAGGACCCCGTCACCATCACCTCCTCTGTGCTCAGGCTGAGGGTGTAGCTGGAGCACCTGTTGCCCCTATCCTATTGTGTGATCCACCATAAACATTCCTTGCTTGAATCCTCAACCGGGTCTTTTTCTAAATTCCTTTCGTAATATGGAAAATGGGCAATGCATCATTATCATTAAAGCCAGACTAGAACTTTCAAAGGTCAGTAGCATTATTGATAACAGGCAAAATGAGGGTGTCCAGGTACCCCAATTGTTAAGGGGAAAACCCCATGTTGGTTGCATAAAGTGTTTATACCTACCATAGTACATGAAAGCCCAATAAACTGTAGTGTACACTAAGATTTTTTATATTTAAATATTTTATTTTATATAATTCTTACACCTTTTTTCATCTTTGCACAATGTATGCATTTTCATTTTGGTTATATTCCCCATAAAATTGCACGCCCCCCTTATTTTGACTCTAGTCCTTCCTTTCCCCCTCCCCCCCATAGTGTGTATCTGGTTTATATTTGCTTGTTGATTTTGATTTTTACTTTGTATTGTGCGCTAAGATTTTTAACAAGAGGTTCAAAGGGACGGGAGAGGGGAAAGAGGAGTAGGGGAGAAGAGGATTTCGAAGTAGAGACTCCTGAAGTCCACGATCTCCTCATGGGCAACTGTTCAGTCCCACAGGCAGGGCCCAAGGCAGACCAGCCAAGGCCCAAGAGCAGAACCACCAGGAGAAAGAATTTAGGGCAAACTCCAGGCAGGAAACACAAACAAGAGGTTGCAAGGGCATAAGGACAGGAAGAAAGAATGTGACTGCCCAAGGTGAATCCACCAGGAGGCCCAGGTATTAGTTGCCATAGTCTCTAAAGAGAGCAGGATCCTGTTCCTGCCAGAGCACTAAAGCCAGAAAAAGAGCCACAAGAGGATCCAGCTGCAGAGGCCTTGGTGGGAACTAAGCAGAAGCAGGAGCTTTCTCTGTTCTTTCAAAGTCTACCCTGAGGCTCTGCTCCACCCCCTGATCCTCTTTAAAAAGTGAGGGGGTGGAGCTGAATGACTCAGGGCTCTCAGAATTATCACTAGGATTTGTAACTGGTGTTAAGTAACAGAAATCCGATCTAGTTCATTTTTTAAAGATGTCATGGGCTTTATGAAATAATTCAAGAATCAGGCAGCACCCCATCTAGCAAGTAGAAGGACACTTCAAAAAATTATACAAAGTGGAAGGTTTTACAGGCAGAAAGGAGGTGGAACAAGGCCATTAGCAAAAGAAAAGGATTATTTCAGGGAAACTTACCTTTCATTAGAGGAAATCTGGAGGGTCTCATCTTGCAGATAACCTCACTAGTGCAAACCGGGAGACTGGGATTCTTTGAAAAGTCCACTTTTGTAAGAGTCTGACAATGCAGTTAGGTTATGTAGTAAGTCTTGGACCCAGCACGAGAGACTCCATTTTGGGTCTGCAATTTCTTTTTTTAATACTGTAAAACTCTTGATCTACTTGCCTAAAGTGTTCTTGGAATTCTATAAAGCAACATTCACCCATCAATTTGCTTTGCACATATAAAAGTTTTCACTTATTGTAAAAAATAGGACTATACATGAACAACATGTACTACATGTCATGATGTGAGTTAACATGTGATACTAATTTATTTATATTTGTTAACTTCTCACTTTGTAACAGGGTGGTCCCCAGGAAAAGGGGAAGGTTCCAGTTTCCTTGTACCACCCAAGGGAGGGTAGAGCTGAGTAGGGAGGAGAAGAAGTTGGAGAGGAAACTGGGGAAGGAAGGAAGGAAGGAAGGAAGGAAGGAAGGAAGGAAGGAAAGGAGGGAGGGAGGGAGGGAGGGAGGGAGGAAGGAAGGAAGGAAGGAAGGAAGGAAGGAAGATGGGAGCAAGAAGAAGACCTGGAGGGGGCACATGTGTAACAGGGTGGTCCCCAGGAAAGGGGGAGGTTCCCTGCCCCACCCAAGAGGGTGGAGCTAAGCAGTGAGAGGAGAAGCTGCAGAAGAGACTGAGGAAGGAAGCAGGATGGAGCCAGGAGACCTGGAGGAGGCGCATGGAGCTTAGAGACACGTGAAAAAACTGCGCTTGTCTTTTGGTCGTGGGTGAGATGTGGGTGAGACCCGTGGGGAGGTGACAATGGCAGCTTTTATCTTGATGTTGATTTTGCTCTTTTCCTTCCGGGCTTGTCTGGTTGTTTGTGACCCTTTTCTGTGGGTCCCCACAGGAAGATGCTTTAGACTTGGGCAGGCTTTGGGGCCTTGTTCTGGGCCAATCCCATTTGGATGGACTTTTACCCACGAGGGGACGGGTAACTTTGGGTGCTTCATTTAGAAACTAGACTCTTTGCCTTTCCTGTATTTTTTCCTAGTTTTATTAAAGTTCCTTCCCATTAAAGTCTCATATGTTTTGTGTTGATGTGGCGGATGGCAGAACCCATTTAAAACAGGCAGGTTTGCCGGGTTTTGGGCTGCCCCTCTCCCTGCCCTATAACACATGGAGCAGAGAGACATGTGAAGAAGCTGCACTGACTTCGTGGTCCTGGACTGGTTGAAACAGATGTGGGGAGAGACCTGTGGGGAGGTTAACAGTGGCAGCTTTTATCTTGATTTTGATTTTGCTCATTTTTCCCCAGACTTGTCTGACTGTTTTTGACCCTTTCTCATGGGTCCCCGTCGAAAGGTGCTTTAGGCTTGTGGCAGCTTTCGGGCCTTGCTTTGGGCCAATCCTATTTGGGTGGACTTTTACCCATGAAGGGATGGGTAACTTCAGCTACTTGATTTGGAAACTATGTTCCTTTGTCTTTTCTGTATTACACACTAATGTATTAAAGTTCCTTTCCATTAAAGGTCTTATATGTTTTGTCTTGATGCAGTGGATGGCAGAACCTATTTAGAACAGGCAGGTTTGGGGGTTCTGGGGTGCCCCTCTCCCTGCCCTGTAACAATCTCAACCCTTTATGTTACTTTTATCCTCATTTTGCAGATGAGGAAACAGGTTCAGAGTTAATACTTTGCCTATGATCAAACAGCTAGCAGGCAGGGGTAAGTGATGTCCAGTTGCTCTACAACAGGCAGGCAAGCTATTTTATTTTATTTTTTAAGAAGTGGAATACAGGGGCCTCCCCTGGTGGCACAGCAGTTGAGTGCTGGGCTGCGAGGCTGCCCCCAGCCTCTGCAGCGCCGGTTCGTTCCCTGGCCACCAGCGAGGGTCCCACAAAAAAAAAAAAAAAAAAACCTTGTAAAAAAAGAGTGGGATACAGGCCAGAGTCGCGGGGGGTGAGAAGATTCACCAGAGAGAGTGGGGAGCAGAACAGGCAGATATACAGAAACACACTGCTGAGGGGAGCAGCAGGGAGACAGGAGAGGTCTGTCGCACCATGTGGGTTGCTCTCCAGACTGCCGCTTGCGCTGCAAAGGTCACGAACAGCCTTATAACGCTGTGCTCAACCCCTGTGCCACTAGGGAGGCCCCAAGCTATTTTAAAATTTGGGATCATACCTAAAATACCAATTTATACACATGTGCTTCCTTTTTTAAAAAAATGCTGTAAAATATTCAATCAACCAGAAACACTATGATTTAAGTATTCCCCTATTTTGAGGCATTATACTTTTTACTTAACATCATACAAATTATTTTTGTGCATAGTGATAAAAAATATAGAACATTCTGGAGTCACTGGAATCTGGGTAACTAAAACAGGAAGCCTTGAGGTTCAGGCCCTAGGTATGTCCAAGCATGTCCAGGCATGTCAAGGCTCAGATACATACTCAGCATTTCACCCAGTATCCAGGAAGGACAGAAACAAGCCCACCAACCACCACAGACCACACAAGATTCAAATTCCACCCATCATTGCTTGACGAACTTTCCACCAATCAAAACTTCATTGACTGAAAATCTGATTTGCATAAAGGGAACCTGAGTGTTTACTAGCACCACCTTTTCATGGATAAATACTCCCATCCCAGGGGAGCTCCAGGACACAACTGCAGGTGCTTCTGTGTTGCTTGAAGGCCTTCAATTCTAATAAACCCCCAATATATACTTATATTTTGTTCCAACTATGTCTCCCTCATTTTGGGACATTAGTCATCTGCGTAATTTTTTTTTATTACCCCCATGGGATCTCTGGAAGTGTAATTGCTGGATTAAAGGACAGGACCACGTTGTTTTCTTGAAGGGCTGTATCTTGTGATGCTCCCTAAGCTTTGTTTATTCTATTTAATGTTTTATTTTTGCCAGCTTATCAGATAAAAATGGTATTTTGTTCTAAATTTTTATGTTTGATTTTTGTAAAGTATTTTAAGTATTTTTTTAAAGCTTTGTTTTCTTTATTTATGCATACAAGAACTGGGGTATAGGCCAGAGATGGAGTGGGGAACAGAACAGACGAGAGGTGTGCTGCACCATGTGGGTTAGCTCCCTGGTCTGGAATTGAACTCATGCTGCAGTGGCTGGTGATAGCTTGATAGTGCTGAGCCACCAGGGAGGCCCCAATATAAATTTTGAGTAATTACAGAACTCTTGCTTTTTTAAAAAAACTTCAGATTATCTTCTCATCTGCTAGTGTAGACATTTGTTCTGTTTTTTCTACTTAGTAACTATTCACCTGACTTAGAAACTCTGGCACTTCTTTGGAGAAGACCTGTCTGAAACTGGAACCAACCAAGAGAAGTGAGAACTGAGAAGTGGCAGCTCGAGGGAAACCAGGCGAAGGGGCTGAGTGCCAACTCTGGGTCTTTCAGGTAAGGAAATCACTGATTTCAGAAAGGATCCTTGCTATATTCTCTTACACATTTTTTAATCACAGTGTCATTATTTGTGTCAACATCAAAATATGAAATGTATAGGTGATTAAAAAAAACTTTGTTAAGAGATCATTTAAACACACCAAACAGGGCTCCCTGGTGGCCAAGGGGTTAAGATGCAACCTATGAAGCTCCTTGCAGCCTCTGCAGCACAAGTTGGATCCCCGGCTGGCCAGGGAGCTACCCACATGGCACAGCAGACCTCTCCTGACTACCTGCTGCTCCCCTCAGCAGTGTATTTCAGTCAGTCTGCCTGTTCTGTTTCCCACTCTGTCTCTGATGAATCCTCTCACCCCCCACACCTCTGGCCTGTACCCCAGCTCTTGTATGCATGAATAAATTAAAAAAACAACAACAGCAACTCACCAACCATTGCAAAAATTGTTTGGAAAGAGCCCAGGTACCCATCTCTCAACTTCATCCCATAATTAAACCTTACTTAACCATTATGTATGTTTAAACCAAGGAATTGACACTTTTTAACTACTGTGAATTAAAACATGCACGTTATTCAAATTTTACCAGTTTATATATGCTTAAGGAATTTAAGAACATACACATTTCTTTATATTGAACAATTCATGCAAGGTGCACAGATTATTTTTCTAACATGAAAATAGCATACATATTTTAAACTATATTAAGCACTACCATGGTTTTTAACTAATGTCAATGGACTTAAGGAATTTTTTTCCTTTTAGGGTAAGAAAATGTTGCAGGGCACTTATGCCTCAGGCATGTTGGCTGTGCTTTGTGTGTATAAGTTAATTATTATGTGTTTCTTATTATTTAAGGCAGGTTGAAATGCAACTCTCTGTTGTGTTCTTGCCGACACCAAAGCTTTTGCTTCTACCATTCATCCATTACCAGTGGTTGAAATCCTTCCTTTAATGGGCTCGGAAAGCCTGTCCCCACAGCTGTGTTTACCTTTCACTCCAAATAAAGCTTGATACTTTAAAGTCCTTTTGGTCAGACTGGTTTGTTTCCTCTGACATTAGCCTAGTGGAAAATAGGTCAACACACAAAACTAAACCAAAAAAATGTTTTACAAAAAACAGATAGGTGCTTCCAAAGCAACTTCTAAAACCCCCCAGTCTCCTCTGGTGAATTCTCTCACCCTCCCGTGCTTATGACTGTACCCAGTGCTTGTATAAATAAATAAATAAATAAATAAATAAATCTTTAAAAAAAAAAAAAATAAAACCTCCAGTCTCAATGTTGCTCACAAAATGATGACCCTATAGTATTCATGTTGGTTTTTTTCAAATATTAAAAAGATCTTGTATTCTTAGGATAAATTCCTTTTGATCATATTGAGTATCCTTTTAATATGTTGCTGAATGTGATTTGTTAACATTTTGTTGGGAACTTTAATATCTTAGGTCCTTAGATTTTGATCTGTAGTTTTCTTATATTGTCTTTGATGGTCTTGGTATTAGAGTAGAGCTGGCCTTATAAAATGAGTGGGAAAGTGAACCCGTCTCATAGAGTGGGCGTAGTTGCTATTTGTTCTTCCTAAATAGGTAACAGAATTTACCTATAGTGGCCTATATTTTTCTTTGTGGGAAGGTTTCCAATTTCAAACTAAACTTATTTAATAAATACAGGGCTATTGAGATAATATTTTTGGTAATTTGTGTTTTTTAAAGAACACATTCACTTCATTTTTTTGTCAACGGAGTGATACATCCTTTATGTCATAAAGTTGTTGTTTATGGTATTCCTATTTAATGCCTATACTGATATAGATCTCTTTTATTTCTGGAATTTGCCATTTTTCCCCTCTTTTTTATTTGGGTAATGTTTATTTTATCAATCTTCACAATTAGTTTTGGTAACATTAATTTTTTTTCTATTTTATATCATTGATTCTAATTTCTTTCTTCTACTTTGAATATAATTAACTAATTTTTTTCTGTAAGATGGCAATTTAGATAAGTGATTTAAAATTTTTCTTTACTATTGTTGGTCCTTAAAGGTATAAAAATTTAAGTTAATTTACAGTTACTTATTTTTAAAAGTATGTGATATAATTTTTTCTAGTAACTTAGTAACTACCCCTTCATTATATTTTTAAATAGTAACTTTAGTGACTTTATTACAGGGCAACCCCAATATAAAACAGGTTGCCTGACTGTGGGTCCTCACCTGCACGCTTAAAGGGGACTTAAACTGCAAGTACACACAAAAGGTTAACAAAAGGTTTATTTACAAGGGAAAGGGAAATGAGAAAATGTATAACTCAGGGAGAAAAGAGGGAGATAAATTCTTAAATGTGTCCTACCTGTTCTGCCCACCTGGATCCAAATGATCTGCCAAGACCAAATCTGCATGGCCAAGAGCATGAGCCAAGTGAGTGTCCAAGACCCACTAACATGGCTGGTTTTATTTACAAACAGAGAAAAGGGCTGCCTAACTCTGCCCTTAGGTCCTTGAAACCTCCCTTTGGGGATCATGGGATTTGTAGTTCCCAGTGTCTTGGTGGAGTGGGAGTGGCAACCACAAAGCCTGTATGGAGTTTGCACAGGACATCCTTTCTCCCTAGCAACTTGAGGTTATAATATACATTTTGAAATAATCAAAATCTACCTTCAAACAATTTTATAGTATTTAATCTATAATGTAAGATTTTATAAGAATATACTGTTTTACCCTTC
>NW_023601653.1:55051967-55162868 GCF_014898055.3 Talpa occidentalis | reverse complement strand
TTCAAAGAAATAGAAAATTATTGATGAAATTCATATGGAATCACCAAAAACCCCGAATAGCCAAGCGCTACTGAAAAAGAAGAAGGAAATGGAGGCATCACACTCCCAGACTTCAACTATACTACAAAGCCATAATCATCAAAACTGCATGGTATTGGCAACAAGAACAGACATACAGACCAATGAATCGAATAGAAAATCCAGAATAAACCCACAGATTTATGGTCAACTAATCTTTGACAAAGGAGCAAAGACGATGCATTGGAGCAAAGAAGTTTGTTCAATAATGGTGCTGGGAAACGGGGTCGCTACATGCAAAAAGAATGAAGCTTTGACCACTACCTCACACCATACACAAAATCAACTCAAAATGATTAAAGAACTAGACATAGACCTGAAACCATAAAATAATAGAAGAAATATAGGCGAACACTACGGGATTTGCACATCAAAGACATCTTACAGACACATCACCCAAACAGTGAAGTGAAGAGAAAGATAAACAGCTGGGATTACATCAAATTAAAGAGCTTCTGCACAGCAAAAGAGACAATAACAAAAACAAGAGAAACCCCCACAAACTGGGAGAACATTTTTGCACCCAACACTAATGATAAAGGACTGATCACAAAAATCTGCAAAGAGCTGATGAGACTCACAACAACAAAGAAATAATCCAGTCAAAAAATGGGCAAAGAGCTAAAAGAAACTCTCTGAAGAGGAAATGCAAATGGCCAACAGACATATGAAAAATGTTCAACATCACGTGTAATCAGGAAATGCAAATCAAAACTACCATGAGATACATCTCACACCAGTGAGAATGGCACATATTAAAAAAAACTAGCAACAACAAATGTTGGCGAGGATGTGGAGAAAAGGAACTCTGTGGCACTGTTGTGGGAGTGCAAACTGGTCCAACCACTATGGAGAGCTGTGTGGAGATTTCTGGACCTACTAAACATAGAGCTTCCATATGATCCAGCAATTCCACTCCTAGGTATTTACCCAAAGGACACAGAAACATCAATTCCAAAGAGCACCTGCACTCCTATGTTTATAGCAGCACTGTTTACAATAGCTAAGCTTTGGAAACACCCAAATGCCCAAAATAGAATGACTGGATCAAGAAGATGTGGTACATATATACCATGGAATATTACTCAGCATTCAAAAAAGATAAACACATGCAATTTGCAGCAACATGGATGGCACTGGAAGGGATCATGCTCAGCGAAATAAGCCAAAAGAAAGAAAAATACCGGATGGTCTCACTCATAGCAGGAATCTAGAAAACTTAATAAGGGACCAGGAAATCAATATAAGAAAAGTGAAAATCAAAATCAACAAAAAACTATGAACCAGAGACACTTTTTGGGGGGTGGGGGGGCGGGGAGGGGAAGGATTGGGGTCAGAATGGGGCGTTTGCATTGTATGGGGGAATATAAAATAAAATTTAAATATTTTTAAAAAAAAAAAAAAAAAAAAAAACCATGGTAGTGCTTAATATAGTTTAAAATATGTATGCTATTTTCATGTTAGAAAAATAATCTGTGCACCTTGCATGAATTGTTCAATATAAAGAAATGTGTATGTTCTTAAAATTCCTTAAGCATATATAAACTGGTAAAATTTGAATAACGTGCATGTTTTAATTCACAGTAGTAAAAAAGTGTCAATTCCTTGGTTTAAACATACATAATGGTTAAGTAAGGTATAATTATGGGATGAAGTTGAGAGATGGGTACCTGGGCTCTTTCCAAACAATTTTTGCAATGGTTGGTGAGTTGGTTTTTTTTTTAAATTTATTCATGCATACAAGAGCTGGGGTACAGGCCAGAGGTGTGGGGGGTGAGAGGATTCATCAGAGACAGAGTGGGAAACAGAACAGGCAGACTGACTGAAATACACGGCTGAGGGGAGCAGCAGGTAAGTCAGGAGAGGTCTGCTGTGCCATGTGGGTAGCTCCCTGGCCAGCCGGGGATCCAACTTGTGCTGCAGAGGCTGCAAGGAGCTTCATAGGTTGCATCTTAACCCCTTGGCCACCAGGGAGGCCCTGTATGGTGTGTTTAAAATGATCTCTTAACAAAATTTTTTTTTAATCACCTATACATTTCATATTTTGATGTTGACACAAATAATGACACTGTGATTAAAAGATGTGTAAGAGAATATAGCAAGGATCCTTTCTGAAATCAGTGATTTCCTTACCTGAAATGACCCAGTGTTGGGACTCAGCCCCTTCGCCTGGTTTCCCTCGAGCTGCCACTTCTCAGTTCTCACTTCTCTTGGTTGGTTCCAGTTTCAGACAGGTCTTCTCCAAAGAAGTGCCAGAGTTTCTAAGTCAGGTGAATAGTTACTAAGTAGAAAAAACAGAACAAATGTCTACACTAGCAGATGAGAAGATAATCTGAAGTTTTTTTTAAAAAAGCAAGAGTTCTGTAATTACTCAAAATTTATATTGGGGCCTCCCTGGTGGCTCAGCACTATCAAGCTATCACCAGCCACTGCAGCATGAGTTCAATTCCAGACCAGGGAGCTAACCCACATGGTGCAGCACACCTCTCGTCTGTTCTGTTCCCCACTCCATCTCTGGCCTATACCCCAGTTCTTGTATGCATAAATAAAGAAAACAAAGCTTTAAAAAAAATACTTAAAATACTTTACCAAAAATCAAACATAAAAATTTAGAACAAAATACCATTTTTATCTGATAAGCTGGCAAAAATAAAACATTAAATAGAATAAACAAAGCTTAGGGAGCATCACAAGATACAACCCTTCAAGAAAACAACGTGGTCCTGTCCTTTAATCCAGCAATTACACTTCCAGAGATCCCATGGGGGTAATAAAAAAAAAATTACGCAGATGACTAATGTCCCAAAATGAGGGAGACATAGTTGGAACAAAATATAAGTATATATTTGGGGTTTTATTAGAATTGAAGGCCTTCAAGCAACACAGAAGCACCTGCAGTTGTGTCCTGGAGCTCCCCTGGGATGGGAGTATTTATCCATGAAAATGTGGTGCTAGTAAACACTCAGGTTCCCTTTATGCAAATCAGATTTTCAGTCAATGAAGTTTTGATTGGTGGAAAGTTCGTCAAGCAATGATGGGTGGAATTTGAATCTTGGGTGGTCTGTGGTGGTTGGTGGGCTTGTTTCTGTCCTTCCTGAATACTGGGTGAAATGCTGAGTATGTATCTGAGCCTTGACATGCCTGGACATGCTTGGACATACCTAGGGCCTGAACCTCAAGGCTTCCTATTTTAGTTACCCAGATTCCAGTGACTCCAGAATGTTCTATATTTTTTATCACTATGCACAAAAATAATTTGTATGATGTTAAGTAAAAAGTATAATGCCTCAAAATAGGGGAATACTTAAATCATAGTGTTTCTGGTTGATTGAATATTTTACAGCAATTTTTTAAAAAAGGAAGCACATGTGTATAAATTGGTATTTTAGGTATGATCCCAAATTTTAAAATAGCTTGGGGCCTCCCTAGTGGCACAGGGGGTTGAGCACAACGTTATAAGGCTGTTCGTGACCTTTGCACGCAAGCGGCAGTCTGGAGAGCAACCCACATGGTGCGACAGACCTCTTCCGTCTCCCTGCTGCTCCCCTCAGCAGTGTGTTTCTGTATATCTGCCTGTTCTGCTCCCCACTCTCTCTGGTGAATCTTCTCACCCCCCGCGACTCTGGCCTGTATCCCACTCTTTTTTTACAAGGTTTTTTTTTTTTTTTGTGGGACCCTCGCTGGTGGCCAGGGAACGAACCGGCGCTGCAGAGGCTGGGGGCAGCCTCGCAGCCCAGCGCTCAACTGCTGTGCCACCAGGGGAGGCCCCTGTATTCCACTTCTTAAAAAATAAAATAAAATAGCTTGCCTGCCTGCTAGCTGTTTGATCATAGGCAAAGTATTAACTCTGAACCTGTTTCCTCATCTGCAAAATGAGGATAAGAGTAACATAAAGGGTTGAGATTGTTACAGGGCAGGGAGAGGGGCACCCCAGAACCCCCAAACCTGCCTGTTCTAAATAGGTTCTGCCATCCACTGCATCAAGACAAAACATATAAGACCTTTAATGGAAAGGAACTTTAATTGGTGTGTAATACAGAAAAGACAAAAGGAACATAGTTTCCAAATCAAGTAGCTGAAGTTACCCATCCCTTCATGGGTAAAAGTCCACCCAAATGGGATTGGCCCAAAGCAAGGCCCAAAAGCTGCCACAAGCCTAAAGCACCTTTCAACGGGGACCCATGGAAAAGGATCAGAAACAGTCAGGCAAGTCTGGGAGGAAAGAGCAAAATCAAAATCAAGATAAAAGCTGCCACTGTTAACCTCCCCACAGGTCTCTCCCCACATCTGTTTCAACCAGTCCAGGACCACGAAGTCAGTGCAGCTTCTTCACATGTCTCTCTGCTCCATGTGTTATAGGGCAGGGAGAGGGGCAGCCCAAAACCCCGTAAACCTGCCTGTTTTAAATGGGTTCTGCCATCCGCCACATCAACACAAAACATATGAGACTTTAGTGGGAAGGAACTTTAATAAAACTAGGAAAAAATACAGGAAAGGCAAAGAGTCTAGTTTCTAAATGAAGCACCCAAAGTTACCCGTCCCCTTGTGGGTAAAAGTCCATCCATATGGGATTGGCCCAGAGCAAGGCCCCAAAGCCTGCCACAAGTCTAAAGCATCTTCCAGTGGGGACCCACAGAAAAGGGTCACAAACAACCAGACAAGCCCGGAAGGAAAAGAGCAAAATCAACATCAAGATAAAAGCTGCCATTGTCACCTCCCCACGGGTCTCACCCACATCTGTGTCACCCAGTCCACGACCAAAAGACAAGCGCAGTTTCTTCACGTGTCTCTAGGCTCCATGCGCCTCCTCCAGGTCTCCTGGCTCCATCTTGCTTCCTTCCCTCAGTCTCTTCTGCAGCTTCTCCTCTCCCTGCTCAGCTCCACCCTCTTGGGTGGGGCAGGGAACCTCCCCCTTTCCTGGGGACCACCCTGTTACACATGTGCCCCCTCCAGGTCTCCTTCTTGCTCCCCATCTTCCTTCCTTCCTCCCTCCCTCCCTTCCTTCCTTCCTCCCTCCTCCCTCCCTCCCTCCCTCCCTCCCTCCCTCCCTCCCTCCCTCCTCCCTCCCTTTCCTTCCTTCCTTCCTTCCTTCCTTCCTTCCTTCCTTCCTTCCTTCCTTCCTTCCTTCCTTCCTTCCTTCCCCAGTTTCCTCTCCAACTTCTTCTCCTCCCTACTCAGCTCTACCCTCCCTTGGGTGGTACAAGGAAACTGGAACCTTCCCCTTTTCCTGGGGACCACCCTGTTACAAAGTGAGAAGTTAACAAATATAAATAAATTAGTATCACATGTTAACTCACATCATGACATGTAGTACATGTTGTTCATGTATAGTCCTATTTTTTACAATAAGTGAAAACTTTTATATGTGCAAAGCAAATTGATGGGTGAATGTTGCTTTATAGAATTCCAAGAACACTTTAGGCAAGTAGATCAAGAGTTTTACAGTATTAAAAAAAGAAATTGCAGACCCAAAATGGAGTCTCTCGTGCTGGGTCCAAGACTTACTACATAACCTAACTGCATTGTCAGACTCTTACAAAAGTGGACTTTTCAAAGAATCCCAGTCTCCCGGTTTGCACTAGTGAGGTTATCTGCAAGATGAGACCCTCCAGATTTCCTCTAATGAAAGGTAAGTTTCCCTGAAATAATCCTTTTCTTTTGCTAATGGCCTTGTTCCACCTCCTTTCTGCCTGTAAAACCTTCCACTTTGTATAATTTTTTGAAGTGTCCTTCTACTTGCTAGATGGGGTGCTGCCTGATTCTTGAATTATTTCATAAAGCCCATGACATCTTTAAAAAATGAACTAGATCGGATTTCTGTTACTTAACACCAGTTACAAATCCTAGTGATAATTCTGAGAGCCCTGAGTCATTCAGCTCCACCCCCTCACTTTTTAAAGAGGATCAGGGGGTGGAGCAGAGCCTCAGGGTAGACTTTGAAAGAACAGAGAAAGCTCCTGCTTCTGCTTAGTTCCCACCAAGGCCTCTGCAGCTGGATCCTCTTGTGGCTCTTTTTCTGGCTTTAGTGCTCTGGCAGGAACAGGATCCTGCTCTCTTTAGAGACTATGGCAACTAATACCTGGGCCTCCTGGTGGATTCACCTTGGGCAGTCACATTCTTTCTTCCTGTCCTTATGCCCTTGCAACCTCTTGTTTGTGTTTCCTGCCTGGAGTTTGCCCTAAATTCTTTCTCCTGGTGGTTCTGCTCTTGGGCCTTGGCTGGTCTGCCTTGGGCCCTGCCTGTGGGACTGAACAGTTGCCCATGAGGAGATCGTGGACTTCAGGAGTCTCTACTTCGAAATCCTCTTCTCCCCTACTCCTCTTTCCCCTCTCCCGTCCCTTTGAACCTCTTGTTAAAAATCTTAGCGCACAATACAAAGTAAAAATCAAAATCAACAAGCAAATATAAACCAGATACACACTATGGGGGAGAGGGGGAAAGGAAGGACTAGAGTCAAAATAAGGGGGGCGTGCAATTTTATGGGGAATATAACCAAAATGAAAATGCATACATTGTGCAAAGATGAAAAAAAGGTGTAAGAATTATATAAAATAAAATATTTAAATATAAAAAATCTTAGTGTACACTACAGTTTATTGGGCTTTCATGTACTATGGTAGGTATAAACACTTTATGCAACCAACATGGGGTTTTCCCCTTAACAATTTGGGGTACCTGGACACCCTCATTTTGCCTGTTATCAATAATGCTACTGACCTTTGAAAGTTCTAGTCTGGCTTTAATGATAATGATGCATTGCCCATTTTCCATATTACGAAAGGAATTTAGAGAAAGACCCGGTTGAGGATTCAAGCAAGGAATGTTTATGGTGGATCACACAATAGGATAGGGGCAACAGGTGCTCCAGCTACACCCTCAGCCTGAGCACAGAGGAGGTGATGGTGACGGGGTCCTGGTTTTATGGGGATGATCACCAGAGCAGGTGCTTCATCTTCTTACTGTCCAGAGGGAGGCAGGGTATTGGCTGGCTGGGATTTTGCCACATTGACCCAATAACAGGAAGGTAAGGTAACAAATAAGGACCAGGTTCCAGGGACCCTTAAAAATAACACTTTCCACCATGCAAATTGATATCTCTAAAGAACTTCAGATTCACCCATATTTTAAGTGAGTATAAGGAAAGAAAGGAAGGCACTTACACTTCAGGATTACAATTCAATCCATTAGGAAGATTAAAGAGTGGCCCTGCCTCCCCTGGTGGTGCAACGGTTGAGCGCTGGGCTGCGAAGCTGCCGGCAGCCTCTGCAGCACCGGTTCCATCCCCAGCCACCGGTGAGGGTCCCACATGATGCGACAGACCTCTCCTGCCGCCCGCTGCTCCCCTCAGCACTGTATTTCGTCAGTCTGCCTGTTCTGTTCCCCGCTCTGTCTCTGGTGAATCCTCTCACCCTCCCATGCTTCTGACTGTACCCAGTGCTGTATAAATAAATAAATCAATCTTAAAAAAAAAAAAAGTGGCCCTGATCAAAATCAACAGGCAACCATAGACTACAGACATTCTGTAGGGGGGAGGAGGGAGAAGAATCAGGACAACAGTGAGAAGAGCACAGGGGGGTATGGTGAAGGTGCACGGGTGAATTGGTGGTGGGGATTTCATGGGGAAATTGTACATTGTACAAAAATAAAAGATAATGTAATAAATATATAAATATATAAAATAAATAAAAGTGAGTATATTTTGGAGAAATTAAAAAACGTGGCCCTGAGGCTCCCAATTAGGCTTACGAGAGAAGAAGCTATTCATCTTATAAGCATTTTAATCCAGTTGATTCCTTACATTCTATCTGCTGAATGTAAAAAATTAATATTTTGATATTTGGGAATAAATCTAACAAAAGAGGTAAAGGACCTATACAAAGAAAACTATAAAACACTGTTAAAAAGAAATAGAAGAAGACACAAAGAAATGGAAAGACATCCCCTGCTCATGGATTGGAAGAATAAACATTACTAAAATGGCCATCCTACCAAAAGCAATATACAGATTCAATGCTATTCCAATAAAAATTTCAATGACATTCTTCAAAGAAATAGAACAATTATTGATGAAATTCATGGAATCACAAAAAACCCCGAATAGCCAAAGCTCTCCTGAAAAAAAAAAGAAGGGAATGGAGGCATCACACTCCCAGACTTCAAACTCTACTACAAAGCCATAATCATCAAAACTGCATGGAATTGGAACAAGAACAGACATACAGACCAATGGAATCGAATAGAAAATCCAGAAATAAACCCACAGATTTATGGTCAACTAATCTTTGACAATGGAGCAAAGACTATGCATTGGAGCAAAGAAAGTTTGTTCAGTAAATGGTGCTGGGAAAACTGGGTCGCTACATGCAAAAGAATGAAGCTTGACCACTACCTCACACCATACACAAAAATCAACTCAAAATGGATTAAAGAACTAGACATAAGATCTGAAACCATAAAATACATAGAAGGAAATATAGGTGAAACACTACGTGATATGCACATCAAAGACATCTTTACAGACACATCACCCAAAGCAGTGAGAGTGAAGGCAAAGATAAACAGCTGGGACTACATCAAATTAAAGAGCTTCTGCACAGCAAAAGAGACAATAACAAAAACAAAGAGAAACCCCACCAATTGGGAGAACATTTTTGCATACAACACTAATGATAAAGGACTGATCACAAAAATCTGCAAAGAGCTGATGAGACTCAACAACAACAAAGAAAATAATCCAGTGAAAAAATGGACAGAAGAGCTAAAAAGAAAACTTCTCTGAAGAGGAAATGCAAATGGCCAACAGGCATATGAAAAAATGTTCAACATCACTTGTCATCAGGTAAATGCAAATCAAAACTACCATGAGATACCATCTTACACCAGTGAGAATGGCACATATTAAAAAAACTAGCAACAACAAATGTTGGCGAGGATGTGGAGAAAAAGGAACTCTCCTGTACTGTTGTTGGTGGGAGTGCAAACTGGTCCAGCCACTATGGAGAGCTGTGTGGAGATTTCTGGACCTACTAAACATAGAGCTTCCATATGATCCAGCAATTCCACTCCTAGGTATTTACCCAAAGGACACAGAAACATCAATTCCAAAGAGCACCTGCACTCCTATGTTTATAGCAGCACTATTTACAATAGCTAAGCTTTGGAAACAACCCAAATGCCCAAAAATAGATGACTGGATCAAGAAGATGTGGTACATATATACCATGGAATATTACTCAGCATTCAAAAAAGATAAACACATGCAATTTGCAGCAACATGGATGGCGCTGGAAGGGATCATGCTCAGCGAAATAAGCCAGAAAGAAAAAGAAAAATACCGGATGGTCTCACTCATAGCAGGAATCTAGAAAACTTAAATAAGAGACCAGGAAAATGAATAACTATAAGAAAGTGAAAATCAAAATCAACAAAAAACTATGAACCAGAGACAGTTTTTGGAGTGGGGGGCGGGAGGGGAGGGATTGGGGTCAGAATGGGGGGGTTGCAATTTTATGGGGAATATAAAAATAAAATTTATTATTTAAAAAAAATTAATATTTTGAAATGTGCCAGGCAAGAGCACAGAAGAAGAACTCATCTTTTTTCAGGGTCTTTAAAACAAGAAAAGTATTTAAAGTATAGAAGAATAACCTGTGCTACCAGAAAGTAAGGGAGCAAAGTTCTAGGAATGGAAAGCCCAGATGGTTATCAGAGGACTTCCTACAATGAAATGCCCGGAGGACACCTGGATGGTCCTGGATTCCCAGAAGCAATGCCCAGGGCAACCTCAATCACACCACACTGAATGTGGTAGGAAAGTGCTGCTTTCAGATTGGCTTAGCCAGAGATAACTTTCTTGCAAATTCACCTTCAGGCAAAAACTGTGAGCTCTAATCTGGTGTATCACTCACTCTGTGTGAATAAATTCTTCTCAGCCTAAGAGCACTGAAGTCTTATCAAAGCAGGGTTCACCTGTGGTGCCCTTCAAGACTTGAATCTTCCCCACTAGGAGGGGGATACAAAGCAAGTTTCCATGAGGGGGAAATGTCTAGTCGAGTCATATATACTGACTCCAAGCCTCCAAGGATAAAAGATGTAAAAATCCATGCACACCCTTTGGCTTAACCCTAGCAATGTGTTGTCAACAACACTACTTCTGAAATGGGACAAACCCGGTTGGGGAGTAGGTCACACAAAGAAAACAATAAAAGACTTTACATGGGGAGACAAGGGAGAGCTAAGAGAGAAAGAGAAAGAAAAGTTGTAGGCAGGCAAGAGGCCAGATGCAGTGGGTCCTACCCTTAGCAGAGGTGGGAGTTGGAGATTCTAGAGGCTATCTACCCACCAAACAGAAGCAGGGGTACAAGTGGAAGCCAGCTGGACAGGGGAGCACCCCACAAGTGGCCCATATTCTTAATGTCCACATGGCAGCTCCCCTTTTCCCCTAGTTCCCAGCAACCCCTACTCAGGAAGTCATGTGGTGCAATTGGGAGAACACCTTTGTCCATCAAGTCAGCTATGAGTGTCACCCACTGGCTTGGAGGTTTTTCTTCACTGTTCCCCTAATACTTCCACGGCCCACTTCACCAGCATCAGCCAGTCAGCCTGAACCCCCAACCCAGCCATCACCTCCATCTGCACTTGCCCAATCTACACAGCCATCTCTGAGCACACTGTTCCAAACCGGCCCCTGGACTTATCTCCTAGAACCCCTGTCAACATTTCTTCCAACACAGTAGGTGCAACAGGGTGGTCCCCAGGAAAGGGGGAGGTTCCCTGCCCCACCCAAGGGAGGGTGGAGCTGAGCAGGAAGAGGAGAAGCTGAAGAAGAGACTGAGGAAGGAAGGAAGCAGGATGGAGCCAGGAGACCTGGAGGAGGCGCGTGGAGCCTAGAGACACGTGAAGAAACTGCGCTTGTCTTTTGGTCGTGGACTGGGTGACACAGATGTGGGTGAGACCCGTGGGGAGGTGACCATGGCAGCTTTTATCTTGATGTTGATTTTGCTCTTTTCCTTCCGGGCTTGTCCGGTTGTTTGTGACCCTTTTCTGTGGGTCCCCACTGGAAGATGCTTTAGACTTGTAGCAGGCTTTGAGGCCTTGTTCAGGGCCGATCCCATATGGATGGACTTTTACCCACGAGGGGACGGGTAACTTTGGGTGCTTCATTTAGAAACTAGACTCTTTGCCTTACCTGTATTGTTTCCTAGTTTTATTAAAGATCCTTCCCATTAGTCTCATGTGTTTTGTGTTGATGCGGCGGATGGCAGAACCCATTTAGAATAGGCAGGTTTGCGGGGTTTTGGGCTGCCCCTCTCCCTGTCCTATAACATAGGTACCTGTGTAACAAGCTGGTCCCCAGGAATAGGGGGGGATTCCAGGTTCCCTGCCCCACCCAAAGGAGGGTGGAGCTGAGTAAAGGAGAAGAAGCTGGAGAGGAGACTGGGGAAGGAAGGAAACAGGATGGAGAGCAAGGAGACCTGGAGAAGGCACATGGAACAGAGAGACATGTGAAGAAACTGCACTGGCTTCTTGGTCCTGGACTGGTTCAAACATGTGGGGGAGTGCTGCGGACCAGCACAGCAGTAGACGATGAGGCCACCTCAGGGTTGAGAGAAGCGTGCAGGGTGGTCAGGGCGTCGGTGAAAGAAATGACAAACAGACACACTTCAAGAGTGAAAATCTGAATGTAATTTTCTTTGAGTTTGTGACCAATATATATATGTTTTCCAAAAGCACAGGAATGAATATCAAAGAAATTAGCTTGCTCATGGGCTCAGTCTATCACCATCAGGGAGGTGATCTACATAACAAATAATGACCATTATAGAAGAAAGAAGGAAGTTTAGAAAGACAGATAAGGGATTAAAGTTTGTAGTTCTAGAAAGACGGGATAAGATTTTTAGCATTCTTGTAGTGGTTCTTGGTGGTCATTATCTTTTGATAAGCTTCTGCCTTTTCAGGGAACTTCCACTGAACTTCCTCTGCTTCAGGGTGTTATGCTGTTCTCCACCCCCCCCCCCACCCCCCACCCCCCCCACCCCCCCCCCCCCCCACCCCCCCCCCCCCCCCCCCCCCCCGCGCGCTGGTTGCCCAGCCGGACCTAGGGACCGTGGCGAAAGCCATTCCTAAAGATCACTGCCGGGGGAGGTGCAGCAGGTATGTAGGGTTTTGCTGTTCTCCCCCTGCGCGCTGGTTGCCCAGCCGGACCTAGGGACGGTTAGCCCTAAAGGTCACTGCAGGGGGAGGTGCAGCAGGGGAGAGATCCATGGGAGGTTAACAATGGCAGCTTTTTTTTTTTTTTTTTTTTTTAGGATTTATTCGTTTATGCATATAAGAGCTGGGGTACAGGCCAGAGATGTGGGGGGGGGGTGTGTGTGAGAGGATTTGTTAGGGGGAAAGGATGTTCTGAGCTAATCCCATACAGGCTTTATGGACCCCACCCCCACTCCAGACCAAAGCCATCAGGACATTGGGAAAGACAAATCCTGTCAACACCAAAGGGAAGGTGGCTGGGACCTGAGGGTGGAGTTAAGCAGCCAGGTTGGGTATGAAAACCAAACACGTGGGCCTTGGGGTCTCTCTCTCTCTCTCTCTCTCTCTCTCTCTCTCTCTCTCTCTCTCTCTCTCTCTCTCTCTCTCTCTCTCTCTCTCTCTCTCGCCACCTGGCCTGCGGCCAGCTCTCAGAGTGCCATTTGGGATTCCAGATCGGCAGATCAGGTAGGATGCATTTAAAACTTTGTCTCCCACTTTTCTCCCTGAGCTGTACATTTCCTCATTTCCCCTTCCCTTGTAAATAAACCTTTTATTAACCTTTCGCGTGTGCCTGCAGTAGAGCATTGATAAGTCCTTTTAAGCACGCGGGTGAGGACCCACAGTCAGGCACCCCGTTTTGTATCGGGGCTGCCCTATAACAGATTCACCAGAGACAAAGCGGGGAACAGAACAGGCAGACTGACTGAGATACACTGCTGAGGGGAGCAGCGGGCCAGACAGGAGAGGTCTGCAGTGCCATGTGTGTAGCTGCCTGGCCAGCCGGGGATCAAACCCATGCTACAGAGGCTGTGGAATGCTTTATAGTGCAGTGCTTAACACTTGCACCACCAGGGAGGCCCAATAATGGCATCTTTGATCTTGACTTTGATTTGCTTGTTTCCTCCCAGACTTGCCTGTTTCTGACCCTTTTGTATGGGTCCCTGCCAGAGGTGCTTTAGACTTGTGGCAGGGCTTTGGGCCTTGCTTTGGGCCAATTCTGTTTGGCTGGACTTTTACCCATGAGGGGATAGGTAACCTGGGGTGCTTGATTTGGAAACTATCTTCTTTGTCTTTTCTATATTGCACACTAATTGTATTAAAGTTCCTTTTGTTAGGGGGGAAAGGATGTCCTGAGCAATACTCCATACAGGTTTTGTGGACTCCACCCCCACTCCAGACCAAAGCCATAAAGACACTGAGAATTACAAATTCCATCACCACCACAGGAAGGGTTGCTGGGACTGTTAGGGGGAAAGGATGACCTGTGCTAATCCCATACTGGCTTTGTGGACCCCACCCCCACTCCAGACCAAAGCCATCAGGACATTGGGAAAGACAAATCCTATCACCACCAAAGAGAAGGTGGCTGGGACCTGAGGGTGGAGTTAAGCAGCCAGGTTGGGTATGAAAACCAGACACGTGGGCCTTGGGGGTCTCTCACTCTGTCGCTCACCTCCTGGCTTCACGGCTCCTGGCTCGCAGCCAGCTCTCAGAGTGCCATTTGGGATTCCTGATCGGCAGATCGGGTAGGACGCATTTAAAAACTTTGTCTCCCACTTTTCTCCCTGAGCTGTACATTTCCTCATTTCCCCTTCCGTTGTAAAGAAACCTTTTATTAACCTTTCGTGTGTGCCTGCAGTAGAGCATTGATAAGTCCTTTTAAGCACGCGGGTGAGGACCCACAGTCAGGCACCCCGTTTTGTATCGGGGCTGCCCTGTAACACTTCTGCCTATTCTGCTCCCTGCTCTGTCTCTGGTGAATCCTCTCACCCTCCCGTGCCTCTGGCCTTCTGGCCCATACCCCAGTTCTTGTATAAATAAATAAATCTTTTAAAAATAAATAAATAAAACTACCAGGATAACTCTGAATATCATTACTTCCCTTTTTAAAAGAGCAGCTAATTGTACACAGAAAAAGTACTCCATGCTGATAACTCTCCAATAAATGACTAGACAATTGAAGTATAATTATTTCTCCTTTTACAAAATATGAATAAATGTGAGTAAAAACAACCAAGTTATTAACAGTTTTAATTAGATTAGCTAATCTGGTTTCATAATTTTAGAAGAATAGAAACAAAAGGAACTGAAAGAGAATTCTCACAGGCAGGCACACATATAGCGGCAAGATCAAAACTATTTCTGGTTCTATTCTTAACTCAGAGTAACTTGAGGCTGGTCACTCTGTCTCTGGGTATTCAACAGAATTAGATTATGACCAAGCTCCTATTCTGTTCTAAAGTTCTATGAATATGGTTTTAAAACAGTGTATAATGTGGGGATAGGGGATAATTTTTTTTGAAGACATTGATGTTAAAAAAAAAAAAAAACAGCAATTTATTGCCATTTAGAATAAAGCATACTCTACCCTCCACAGAAGGCTTTATCATAGCACCAGAATATTGTTCACGAAGGTTCCACAGCTTTTGTAGGATTATTATGTCATACTTTATTCTACCATTTTTATTAACTTATTAATTGCCTCTGACACTATGTCAGAATATAAACCCCCACTAGCAGGCATCTTGTCCATCTTAATCCTTCAAACACTGCCTAACACATGTCTCATATAGTACTGAAACAAATAATCTTTCTCGATTTTTGACATTTGCATTCAATTGTATAAGAAAATTTCTGTGAATGATTTAGCTTTATCTCCAAATGAACTGTTTTAAATTCACTGCCTCTGCTGTGGCTTCCAATAGCAAGAAGCAATTTTCCCATTCTAATTTAACTCAATAAGGGCTCCATCTCAAGATGACACCCACTTCACACACCAATCTGTGCTTTTGACCCATGAGGTATTAATTAAAGGTCCCCATGAACCCCTCCTCCAGTTGGATTTTCTAGAGTGGCTCACTCTAGAACTCAGAAGAAATGCTTAAATTTTCATTGGTGAATTGCAAAGGAGATGAACAAAGGATACAGATGAACAATCAGATGACCAGGTGCTTAGGAAAGGGTCTTGAGGGGCCTCCCTGGTGGCACAAGGGGTTAAGTCTCACGCTATGAAGCTATTGGCAGCCACTGCAGCACAAGTTCAGTTCCTGGCCAGGTAGCTAACCACATGGCACAGCAGACCTTTCCTGTCTGGCCCACTTGCTCCCCTCAGCGGTGTATTTCAGTGAGCCTGCCTGTTCTGCTCCCCACTGTCTCTGGTGAATTCTATCAACAACCTCCCCGCCCCACACCTCTGGCCTACACCCCAGCTCTTGTATGCATAAATAATTTTTTTTTAAATCTTAAAAAGAAAAGGGTCTTGCGCACAGAAGCATTTGTCCCCATGAAGTTGGTGTGCATCCATCTCTTGGATTGTTCACTAAATCAGAAATTCAAATCATATAGTTTTCAGAGTTTTAATCTTCAGTCTCCCACTTCCCCTTCCCAGAGGTCAGTGGAAGAGCTAAAAGTGTTATAGGACAGGGAGAGGGGCAGCCCAAACCCCGCAAACCTGCCTATTCTAAATGGGTTCTGCCATCCGCCGCATCAACACAAAACATATGAGACTTTAATGGGAAGGAACTTTAATAAAACTAGGAAAAAATACAGGTAAGGAAAAGAGTCTAGTTTCTAAATGAAGCACCCAAAGTTACCCGTCCCCTCGTGGGTAAAAGTCCATCCAAATGGGATTGGCCCAGAGCAAAGCCCCAAAGCCTGCCACAAGTCTAAATCATCTTCCAGTGGGGACCCACAGAAAAGAGTCAGAAACAACCAGACAAGCCCGGAAGGAAAAGAGCAAAATCAACATCAAGATAAAAGCTGCCATTGTCACCTCCCCACAGGTCTCACCCACATCTGTGTCACCCAGTCCACGACCAAAAGACAAGCGCAGTTTCTTCACGTGTCTCTAGGCTCCATGAGCCTCTTCCAGGTCTCCTGGCTCCATCTTGCTTCCTTCCTCAGTCTCTTCTGCAGCTTCTCCTCTCCCTGCTCAGCTCCAGGGTGGGGCAGGGAACCTCCCCCTTTCCTGGGGACCACCCTGTTACAAAAGTACCAACTCTCTAATCTCTAAATCTTTCCAGTACTGTAACAGGGTGGTCCCTTCCAGCTTCCCTGCCTGGAGCTGAGCCTGCAGAAGAGACTGAGGAAGGAAGGAAGCAGGATGGAGCCAGGAGACCTGGAGGAGGCACATGGAGCCTAGAGACACGTGAAGAAACTGCGCTTGTCTTTTGGTTGTGGACTGGGTGACACAGATGTGGGTGAGACCCGTGGGGAGGTGACAATGGCAGCTTTTATCTTGATGTTGACTCAGTTGTTTGTGACCCTTTTCTGTGGGTCCCCACTGGAAGATGCTTTAGACTTGTGGCAGGCTTTGGGGCCTTGTTCTGGGCCAATCCCATTTGGATGGACTTTTACCCACGAGGGGACGGGTAACTTTGGGTGCTTCATTTAGAAACTAGATTCTTTGCCTCACCTGTATTGTTTCCTAGTTTTTATTAAAGATCCTTCCCATTAAAGTGTCCTATGTTTTGTGTTGATGCGGCGGATGGCAGAACCCATTTAGAATAGGCAGGTTTGTGGGGGTCTGGGGTGCCCCTCTCCTTGTCCTATAACAGTACCAAGCCCCTCTCTGAGGTTTTGCAGGGACTCCCCACCCCCACCCAAAGTCACCTTATTAGCATTAACTTAGGTGTTAAGGAAAGGGCTTGTTCTGGATAGTGAAAGATACTCCCATCTCTTGTGCCCCTCATTATAGACAAAAGCATGGCCTGATGTTGGGACATGATCATCAGAATAAATTCAATTAACATCCATCACCACACATAGTTGCAAATATTTTTTTTTAACATTGAGAACTTGTAAGATCTCCTTGCTGAGCAACTTTCAAAAAACAATATAGTATTGCTAACTAGTCAGCACCCTGTATACAACATCCCTAGGACATAACTATATTATAACTGGAAGTTTCTACATTTGGCTCTCATCACCCATTCCCTACCCCTCTTCTATTACTTGTCTGACTACATTCACTTTCCATGATGCCCTCAAGTCCAACCATGTTGCTGAAAATGGCAAAATTTCTTTGTTTCTCATGACTGAATAATTCTTGTAAACACACGTGTGTATATACTTATATGTGTGCATACATATATCATTTTCTTTACCAGTTCATCTACACATGGAGATTGGGTATTTTGGAAAGAAGGTGAAAGATCTTAGAGTTTCCAGATTTCTTGCTGATTTTGCTTCCAACCTGGATTCAAAGTGACTGTAATACTTTTGGGGTTATCTGCCAAGTTTTCTCTCCTGACCATCATGTTGCAATTTTCAACTGGACTATATCTTCAGAGTCATTCAAAGTACCCACTAACTTGACACTGTAATCCTGGAGGCTTTCGTTTCTTCTAGACACATAGTTTCCCCCCTTTTTGTGGCTCTACCCTTTTAATTTTTATTGTACTTAACCAAATCTTATCATTTATCACATTGTGTTGTAATTGAAAAAGTTTGCTTACTTGTCTATCTCCTTTGAACTGGGAGTGTAACAGGGTGGTCCCAGGAAAGGGGGAGATTCCAGGTTCCCTGCCCCACCCAAATGGAGGATGGAGCTGAGCAGGGAGAGAAAAGGCTGCAGAGGAGACTGAGGAAGGAAGGAAGCAGGAGGGAGCCAGAAGGAGACCTAAAGGAGGCACATGGAGCCTAGAGGCACATGAAGAAACTGTGGTTGTCTTTTGGTCGTGGACTGGGTGACACAGATGTGGGTGAGACCCGTGGGGAGGTGACAATGGCAGCTTTTATCTTGATGTTGATTTTGCTCTTTTCCTTCTGGGCTTGTCTGGTTGTTTCTGACCCTTTTCTGTGGGTCCCCACTGGAAGATGCTTTAGACTTGTGGCAGGCTTTGGGGCCTTGCTCTGGGCCGATCCCATATGGATGGACTTTTACCCACGAGGGGACGGGTAACTTTGGGTGCTTCATTTAGAAACTAGACTCTTTGCCTTACCTGTATTGTTTCCTAGTTTTATTAAAGTTCCTTCCCATTAAAGTCTCATATGTTTTGTGTTGATGTGGTGGATGGCAGAACCCATTTAGAATAGGCAGGTTTGCGGGGTTTGGGCTGCTCCTCTCCCTGTCCTGTAACAGGAGCATTTTGGGTGACACAGTATTACAGCCATCTTGTAACAGGGTGGTCCCCTGGGCTGCCCCTCTCCCTGCCCTGTAACAATCTTTGTGCTTTCAATGCTTGGCACTGAAAGGAAATTAGAGGAGGTATTGAGCTGGAATTATAGGATTAACAGTTATGTATGAAAAACAAACAGAATTCTCTTTCTCATACAAAGAGTTAATGAGAGTGCTATACTTGAAAGCATTTTAAATAAAAACAAAAATAACTATAGCTGAATCTTCAGAATACCTTAACTGTTTATAATCATTCATTCATTCACCAATACTGTGGAAGTACCAGGAAGTGGGGTGGGTGAAGACACATAAACCACACCATGCTGCTTTGCACTTTCTCAGACACTAACAGAAACAATGTCTTACCTACTGGCCCCCTAGAAGGTCAAGGCTGGAGGTGATGGAGACTTGGAAGGAAATTCAGAGATCAGGCAGCAGGACTCACGGGTCTTATTGGACAACTAACAGACAATCTATGCTTATTTGCTCAATTCAAGTGTAAAAAAACAGTCGTTTCATCAAGCAAACTTCATAATGGAGTTGCTACAAATTCAGAAATATTTTTTAAAATATGCAGAAGCGCCAGGACTGGTCCAGGGAAGCACATCACCAAATCTTAGCTAGGAGCAGTCATCCTCTTAAATGTGACCTGGGATGCAGAATCAAGTTGTATTTCTATTTGGACTAAACCTTTCTGCACATAGTGTGAAAGTTCGCAAGAGTGGAAGATGACCTGGTTTGAGCCCTAACTCAGTCCGGGTGTTGAAGAGTCCATCAGCTGTGAGGCTGGCAGTGCGCAGAGGCCGCCTCTGCAGCCAGAAGGTCACCTCCTCATTTGGGGAGGAAGGGCGCGTGCATGCCTGAGCCCTTGTCCTTGAAGGGGATTGAGCGAGCCGAGGGGAGGGGTAGGCGGTGCTCGGGTTTCCAATCACAATAGAGAAAGCTAAGAGGCTGCAGAGGGGCTGGGCCCCGCCTCCTCCTGCCTCCTTGCAGATCAGGCGCCCGAGGAGACGCGGGCAGCTGACATTGTCTTCTTCGCGCGCGACTCGTCCTGCGTTTCAGGAGTCTTCTCTCTCCGGGTAAGTTTCAGCTCAGGACCCAGAAGCCCGACTTCTAGGCAGAGCGGGTAGGACGTGCAGGGGAGTTCTTGTGTCTCAAGGGGGGGAAGGACCAAAAAGATATCTAGCTTCCGGGGCTTTTATCCTTGAGCATCGTCCCTCGACCCTTGGGCTCTGTAACAACCCTTGGGCTTGCGGAGGCTGCCGTACCCTCGTCAGGGGGGCAGAAGAGGGAGCGAAGGGGCTGCAGCGGAACCCCACTTTTGTCCGCAGCGCGGCAGGGCTCACCTCCAGTCTGTCCTCTATCGTGCAAGAGACTTGTTGCAATTGCAGCTAAAACCCTGGCCCTCCGGGCCTGGATGGGTTGGCGGAGGCCACATCAGCCCTGGTACCGGGCACCTGGCACCTGCTGGTGGGAGCCACGACTTATGCCTACGAAACTCGGGGGAAGAGAGAAGGAATCCGGTGGCTGGTGAAGGCAGACTGACCTGAAACCTGAGTACTTAACTCCCGTACTGCCGGGATGGCGACCTGTCCCGGTGCTTGCGGGGATGAGGGCAAAGGATGTTGTGCAGCTTTGGCCTTGCGCCCCGGGTCTTTACCCAGCTGCCGACCTGCCCTTCGTGGGGGTCTGCAGGGTCTGCAGGCCGGTTCTTTCCTTGATGCTTTGTTTACTTTGCTAGTTGTGGGTGTTCGGAGTAAATAAGGCCTCGCCTTTTCCTTGGAGACCTTCTCCTAGGAGAGCTGTGCTCACTGCCTCCCCTGTGACCTGCCCTCCCCGCCGCCTGCGCCAGGAGGAAGAGGTGGCCTGTGGGCGGGCGGCGAATCCAGCGCTGCAGCTGCAACCTGGAGAGAGAGGCGGGGAGAGGGAGGGAGGGCAGTGGTTTCGTGGAGGAATTCCATAGCAAAAGATGACTTTTAAAGGGTTAGAATTGAGAGAGATTCAGCAGAGGGGACCTTAGTCCCTGAACATTCGACACGCATTCATTTTTAAACATTTTCTGGGAGGAGGAAGGGGCGAGGACATAAAGGACCAGAATCGGAGGGTGATTTTCCTCATGGCCACCTTCCTGAACGTAGCACAGAGATGCATATTTTACAAAATATTTTAGCATAACTATTAAAGAAAAAAGCACTGTTCTGCAGAAGATCTGTGGGGGTGTGGGGATCTCTATGGGCTCAAGCCTCAAAACTAATTTCTGAGTTCCCAAAATTAGCTTAAAGGTCTGTCTGACCAAAGAACCTACATTTCTATAGCAAAGTGCCTGGATTTTTGTTCTCCATGTCTTACTGGTACCCTTTATACCTAGAAGATCTTAAACAAACCAACTAAGATAAATTTAATGGAGAAAAATTGCATTTGTATTTCTGTTGAACAACAAGCAATATAGCATCCTCTGAATACACTTCAAGGTCAGGTTATGTATGAATTTCACTGGAAGGTCATCTGTTCCCTGTAAGAAAACTTTGGATATTTCTTTTTCCCTTCACATTTGTTAGAAAATGGAAAATGTGAAGGAAAAATAACCCTCGATCTAGTCCCTATACGTTGGAGAAAATATTTTTGTATGAAAAATTAGTTAAGAGAAGAAAACAGTCACACAGTTACAGTCACACAGTTATCTCTGAATTCGAGTACTTTATCCCAACTCAGAGCCTTACTCTTACTTCATATACAGTTGCCAAAGCTAGATTTTGTTACTTGGTCCTTTGCAGATGAGAAACAAGAATAGACTGGGAGGTCAGGGCACAGTTTGGAACAGGTACAGTACAGTAGTCTCAATGGGATTAATCTCAAAGGGTAAAAAGAAAACTAAAATAATAGTGATTATAATGGGTTACAGTTAAAAGTGATAGTATGAAGGAAGCTTACTTCTGCTCTGTATCACTTTTCTAAGAAGGTATATTTTTGTATGGTAATAATTGCTGTGGAATAAGTTTTTTTTTTTTCAGTAAGTTTTACCACTTGTTTTTATTTCCCAGAAAATATAGCTGTTTATCTGCTAGCTGAGATAAATTCGGTGTTACTATATTGAATGTTTTCAAAGAGCCTTCAATTTTATTTTTTGGTTTGTTATTTAATGGCTAAAAGAAACTGATTCCAAGGCTCATTCTCCTAATGTGAGCCCCTGAAAGTATCTACCCACTTTCCAAGAGGCTTCCAACATGCACTTAAAAGCAATTCAGAGTAAGATTTTTACAGATTTTGCATAAACATGACTATTTTATAGTTACTGTATTTATTAAGAATACATAGTGTGTGTACAGTACACTGTAACACATTTTAAGTGAGACTGAAAGTAGAAGAACCAGTTAGTCCTTAACTTCCAAGAATGATAATCACCACTAGTTATAGACATTATTGTCATAACTGGCAATTTATTCCTTCAGACCAAGCTTATATGTGTGTTTATACTGGGCCTTCAGTTAGTTTACAAAGTTACACATCAATTCTTTATAAGGGGAATAGAAACAAATTGATTTAAATATAATTATGCCTTTTAGCCAATAAGTGAACAACTCTAAGACAAAATTGTAACAACTGGTTAAATGCTAACATGGAATCACAGGCTGAAGAGGAGAACCTCAATTCTAATAGACTACATGGAGATTTTTGTCTTGATTAAATTCTCCATTAAATGGTCATGTGGTTATTTTAAATATAGCCTATGTTCTAAAATATCATTAGGCCCTTAACCTGTCACCCCAGTTTATAAGAGTGACATCCTAAGGACTGTACTGCCTAGCTTTCATATGTGAATATACTTATAATGTTTTGATTTTCTTTTCTTGCAGTGCACAATGGCAACTCTTAAGGAAAAACTGATTGCACCAGTTGCAGAAGAAAAGGCAACGGTCCCGAACAATAAGATCACTGTAGTGGGTGTTGGACAAGTTGGTATGGCCTGTGCCATCAGCATTCTGGGAAAGGTACATTTCGGGACACCGAACATGACAGTTTAACACATGCACAGTCTCTACAGGAACTTCATTATTTCATTGGGTCTTTAAATGTTTTTTTGTTTTTCCCCTGAATCATTTTAAGTAAGTTATAGATGTGGTACTTCACCTTTAAATACATGCCCAGGCATCTACTAAGGTAGTATTCTTAGTCTGTAGCCACACTCTAGTTCCTACACCAAGGGAACTTGACATTGTTAGTGTCTGTACACAGTACCCAAACTTAAAGTTCTCCCGCTGCTTTAGGGATGTTTTTAGCTGTTCATCCTCATCCAAGATCATGGTTTTATGTACTTGTCGGTTCTTCTCATTCTCCTTTATTGTCTTTTTTCTTCCTCTCATTTTTTAAAAAAGATTTATTTATGTATACAAGAACTGGGGTTCAGGCCAAAGGTGTGGGGGGTGAGAATATTCACCAGAGACCGAGTGGGGAGCAGAACAGGCAGATCTACTGAAGTACACTGCTGAGGGGAGCAGCCGGTGAGATAGGAGAGGTCTGCTGAGCCATGTGGGTAACTCCCTGGGCAGGGATCAAACACATGCTGCAGTGGCTGCTGATAGCTTCATAGTGCTGAACTTAACCCCCTGCACCACCAGGGAGACACCTTCTTATTCTTCTTTAATTCAGAATTCAGCCTTTCTCTGTCTCATGTCATGCACATTTTTAGAGTCCTTGCCAGTTTTGTAGAATGTCCCCCAATTCACATTAATCTGATGTTTTCTTGTAACTCTGTTCAGGTTAAAATTTAGGGTGGGGTTAATCAGGTTAAAATTTAGGGTGGAGTTATGACTTAGTGATTTCATGTCCTTCCACACACCACATCTGGGGGCACATGATGTTCATTTTGTCCCATTACTGACAGCGCCCAAGAATGCTTGGGTTGGATTGGTGACTCTTAAGATTTCTCTGCTGCAAAGTTCCCTTCGCCCTCTACAATTAAGAAATAATCTGCCCAGTGGATTTCTGAGGTGCTGGAAATATCCCATCATTCCTCTCAAACTTTGACCCAATAGTTTTATTCTGAAATAATTTAAGACTTAGAGAAAATTTGCAAGAATAGCAAAAAAAAAAAAAAAAGGTGAGACTTCTATATTCACTTCACCCAAACTTAGCAATGCTGAGCATTTTGGTTTTTTAGCTAAAGATTAATTTGTTTATGCATACAGAGCTGGGGTTACAGGCAAGAGGTGGGGGGGTAGGGAGTGGGGGTGGGGCGAGGGGATTCACCAGACAGAGTGGGGAGAACAGGCAGACTGACTGAAATACACTGCTGATGGGAGCAGCGAGTGAGGCAGAAGAGATCTGCTGCACCATGTGGGTAGCTCCCTGGCTGGCCAGGGCTGGAACTCATGCTGCAGACAGCTTCACAGTGCTGTGCTTAACCCCTTGTGCCACCAGGGAGGCCCTGGAACACTTTGTTTTATTGTCTTTATCTTTTATGTGTGTGTGTGTGTGTATGTGTACGTACGTATACATACATACAGTTTTATTTCTGAACCACACGTGCAGACATCAGGCCACTTCCTAAGAATAGACGTATTCTCACATAATCAAGAGATACAATGCTAGAAATGTGCTATTACCATTTCTACTCTTCCAGATTGTATTTTCCCTATATACCACCATACCTTTCTGTCTTGCCTCATGTATATACACACAACACACATACACACCCTTGTAGGTCAAACCATATTTAGTTTACTTCAGTGTCCAAGGACTTCAAAGAAAAGAGCCCTTTTTTAATTTAGCTCAATGAATTGATTCCTTGTTCTTTCTGAAGCCTGCTTTAAATGTAGGCAGCTTTCCCCCCCAAAAAATGCTGCCTTGCCTTCTGCAGGCAATTGCCGCACACTGTCCCTTTGTATCAGTGTGAATGCTGCCTGAACAACTCCAAGCCAAGCATATTTCTGTTTGCAGAATGCTAAAGTAACAAATTCTGCTTCTTTACTGAGAAAAAGTTATCAAAGACATTGATGAAAATTTGTCATGTGCACCAATGAAAACTTGATAATTTGCATTTTTTTCCAGTTAGTTTTAGTTGACTGGGTGCCTGTGATTTAGGCTAGCTGCCTGCCAACTTACAGGGAATTTAAATAAGCACTTGCTCATGGCAGTAAAAATAAGTATTCCTGCTCACGTTTCTTTTAAAACATTGAGTGTGTAGCACACTGAAAGTGTTTTTACTAAAATACTTTATCCTAAAGAACAACCTCAAGAAATGGGAACTCTTTGTACCGTGTTTTCAGATGAGTAGCTAAGACCCAGAGAGATGGCGTGGGCTGCCCTCAGTCACATACTGGTGGAAGCAGCTGTGTTTTGAACCCAGGATTCCAAAATTCTAACCATAGTGACTCTCAAACTTCCTTTCATCCTGTGCTGCTATTTAGCCAGTTAAAAACATAGTATATTTATGAAACACTATAGACTTTCTGGCCTCCTGATAATCTCAAAATTTGGGCTTCTCAGGAAAGTATATCTGAGCTATCGTGATTCTAGAAGGATACTTCTATAATTAGGTGTAAATTTAAAATCCTCTTCAGTAAATAATTCAGTTGAGACCATACCTGCAGTTACATAATACTTTGCTCTAATTCAAGAGTTTGAGGGAACAGACCCTGCTGTTAGTCCAGAAGGAATTATCCAGTTTAGATGCTGTGAAGAAATGATTGCCTTGTTTCAAGACCATTTGACTAATTAAATGTTTACATCTTATTTTAATGGGTAAGGATTAAAGTGTTTCAAATTGTTACTCATATTTAGAAAGGATTAGGAACTACACTAATTTAATAGAGAAAGGAAATTAGCACTGCTGGGTCATGTGGTGTTTGACATTACCTATTCTTATTTCTCCCCAACAGCTGTAGGGGGTGTTGTCATTTATATATGTCATCTATATATGACTGCTGGAAAAAGACTGACTCAGAAAGACTAAGCAGCTTGATAAAGATCAAATAGATCATGCCAGATCTAGGTTGTTTGATTCCACTGCTGGTGTGCTTTACTGAAACTGCTCATTGCTTTGGCCCCAGAAAGCAAGTGAAGCTAGGAACAGGAGAGGTGAGGACACCACACCCTAGCTAGAGCCCACTGCAGTGTCTCATATCATAAGATTCAGGTATTTCCTGCTTCTCTTGCCCACTCTCCACCCTAATTGCCTGCATAATAACTATAGTGACCTTGTCTAACAATAGTAGCTTCTTAAAATTTTCTAATAGTTTGACAGTGCCCACACACTGTTCTTGCTTAAAATCCTGAGAGGTGGCACCTATATTTCTCTGTCTCCCTACCTGTGTCACAGCATGAGGTGATGACCCACTCAGGGGGCACCTTCAATACAGCGTGGTGGTATTGCCAGAATCCACCATCTGCTCTCTGTCTCCAAAACACCAAGCTCATTTCTGCTTAAACCTTTATACTTGCTGTCACCTGGAATGTTCACCCTAGATCCTCATGAGATTGACTCCTCCCCATCATTCATGTCACACTTTTATATCAAATATAAAGTAAACTTTCCTCCCAGGAACTGTATCATCACCCTGTCTTACGGTCTTTATAACTTCCATCAGAAATCATCTTAACTAGATTGCTTATTTCCTATTCCCTTCCTGATACATGAACAGGGACTTTGCTGAGTATGCTCATTACTGTATTCCTGTTTAGTAGAGTGATGTCTGGCATGTTTAATAAATGAATATACACTTTGTACTAAATGAATATTCCCACTATTACTAGTAAACTTTAAGCTTTTATCATAGCTTCTTTCTGATTATTTTTATTACCAAACATGACTTCTGTTCCACTAGTCACAGGGCTGCCAAGAGGAACTCTGAATGTGGACCTCGCATGGTCTCACAGAGCTTCCCTGCAAGGTTCCCTTCGTCTTTCTGTCCATCTGTTTTTGGTTTAAGTATCTATCCTCACATCTCTTTGCTGTAGCCAGTTTTTGTGGTTAAAAGAGCATTAAAAGTAGCAGTATAACGGCAGCCATATGCTGCCAAGTAGCTTTGCAGCACAGGATTTGGCTTAAAAGCCGGACATAATTAAAATTTGGTATTTGTGCAAGAATAGACAGATCAATGTAGACTAAAAGCTCAGAAACAGACACAAACAATATCTAACATAAGATGGAAGTGACATTCTAGAGGAAAAAAAATGAGCCAAGAGTGCTTGTCCATTTCATAATTATTTGGGGAAATTTATGCCTTTTCCTTCCACAAAATGTCATGCAGGCCAAACACTTGAATAGATGACTGCAACCACTGAATATCTAGATATCAGTGGTGGTGCCTTATTAGCTAAGAGGACCAAGAGTCAGACTTGGCTGTGTCTGGTCCACATAGACCTTTAGGTTTAAGGACATTTCTGTAGGAGGTTAAATAAGGTTTCAACAGTGATATTGTAGACTTTAACTGACCTGGTTCTTTAATAAGGTTACTGCTTATGCTGTTAAAGCTTGCTGTTTCAAAAAGTATTTTAAATATATGTATAGCTTAAATGAAATATATAAGGTATATTCAATATGTGTGTTAAAGAGGGAAAGCTATTCAAGGCATCAGTACTTACGCACACCTCTTCTGTTTGCCTTCACCCTGGGGGCATGTTCAGTGATGCAAATGCAGCTAAATTCAGCACTTCAATTATTTTTGTTAGAGTGTTGGATCTCTTCCTTCCTCACCAGCTGAGTATGCACTTCTCAGCCAATTCTGAACACCCACTGAAACAAAAGAGAGGCTCTGAGATCCTGTGACATCCTTTTCCACTTAAGCCCCAAACTGCTTTGCCCTGTTGACTTCAGTATCGCACATGTGATGTTACTAAAATAAGAGTGATATTCCTAGCAGTCTAGTTCCTTGACAGAAGGTTACTGGCTATTATTAAGTTATATTACATTCTTTTAGAGCTAAAGAAAACACAAATGAGAGTTCTGTGTGATGTCAGAGGCTGCAAGAGGAACAAACTGTTTCAAAAGTGTCAAAACCTGTGTTGAAATAAAAATGGATGAAATACAATGCTAGTAGTTGGGGATGAGAAAAATACATCCCTTGAAATCCCAGCTCACAAAATGGTGATTTTTGCAGTTAGGAAAAGAGTTGTTTGCAATGAAGACCAGAGTCCTCCCTTACAAGGAGGCTGAGGTCTTATAGAAACCCTCAGGAGGGGGCCTCCCTGGTGTCGCAGCCGGTTGAACGCAGCACTATGAAGCTGTCTGCAGTCTCTGCAGTGCCCATTCAATCGCCGGCTGGCCAGGAAGCTACCCATATGGCACAGCAGACCTCTTCTGACTCACCCATTGCTCCCCTCAGCGGTATTTTCAGTCTGTCTGCCTGTTCTGCTCCCTGCTCTGTCTCTGGTGAATCCTCCCACCCTCCTACACCTCTGGCCTGTACCCCAGTTCTTGTGTACATAAATAAATCTTAATAAAAAAAAAAACCTCAGAAGGAAGCCTACTATTGCTCACTTGAGGTTAGACAGCTGTAGGGATTCTAGAAAATGGGGATGGTGCTCATTCCTGAGCTACAGAGAGGGACCTGCTTTTGCTGGCAAGCTAAAGTAGGTCAAGTTTTCTTATTGGCTGTCTCTCTGCTTCTCACTGGTCAGCACCTTTCTGACATCTCCTATTCCATCCTACTCTACTCAACCTAGTCCTTTAAAGCACTTTCTGAGCCCCGATATTTACCTACCCTGTTGCACATCAACACCCTCCATTTGTATAGCCAATCACCATTCTCCTTGAAAGAGGTATTTTCATGTTAAGCCAGCTCCAGTATTGGTATATCAAGCTGATGATTTTGCTCGAGGCTCTAAAAACAGTAAAAGTAAGGCTTGAATGATATTGCAATGGAAGGGATAAGTATTTTTCAGAACTTTTAAATATTTTTTTAAAGATTATTTGTGTATACAAGAATTGGGGTATAGGTAGGCCAGAGGTGTGGGGGTTTAGAGGATTCACCAAAGAGAGTGGGGAGTAGAACAGGCAGATCGACTGTTTTTTAGAATCCCTACAGCTGTCTAACTTCAAGTGAGCAACAGTAAGCTTCCTTCTGAGGGTTCCTTTTTTATTATTATTATTAAGATATATTTATTTATGTACACAAGAACTAGGGTACAGGCCAGAGGTGTGCAGGAGGGTGAGAGGATTCACCAGAGACAGACCAGGGAGCAGAACAAGGAGACAGAGCGAAAACACTGCTGAGGGGAGCAGCCGGTGAGGCAGGAGAGGTCTCCTGTGCCATGTGGGTTGCTTCCTAGCAGGCAGTGGATCGAACTTGTGCTGCAGTGGCTGGCGGTAGCTTGATAGTGCTGTCTTTAACCCCTGCGCCACCAAGGAGGCCCAGGGCTTTATTTTTATGCCCCACTATTTATGCAGACTTAAGAGAACACATAAATATAACATGTTACACATAAAGCATGTTTCGTGGAACATGATAATAGTAGATGAAGATAAAATGGTATTCTTTCTGACTTAAGGTTTTGTTTTGGATGGGTGGCAGAAAATGACAATGGGACAAGAAAACAAGAGAACTCTGAGATGAGGCAAGATTGGTAGATCATATATGGAGAATCTACTGGTCCTGGACTACTGTACCTGTACCTATAAGACACCTGTACCTTTCCCCAGTGACACATTTCAGTTGGTTAAATCTAACCTGAGCATTTCAGCTTCAACTCGGGCTTCAAATCCTACTACAAATACAAAGTAAACTCAAACTCTTGGTTGTTTAAACCAAATCTGCCCCTCAGAAGCCCTCCAAACTAGGGGCATATACTGCCCAAAGGTGTCTGTGGATCTGGTTGAATCTTCAGCACCACCCTCCATAAAAGTGAAGACTGGTCTGCCTGAAGCAACCGCTGAACCCAGAGAATTCTTTCAGGACACTTTCAGGCCTGCGTATTTTTAAGGTGACACAGCATGCTATTTGGATCCTAGTTGAGTGCTAGGAAATGAAATTCTAAAAATTCACTGCTTAAGTTTTAGTAATTTATTAGTCAAAAGTTTTTGTGATAAATTTGTTTAAAGAGCACCCCTAACCCCATGGTAAAATCCTCTAGGTGTTTGACATTGGCACTGTGCCATTTCAAGGGGGCTCTGTTGCATGTGAGCTGAGGCTTCACAATGACCTTGGATATATCAACACCTGTTTTTGTCTTTATAGTCTCTGGCAGATGAACTGGCCCTTGTGGATGTTTTGGAAGATAAACTCAAAGGAGAAATGATGGATCTGCAGCATGGCAGCTTATTTCTTCAGACACCTAAAATCGTGGCGGATAAAGGTAGCTTCATTTCATGCCCAGAGTGGTCTAATAAGAATCTGATGTCCTCACTGATATAAAATCAGTCTTCATCCTGGTGAACCTGATGTTGACATTTTCTTCTTTTTTCCTGAGTACGAAACCACTAGTGTTACCTGTATAATTCTTCTTCATATGCCTTCAACATATTTGGTATATAACATTTTTGGAAATTGTATCATAATGTGCATATCTGAGAATAGGAATGTCTTAGACAGGAAAAATTTGCACAGTGCAATTGGAGTGCCTTGAAGAAATGAGACAAACCTATATTCTGGCCATCTCTATTCTACTTAGCAGATACACCAACACTGCCACCCCATTGTGACATGCCTGAAGATGTAGACATCTGAGTTTGACAATATGAGTCCTGATAACTGTTATGCACTCGAGTATTGGTATTCTGGGCTCTGGAAGATTTGCGTATCTCACCTCATCTTCCCAACAACCTTATGAGCAGTGGACCCAGTTATCTCCATTTTATGGCAGAGGAAACTGATGAAAGTATTAATAACTCAAAAGGCAAATAGCAACACAGTTTGCTATGTGCAAACATCAAATGTGTAAGCATCAGATCACATCACATCAAATCATAATGTCTGTATTTTGGGAAAGGACACACTTCCTTGAGGGAAAAATACTCCCCAGAGAAACTCACTGCTAAAAGTGAAAAAAAAACTTCCTTTAAAGGTTGACTATTAGAAATCAATTTCTAGACGCAAACACTTTAGTGCCTTCCTGAGCCTTCACAAACTGCATCAACACAGCAAACCTTGGAGACACCTGTTCCTATTGACAATCCAGTATTCTCTAAAGTCAGCATTTTGAATTTGTTAGTCAGAAACATCACTAGGACCTTTTTAATTTCTTTGATACATTCTCTATGTCAAGTCTATGGTTGGAGGTTTCCATATAGCTCAATGAGGAAGAGGCAACTGGAGAATTGTGCTTCAAAATCTTCTAATACAGAAAACAGGTTCTCAGATAAGTTCTATCATAGAAGCTTATGTACATTTAGGTTTCATGTTCTGATGAGAAGGTATATTTGAAGTACCTTTTTCCTTCTTCATCCAGATTACTCTGTGACCTCCAACTCTAAGATAGTGGTGGTAACCGCAGGAGTCCGCCAGCAGGAGGGAGAAAGTCGTCTCAATCTGGTGCAGAGGAATGTGAATGTCTTCAAGTTTATTATCCCTCAGATTGTCAAGTACAGCCCTAATTGCATCATCATTGTGGTCTCCAACCCAGGTGATGTTTTGATGCTTCAAGATTCCGTTCTGTGAAATTTGGTGTTTTGGGGTTCTGTTTTATTTTGCTTTTTTGGAACTTACAAAAAATCTGTTCTAGTATTCACAGCAGAAGCCATTCATGTGTCTTCTGTTATTGGCCACAAGAGTACTGTTTGCTAAACAAATGGCTCTGTCCCAGGCCAAATGTTTAAAAATATGAAAAGAGTTTTATATAAAGCAGTGTCATCTGTTTGTTTCATCTGGGTTTGTTGAAAAGTTTAAAAGCGTCCAAATTTTCTTAAAGATTATCTTGGGATGCATAATGAAAGGTTGAAATGTGGCTTCAATTTGTAGGAAACATTCTAGCATATTTGACCTCCTGTTTTCCAGAAAATTCATTCTAGTATCCATATCTCTAAAACTCTGCAGGATAGAATCAGATTGATTTTTGAGAAGAGTTTAAGAAAGACATTAATCAGTCTGGTTTTAAAGCTAGAAATAGACTGTATTGATAGGTAAATACATGCTAATACCAAATGATGAAATTTAGAAGCTGCCTTCATTGCCAAATCAACATTTGCAGAATAACCATTAGTACTGCTGGTTAAAAATAATTGCATTTCTTTTTTCGGTCTGACCAGTTAAATTCATTATCTGACACTTTTTGGTCTATAATTTTCCATGAAACATACTGTTTTTCAGTGAGCATCGTACCATTTTAACATTGATAAAATGGTAAAACAGATATCTGACACTTCAATAGAGAAAGATTGTGAAAAAGAACCCAGAGAATCCTTATAGGTCCTGTAATATTGAGTGTTGGGAGCCAGCAAGAACAGAGATTATTTTCTTATTATTCTTTATTCTCTACAATCCAGAATTGAAACGAATAATTTGATCTTGTACCTAAAACACCTCATAAATATCTAATGGCAGATTGATGTAGAATAGAAATGACAAATAGTTGGTACATATGAAGTTGTCATAGCCAGCCCAGGGGTTATTAAAACTGGTTACTGGTTATACAACTTTTTTTTAAAGATTTATTTATTTTTGCGTACAAGTACTGGGGTATAGGCCAGAGGTGTGGGGGTGAGAGGATTCACCACAGACAGAGTGAGGAATAGAACAGGTGGATCTACTGAAATACACTGCTGAGGGGAGCAGCGGGTGAGTCAGGACAGGTCTCCTGTGCCAATGTGGGTAGATCCCAGGCCGAGGATCGAACTTGTGCTGCAGTGGATAGCTTCCAGTGCTGCGTCTTAACCCCTTGCATCACCAGGGAGGTCCTAGTTATACAACTTTTTCAAGGGAGAGTTTATGCCAAGTCCAAAACGACCTTAAACTGAGTGGTGTCTATATCTGAGGTGGAGACTGCGAGATGAAGCCCTTGTCTTCCTGTGTGCATATTTTTCTACCTTTTTTTTTTTTTTCCCCAACAGCTTATATTATAAGTGCTATTATCCTCTCTAGAGCAACAGGTTTTATGTTCTGGGGTCTCAGGGCTATGCCGAAGCAGAGTAAGATTCTGTCATAGAGGCGCTGCCATTAAACAGTAAAAAAAATCTTAATGCCCTGTATTGTTCTAATAGTTTATAGAATTCTTACCATGTGCCCAGGAAATTTTATAGTGGCATACTTGGTAATTAGTAACTGACGGCTTTTGGTTTATGATGACAGACCTCACAGTCATGCAGTGTTAGAATGAGAAGAAGCATAAGTGATGATCTCACTCAATCCTTTTTCTCTTTATTTCCACATATAATAAGTTAATTAATCTGCAAGGATCTCGTGTATTCTTGTTTCAATAACATAAATACAAAACTACAGAATTGCACTTCTCATATTTTACAATATCTCAGCATAAGACTTAAATACTTTCGGGCCTCCCCGGTGGTGCAGAGGTTGAGTGCTGGGTTGAGAAGCTGCCCGCAGCCTCTGCAGCACCGGTTCCATCCCAGGCCTCCAGGCGAGGGTCCCACATGGCGCGCAGACCTCTCCTGCCTCACGCTGCTCCCCTCAGCAGTGTTCTTCGTCACTCTGCCTCTTCTGTTCTCCGCTCTGGCTCTGGTGAATCCTCTCACCCTCCTGCGCCTCTGACTGTACCCAGTGCTTGTATAAATAAATCTTTTTTAAAAAAAAAAGACTTAAATACTTTCTCATCTCTTTCATCCCCCTTATTGCTAACTATGAAAAGTCAAAGTATTTACATCTTTCTAGCCAATCATTCCCGGGCTGGGGGAGGGGAGGAGGAAGCCAGGCATCTGCTCATTGACACAGCACTTGAAAAGTTTTGATTTACTTACCTATGCTATTCTAAAAATTTTAGTGGATATTCTCACATATGTTACCTGGAAACTAAGTGGATTACCCAAGCACCGTGTGATTGGAAGTGGGTGTAATCTGGATTCTGCTAGATTTCGCTATCTCATGGCTGAAAAACTTGGCATTCATCCCAGCAGCTGCCATGGATGGATTTTGGGAGAACATGGCGACTCAAGTGGTAAAAATAATTGAAAATATAGACTATATACTTTCAGTACTGTTCTTGCTATAGTGATATTTGGGATTGGTTTAAAATTTATTTTTATATATTCATATACTTTACATTACAAAAAGTAATTTGTGGGGGCATACTTTGATACTGACTGGGGGAATATCTGATTCCTTATCAGTTTTTTGCCTACTAAGCTTAATATTCATTCATGATTCTTGGTTAATAAAGTATTGTGATTGTCAAATATTCTAATTTCATATTTCCTCTATATTTATTAATTGCATTGTGTTTTAAGAGAACTTTCTCTTTCCCATTTTTATTCACACATTTATATCAATGTTGACTCAGATTTTTATTTGATTTTATAAATGTTCTGCCACTATATTTATAGTACACAAATCATCCCAGCTTTGGCCAATAGCAGACTCTTCAAGCTGACCTCTGTCTCTTTTTGACAAGTTTTATCACTGAACCCTTCCTTGTTGGACAACAAAGGCGCCAGGTGCCTCTTTCTGCTTTCCCATTGCGGGATCGGCTTTTTTCTCCCATGAGCCCTGTTTTCCTTTCAGGGAGAATAGTATTTAGAAACCAAGGTCTGGGCATAGGTGTGCTCATGCTCCTGGTATAATTTCGCTTCTAGGCCCTCTGCAGCACTGTTATATCCATTGTTTTATTGGAGAAATGAAATGGGTAACAAACTTTTCAATCAGCAGTGTCAACTAGTCTAGAATAAAAACCTGATTTTTTATCATAGGTGAACCACTTAAGTAGAAAGAGACCACTTGAGAAATCTCTCAAATATTTTCTTTAGAAATTCAAGTAGTCAGTAGGCATAAATGAGTCATTATTAGAAGCAAACAACATTAAAATTGTATCACACTTCTATTTCTTTTTTATAATGCTTTCTTTAATGTTTCTTTTCATTTAAATCAATATTTCTGTTCCAAAATCCAAAGTTTTTTATTAAAAATATTTCTGAACAAATCTGATTGTATTTTATAATTCTAAACCTATTTATTAAGCCAAAATTCATTGAATGGGCTTACAGTTTAAAGCCATAATAATCCATTTTACTATCAATAATAATGATAATCTTCATTTTACTAAATCTGCCTGTATGCAAAGACTATTTTTTCCCTAGTTTTTCCTTAAAAGGTTAAGGTGTAAATTTTCCTTTGAATTTAGTATGAGTGTGTAATGTGATTTTAGTGAAGGCCTTACATGGTATTATAAGAAGCTGGCTTCACATTGTTTTCATGCATTCTTATATATTAATGCTGTTTTTTTCTGACACATTTTCATTCAAGAGTCCTTATATCCAAAGATTTGTCATTTATATATAATAATTGGTGTATCTAGAAAGTAATTAGTACAGTAACTGGTGTATAATGAGAGTTCAATAGATGCTAGTTATTACAATTACAGAGTTACTAGACCCACAGATCTGGAAGTGATATTACATGTCATCTAGTTGAAGACTTTCCTTCTAATGGGTTAAAAATTGACACAAGCAGACACAGTGCCTTGCTGAAGATCCTTTCGCTAGTTAGTGGCATAACTGACTCCTAGTTAATGTTCTGTTCACTCATTAAGCTATCATTTTGTCAAAACATCAAGTTTTGCCTTTCCCACATTGATCTATATTGTGTACATGGCATGAAAGAGAATTAAACCATGCTCACTTAGGCATAATTATATGGATCTCATAGTTTTCATCAGAACCATGGCAATGCCCTAGTTCTTTTTTTTTTTGTTTTGTTTTGTTTTTATAATAAATTTTATTTTTATATTCCCCCATACAATTGCAAACGCCCCATTCTGACCCCAATCCTTCCCCTCCCGCCCCCCCACCCCCAAAAAGTGTCTCTGGTTCATAGTTTTTTGTTGATTTTGATTTTCACTTTCTTATATTCATTTTCCTGGTCCCTTATTTAAGTTTTCTAGATTCCTGCTATGAGTGAGACCATCCGGTATTTTTCTTTTTCTTTTTGGCTTATTTCGCTGAGCATGATCCCTTCCAGCGCCATCCATGTTGCTGCAAATTGCATGTGCTTATCTTTTTTGAATGCTGAGTAATATTCCATGGTATATATGTACCACATCTTCTTGATCCAGTCATCTATTTTTGGGCATTTGGGCTGTTTCCAAAGCTTAGCTATTGTAAATAGTGCTGCTATAAACATAGGGGTGCAGGTGTTCTTTGGAATTGATGTTTCTGTGTCCTTTGGGTAAATACCTAGGAGTGGAATTGCTGGATCATATGGAAGCTCTATGTTTAGTAGGTCCAGAAATCTCCACACAGCTCTCCACAGTGGTTGGACCAGTTTGCACTCCCACCAACAGTGCAGGAGAGTTCCTTTTTCTCCACACCCTCGCCAACATTTGTTGTTGCTAGTTTTTTTTAATATGTGCCATTCTCACTGGTGTGATATGGTATCTCATGGTAGTTTTGATTTGCATTTCCCTGATGACAAGTGATGTTGAACATTTTTTCATATGCCTGTTGGCCATTTGCATTTCCTCTTCAGAGAAGTTTCTTTTTAGCTCTTCTGCCCATTTTTTGACTGGATTCTTTTCTTTGTTGTTGTTGAGTCTCATCAGCTCTTTGCAGATTTTTGTGATCAGTCCTTTATCATTAGTGTTGGGTGCAAAAATGTTCTCCCAGTTGGTGGGGTTTCTCTTTGTTTTTATTATTGTCTCTTTTGCTGTGCAGAAGCTCTTCAATTTGATGTAGTCCCAGCTGTTTATCTTTGCCTTCACTATCACTGCTTTGGGTGATGTGTCTGTAAAGATGTCTTTGATGTGCAAATCACGTAGTGTTTCGCCTATATTTCCTTCTATGTATTTTATGGTTTCAGGTCTTATGTCTAGTTCTTTAATCCATTTTGAGTTGATTTTTGTGTATGGTGTGAGGTAGTGGTCAAGCTTCATTCTTTTGCATGTAGCGACCCAGTTTTCCCAGCACCATTTATTGAACAAACTTTCTTTGCTCCACTGCATAGTCTTTGCTCCTTTGTCAAAGATTAGTTGACCATAAATCTGTGGGTTTATTTCTGGATTTTCTATTCGATTCCATTGGTCTGTATGTCTGTTCTTGTTCCAATACCATGCAGTTTTGATGATTATGGCTTTGTAGTATAGTTTGAAGTCTGGGAGTGTGATGCCTCCATTTCCTTCTTTTTTTTTATTCGGGGTTTTTGGTGATTCCATATGAATTTCATCAATAATTGTTCTATTTCTTTGAAGAATGACATTGAAATTTTGATTGGAATAGCATTGAATCTGTATATTGCTTTTGGTAGGATGAATGCCCTAGTTCTTTCCACAGTTACTTGAATTCACAAAAGTTGTGGATTTACAAGGGGTCTTATATGCCCTGCCTCACTGATTCCAGCCATGCTAGACTCTACCCCTGCCCCTTTACTTCCTGAGTCCACAGTGTTCTCCAAAGGTCCTTGGAAACACATACTTACATTTCAGGGTCCATTTCAAATGCCTGTTTTTGGTAGCCCCTCTGATAACTCTTTTCCTTTACGTTAAGTGGACCCTTAACTTTTATTGCACCCTCTCCATGCCTCTGTGAGAACTCATTCGATTGCTTTAGTTTCCTTTGCCAGTTTCTCCAGAGGGTTCTTAGCTTGCCCGTGCCACACCTCATGTCTTCACTCATCTTTGCACACCTACATCTTCAGCATATATTTGACTGCATAGGAGGCGTTAAGAGTAGGTAAGGGGATTGTTTTGGTGCATCAAAATCTCCAGAAGATATAGTCAATCACGGAGATGCTTTTGCCCTGTCTGTGGAGGCCCTCTTAGGAGGAAATGTGATTCAGTTAAGACCAGAAAAGCTCATAGTAGTTACATGGAGTATGTGTTGAGAAATAGGTTGAATCTGTGGCATTAGGAAATCTAAAGATAATTAAATGATATTTAGGTCTTATCCAAGAATTTTTTTTTCCACTTAATTCCGGAAGAAATGAGCTTATAATAGGAAAATAAGTGGAAGGAAGATTAAAAATTCCTCACACCAAAAGTTTGCTATACCCTTGTGATTTCACAAATCAGAAGGATTTTTAAAAAGTGTCAGAAATACATAAAATAATGCTTTTTTTTTTTTTGGTTTGTTTTCACAGTGGCAGTATGGAGTGGTGTAAATGTGGCAGGTGTTTCTCTCCAAGAGCTGAATCCGGCAATGGGGACAGATAATGATAGTGAAAACTGGAAGGAAGTGCATAAGATGGTGGTTGAAAGGTAAAAGGAAAGGGGTCTTGATCTAGGACAATGTATTTCATCTTTACTTGGATAAAATGATGAACAACTTTTGAGACTGTCTGCTCAGATAAACTCTGAATATAGTAAGTATGCAGCCATTGTCTTCTGAAAACAGAGAAGACTAACTCACACTGGTCATACTTGCTATGCCAGTCCCCTTGGACAAAGCAAATATTTTCTTTCTGGAGAAGCTCAGTTGTAGAGGTAACAAGACTAACACATGGAATTAACAAGTAAGAAGGGCTTTCAAATGGTCTCCTATTGAAAAACTAACTTTGACTTTAACTGGAAAACTAACCTAGACACTATTCGGCTCATTGCCTAAAATCCCTGCTGACTGCTGACATTGTGTTGTATGGGCTTGACTTACTATCACAGCACCCACACTTACTGACTACAGAGTGTTGAGGAAGCATTAACTTTTAAAGTTGAATCTCAGTTTTCCTTTTTGTAAACACATGGTAATAGAATTATTGTAAAAGTGGAGTAAAAGCGCACACACCTATATGCACACACATTTCATTGGTAAGCATTCAATAAATGTTAGCCATTATTTGCATAGAGTTTTTTCGATAAGAGATAAAAGCCAAAAAGAAGTTAAAGAACAATGCGTATACTTCTCATGTCTATCAGGAGAGGCCTGGCATGACTGAGTAATTCACATGACTTCAGATACCAGCTTAACAGGCTTAGCTAAGACAAAAAGCTATGTCACCAAAAAGCCCCACACAGTACACTGGGTCTCTCCCCACTTTGCTCACTTCCCTACATCCTCCCCCTCTGCTAGTTTCAATTCTGCAATCAGATTGTGTTTGTTTTGGTAACCTTTGTGAATTCTGAGATATACAGTTTGTGCTCAGAAAGTTTCCAGGGAAGGTATTGTTATCACTTTGTTCTTAAGTTAGTTGGTCATAGTATTTTAGGTGACCGTGGTAAGTGGGACCTCAAAATCAAGGTATCGTTTGTCCTTTAAATGTGAAGTCCGTTTTCTTTTACTGTTTACTGACTTCATTAATATCTTTGGAAATGTTCATGTTTATAATAAAAAGACTGGTTGGAAAGCGAACACTTTTACCGCTGTAACTATAAACATTCATGTGTACAAAAAATTATTTAAACTTACCAGCACATGTATATATAGCACTACCATGAAATGTTCACAATTTTAAACACTTTGCATATATATATTAGCTCATTTAACAAACTTAGGAAAGAAATTCACAGAAGACAAGAAAGGCTAAATAATTTACTCAAAATAGCAGTTAATAAGCAAAAAGGAGTTAAACATAAATTCTGGTTTCAATGATCTCTCATGATTTTTTTTTTTTTACTCTAGTGCCTATGAGGTCATTAAGCTAAAAGGATACACCAACTGGGCTATTGGATTAAGTGTGGCTGATCTCATTGAATCCATGTTCAAAATCTGTCTAGGATTCATCCAGTGTCAACAATGGTGAAGGTAAAATATATCTATAATAAAATAATCTATAATATGATTTCTAGTAATGAATTCTATTAAAAAAATGTTCATTCAAAGTAGGCAAAATAAAGTCTCAGGTCACAGTTATTTGTGCATTTTAAAGTTTTATAGAAATTCTTCCTTTTCTAATAGAAGTCCGGGACAACAAAGCATGTGACCCCGCAAGCTTGTGGGTGGGTCCAAGAATCCAATAAAATAAATTTTAATAATTCTCTCTTGTATGACAAGGCAAATTAATTATTAACTCTGCATTTTATTCAGCACATGCTCAAAATATATCATTGAATAAGTATTATTTTAAACTATATAGTTTATATATACAATGTTAAACTATGTAATTTAGCTATGTAGCTTGGCTCATTAAACAGTATAGCTTAATGATACATACAGTATTAAGCTATATAACCATATATAGTATTAAACTGTAGGATGCTTTGATGTAGCACTTAATACCTTAGCAAATTTAGTTTGATTCAAAAACCAGAACAATTTATGTAGCAATTGTTTTTAAATACAACTAAAATTGTACTACAAAATTATCTAAGATAACTTGTTTCCTACAAGTCAATGGCAGGGAGGAAAAAATGAAGTGGAAATGTAATACATTAGAAGAAGCAAGTAAAAGAGATAACTATAGAAGTATTTATGGATAAAATATGTAAGGTTATTTTTAAAATACTACAGCAACATTTTCAAAAATAAAGATGATGTCTAAATCTCAGAGTATGTCTATAATGATTCATTCTCTACTCTGCCGTATATACAAAACTTTTGGAAGTTAAAAGCTTTACATAATAAAGTAACCTGCTAAATAAAGTGTTCTGGAAATTATACTATCTTTCCTCCAGCAACTCTTGCATGTTGAAAGAATCTTGCCTCTGAGTAGCCTATGATTGCTGTTCTGGACTGTGCAGGTCAACCACCACCTCCTTAACTAAAGAATTTTAAGAAACTAGGGATTTCATGAAAAGTAGTGCATTAAAAACCACAAATACAGTATAATTTAAAGACATATAAAATGTTATTAAAGTTCCTAAGCAGAAAGAAAAATGTACTTCTATAAAGTATTTAATATTTCCTTATAAATTTCTAGTTTTATCATAGTGTATATTGTTATAATCTATGTACAAAACCCTAAAAATTAATTATTAGGGACACATAGGCCTATGGATGATGAAAATCAGGTTTTCTACCAATCTTTTCTGTTGAAACCTAGGGCCTCTGATCTTTCTTGCCTCTGGATTAATTTCTCTATCTTAACACTTTTCTTGTTGTGGCAGGGGATGTATGGCATTGAGAATGAAGTCTTCCTGAGCCTCCCATGTATCCTGAATGCTCGTGGATTAACCAGTGTTATCAACCAGAAGCTGAAGGATGATGAGGTTGCTCAACTCAAGAAAAGTGCAGATACCCTGTGGAACATCCAGAAGGACCTCAAAGATCTGTGACTTCAGGCTTCTAGGATGTAGACACTTAAAAACTACAATGTGATTAACCACGAGCCTTTAGTTCTCACCCACATACATGGATCTCAATCTGCTTTTATCCTCCTAAATATGTGAATCTGGGCTCACAGAATCAAAGCCCGCACTTGGCTTAATGCTTGCAATATGAGCCCCTGAACAAATAAAAGCAATTACCGCAGTGTGCTTTGGCGTCCAGAGTCTTTCTGAAAGATTTCAATTTTTCAAATAATTCTTCCCTCACATCATAAAAGTTCCTAAATTCTATCCATCTTTGTATCTCTCCTCCCAAGCAACCCCCCAAATCTCAGTCACAACATTTTCTATGATTTTGTTGTTGTCCTGAGACTTTCTATAGTTACCATTTCACTTAAAGACTATTTCTTTAGATCAGTTTTAGGTTCACAGCAAAATTCAGAGGAAGGTATAGAGGTTGCCCATACGCCCTCTACCCCCACACATGCATAGCCTCCCCATTATTAGCACTGTTTAGCCGGAATAGGACATTTGTTATAAATGATGAATCTACACTGACATGCCATTACCACCCAGTGTTCATAGTTTGCTAGGGTTTGTACTCCAGGTACATTAAATGGATCTGGACAAATGTGTCAGGTCATGTATCCATCAGTATAATATACACAGTACTTGGATTGCCCTGAAAATTCTGCTGATTGCCATATTTTAAGGTTCTCTTGAAGTAGAAACTAGAGAGGATGGATGGTGATTACAAAGAAGCCCATTTTATTTTTCTAAAGGAAGAATCTCTTAAAAAAAAAACTTTCTAAATTGAAATCAACTTTGTTTGAGTTAGATCTATTGGCTAATGAAAGAAAAGGAATTCAGGCTGAATTATCCAGACCTAGCCTACTGGGAGACAATTTAATATAGGCTCAAGAGAGAGACTTAAGTCAGATTTCCTCTGCCAGTTTCTAAATTACATATACTAATATCTAGGGTTTGGGGAATGTTGAAAACAGGGACTTTGTTATCACATAAAATTTGGGTTTCATGCTGATTTGGTCATCGATCAACAGGGGCAATTTCCTATTTAACTACTAACTCAATTTTCTCATCTATGAATTAATGATAAAAATGGTGCTGCTTCAATACAGGTTGTGTAATTTAAAAAAGTTTGTCAACTTTTTATTTTGCCAAACAAAGACACTGAGCAAAATGCAACCATCTATTTTTATCACCAGACATAAAAATAGATATTATAATGCCAAAAGAATTAGGATCATAATCTCAAATATATTAGCTGTTCTGGCCCATCAACAGAAAGGCATAACCCCTGGAATGGCAGAGCTCTGAGCTGGAAGAGGCCTGAATGCTTAGTTTTTGTGGGTCTGCTACACCAGTCATAGACTGCCTGCTTCCAGACTATTTTTACAATAGGAGAAAATGAAGTCCTGTCACTCACTGTTGGCTAATTCTAGCTAACTAAACAGTGGCACACTCCATAACACTTTATTCATAATAACCAACCATATGGCAAAGTACCTGTTACCTAATGCCTCCCTAGCTTCTTGAGAAATAGACGTAAACAATAAACAGCAAAACAAGGGGCTATGAAAGTAAGAGAAAACAGTACTGGTATTCTCCGTTGGAGCACTTTAGCTATTTTCTTTTTTTAAGATTTATTTATTTATGCACACAAGAGCTGGGGCACAGGCAAGAGATGTGGGGGGGAGGGGAAGGATCTACCAGAGACAAAGTGGGGAACAGAACAGGCAGACTGAAACACACTGCTGAGGGGAGCAGCGGGCAAGACCAGAGAGGTCTGCTGCGCCATGTGGGTTTCTCCCTGGCTGGCCGGGAATCGAACTCGCGCTGCAGAGGCTGTGGACTGCCCCATAGTGCGGTGCTTAACCCCTTGCTCCATCAGGGAGGCCCAGCTATTTTCTTATACTGCACAGAAAATGAAACTGTTAGGCTTGCCTGGGAGTAGACACCCAGTAACCCTAAGTAGTTAATACATGGATTCAGATATTCCATGAGCCAAAATACCAAATACAAAACCACACACTCTTTGGGACTGATAGTTTACCCACAGAGGAAAGTTCAACTGATAGTTTTAGCACTGGAAGTAATCTTGGCCCAAATTATTTTACAGAAGAGAAACAGAAACTCAAGTACTAAATGATTTGTCTAAATGCAACCAGGCTAGTGAGTGCATTCCTTCAAACTGGCTAAAACAAATGGAATAAAAAGGAGGAAGGGCTGGTCAGGGCACCTAATTGAAAAACCTAGAAGTGGGGCCTCCCCTGGTGGCACAGCCACTGGGCTGCGAAGCTGCCCGCAGCCTCTGCAGTGCCGGTTCAATCCCCGACTGCTGGCGAGGGTCCCACATGGCACGACAGATCTCTCCTACCATGCCCGCTGCTCCCCTCAGCAGTGTATTTTGTCGGTCTGGGTCTGCCTGTTCTGTTCCCCACTCTGGCTCTGGTGAATTCTCTCACCCTCCTGCGCTTCTGACTGTACCCAGTGCTTGTATAAATAAATAAATAAATCTTTAAAAAAAAGGAAAAACCTAGAAATGGAACTGACATTAAGCAAAATTATACTCAGAAGTGAACAACTGCCAGCAAGTTTATCGACTTTTTCTCCAACTTTTCCACTTTTCTTTCCTTTGTGTATTTATGTGCTTGTCAGGTTCTGTGTAGTGACATTGTGGCTAGAAGCTCCGGCCTTCCATCCTCTCATGCTCAGTCTCCTACTCGACCTACTGCATTTGGATCTCATTGCATCTTTTTGACTGTCACAAGTCAATGAGCCTCCCTGAACCTTTCTCCATGGCCTGGGAGATGCTGTGCTTTCACTGATGGTGACTTGGGTTTCTGGAGCCAAAGCCCATAAACTGAGAGTGGTGAAGAAAAAGGGTCTTAGAAGAAATTTATGGGGCTATGACCAGATATTGGAGAACTGGACCCTAGGTGATAATAGAATACCTGTTGTCAAATCCTATTCACAATTCTTCCTATTACCCCATTTTATTGCCTGATGGAATAACTGTGTCCCAATAGCCAGGTAAATAAATGCTTTTCCTTAGACCTGAATTCCGTCTCAGTGAAGTTAAGTCAAATTCAGGCTTTCGAGAGAAAACCACTGCATTTTCCCTTGTAATATCTGGCTCAACTTGATTTTTGTTATTACTGCTTCTCCCATATAGAAACAGTATCCACTGCTTTAGAAAACTGGGAGATAAAAGGAGCCCAGGAGTCCTGTATCCAGTTTTTGGAGTAAACACAAATGAACAGAGAATTAACAAAATGAACAGAGAATTAACAGGGGACGCTAGCACACTAAACAGTCTATCCTTGCCTCCAGGGAAGTAAAAAACATAGAAGAGTAGTGATAAGAGATGTTTCAGTTTCTCAAAGTACACAAAGCCCTAGTGTGCAACTGATACACTTCCAGAGTCATAGCTCTTTGCTTCAAATGCACGTAATCTCAATGCCAGGTTCTTCACTTTAAAATGTAGTGAATAAGGATCTAGATGAGGTGCCATGTAGGAGAAGACTCAATTATAAAACCCCACACACATATATTACTATCATAAAATAACAGTATAGTGAAAAAATCCCAAGTACCATGACAATTCTGAAAAGTAAATCTTTGTGGATTGAGAGATACCTTTGGAGGAGATTTAGATAAGTGGAAAGGATTATGAATAATTCAGCACTATGACGGAGTTGGGGGAACCATTACATACAAACCCCACACCCTAAACCAGGATTATTTCTAAATGAATCAAAGATAGGAATGCAAATATAAAAAAAAAATATGTTTTAAAAGAAAATGATTCATTCCTTCATATGACTGGGAGGGTATTTCTAACTATGTCCCCAGATCTAGAGGCATTAAGGAAAAGAATGGTTCAATATTCAACCACAGGAAAAAAAGAACAGGTAAGGACAAATCTTCCTCATGTAGAAGGATTTCCCAGAAACTGATTTCTTAATCATAGAAAAATAATCAAAGGACTCTGAATAGAAAGATCACCAAAAAATGCAAATTTCTATAGAATTTGTGGGAAAAACTCTCAATTTCATTCATAAGAACTGCACATTAAAAGTACTTTGGTATGGGGCCTCCCCAGGTGGTGCAGCGGTTGAGCGCTGGGTTGCGAAGCTGCCAGCAGCCTCTGCAGCGCCTGTTCGATCCGCGGCTGCTCCCCAGCCACCGGAGGAGGGTCCCACATGGCGCGCAGACCTCCCCTGTCGCCCGCTGCTCCCCTCAGCAGTGTGCTTCGGTCCCTCTGCCTGTTCTGCTCCCCACTCTGGCTCTGGTGAATTCTCTCACCCTCCTGCGCTTCTGACTGTACCCAGTGCTTGTATAAATAAATAAATAAATCTTTAAAAAAAAAAAAAAGAAAGTACATTGATATGTTCTTTTTATTGATAAAGCATTTGTTGCTATACCATTGCTATACCTTTTTCACCTAGTAGGAAAAAAAACCAGACGTTTGATGACACTATCTATTAACATGACTATGGAGAAATGGAACTCACATGTTGCTAGAAGTAGCACAAATTGTTAGAATCTTGTGGAGAACAATTTGGCAACATCTATCAAAATTGTAAAACTATATGCTTTTGACCGAGGACTTCCATTTTGGGTGATTAATCCTACATGCTAGCTCAGGAGCGACAAGATGTATATTCTAGTTTAGTCAGGCAGCACTGGTTATACTGTCTCAAGATAGGAAACAATTGAATGTGTACCTATGGAGAAGTGTGAAAGTACAGTTATTCATTTACTAGGGTACTACTCCATGTGTAAAAGCATTCCATACCCTCTACACATCAATACAGAAAGATGCATTGGTTAGTTGAAAGAATGGTGTGCAGCAAAGTGGACAGAGAAACAGAAAATTCTTTATATTTCATTGTATGTACATTAAGAGCCTTTAAAGCTATAAAGGAGTCCATGCACCTTCAAAATTAACAGGGAGACCTGGGGTGGAGGAATGAGGTGGACCCAGACATCTTAAAAAAGGAGTGTTTTATTTTTATACTTTCTGACATCTGAAGCAGGTGAATATATTAAATTTTTGAAATTAAAAAAATGTTAAAAATAGTTTGCAATGTAAAAAAAACAAGAGCAAATATATTATAATCTTCAGACATTTTGGTAGATCAATTTTGTTTCCCTTTTTTCCTACAGTGTAGAAAAAATTACAAAAACAATGAATCGTTCATGAAGTGTCCTTTGCAAACATTCCGCATGTTCTAGTCATGATTTGTCTTTGGATGCTCTTGCCTCGGTCATAAGTAAAGCAAGCGATGGCATCACAGCATTGACTGTAAGAGCTGCTCACCATTGTTCTACAACTCAGAGCCCACAAAGCTTTTTCAAGAGCCTTTAAATTTCTCTTGGGAAGCCTGATGATATTACACTGTACAAGACCTTTTCTTTGTAGTAATGAGTAAGTAAGAAATATCATTATAAGAAATAAATTCTGTGTCTTTTTTCAAGCCCATGAAACCAGTTGTTTGTAAATAGACACTGTTTCAGGATCATTTGAATCTAACATTGAGACAAGTTATTTCCTTACTTCTAGACTATTAGCTTGAAACCCATGGAAGTTAATGATAGAGAAAGCACCACTCTTTACATATTCTGAATTCTTTTATCTTTCCTCAGATAACAGAGGACAGACTTCATGATGTCAAAACTGAGTGATAGGAAGGAAAAACAAATTCTTATATCCCTGGAAGACAGATTTAATTTACTTAAAGTAACCGTGAAATTTTATTATAAGGGATCAGAGAATCCATACAGGTGATGAGATTATTATGAGATGAATCTGGTTTGGGGTGAAAACAGCATTCCAAAAACAACAAAAACCCTGAGGTTTAGAAGGGTTCAGCAACACAGAGGATCTTACTCTGAGGGAGAAAAATCAATTAGGAGATGATGACAACTCTCTTCCCAGGTAATCTCCTGTCTGTTCTATGACATGGTATTCGGCCGCCTGCATGACAAAACACCCACGGTTGCTGGGCACACCCCCTTAGCGATATGGAACCAGATGGCCCCCTGGTTTTGTAGACGCCCACCTGATGCCAGGCAGCTGATGTTTTCAATTCATGCCGATGACTTAAATGGTCCTCCCTAATCAGATTCTCATTCCCATGCAAAGGATATTTTTAACAGTAGACAAAATAACACAAATATATTAGTCAAGGGCTTTGTAAGGAGATCTCTTGTGCTCACTTACAATTTAAAGATTTATTGTCCTTGTTTCTATCCCTAATAATTATGTACAGGTAGTGGGAGAAAGGAGAGAGTGCTCACCATGCTTGACACAAAAGGTCCTAAACAGTACTAGCTCAACTGCATTTTAACAGAACATAGGCTAAAAGACCTACTTTACATGTAACTATTATGTAATATTCATAGAGAATCATAAGTTTTTTTCTGTAAGTCATTTTGAATACATCCTAAAATAATATTGTTATATATTTTAAAATTAAATACATTTTCAAGTCTCAACCCATGCAATAAATAGTCATTGAATTTTTTTTAAAGATTTATTTATTTATACAAGCACTGGGTACAGTCAGAAGCGCGGGAGTGTGAGAGAATTCACCAGAGCCAGAGGGGAGAGCAGAGCAGGCAGACTGATGAAGTACACTGCTGAGGGGAGCAGCGGGTGGCAGGAGAGGTCTGCGCACCATGTGGGACCCTCACCTGGAGGCCTGGGATTGAACCGGCACTGCAGAGGCTGCGGGCAGCTCCGCAACCCAGTGCTCAACAGCTCTGCCACCAGGGAGGCCCAGAAGTCATTGAATATTAATAATAAAATGTATGTGGACACCTAAACCCTTTTAAAAACAAAAGGTACAAGGGATTGATTTTTTTTTTTAATTTTTATTTGCAAACACTGAGAATGGAATAAGAGAAATGAAATTAGTCCTACTTCATGGACTAATTAATAGAAAGTTTGGAGCAAATTTCGAGGCTGATTCATAGTTAAGGAGTTTTACTTAAGGGATCCAGTTTTAAACTTATTCCTAGATATCTGTTATCCCTTCCTGTTATTCTTTTTTTTTTAAATCACATTTGCATATGATCCAGCAATTCCACTCCTAGGTATTTACCCAAAGGACACAGAAACATCAATTCCAAAGAACACCTGCACCCCTATGTTTATAGCAGCACTGTTTACAATAGCTAAGCTTTGGAAACAACCCAAATGCCCAAAAATAGATGACTGGATCAAGAAGATGTGGTACATATATACCATGGAATATTACTCAGCATTCAAAAAAGATAAACACATGCAATTTGCAGCAACATGGATGGCGCTGGAAGGGATCATGCTCAGCGAAATAAGCCAAAAAGAAAAAGAAAAATACCAGATGGTCTCACTCATAGCAGGAATCTAGAAAACTTAAATAAGGGACCAGGAAAATGAATATAAGGAAGTGAAAATCAAGATCAACAAAAAACTATGAACCAGAGACACTTTTTGGAGGGTGGGGGGCGGGAGGGGAAGGATTGGGGTCAGAATGGGGCGTTTGCAATTGTATGGGGGAATATAAAAATAAAATTTATTATTTTAAAAAAAAAAATCACATTTGCATTAAAAAAAAACCCTTTAGCTGTCAAGTGGCAGGAGTAGATCTATGGAAAACACCGCAAGAGGTGATTATAATCTAGATTAGGGTGGTGGTAAAGAAATGGAGAGTACAGGGATTCTGCAGATATGGACAAGATTATATCCATTGGATTTAGGAGCGGTAAGCCATGGTTAGGCATGCAGATTCTAGAAGAAGGTCGCCTGACACTTGTTAACTGCGTAACTTTAAACCAGTCCATTAACTTTGGCCTCAGCTTTCAGATAAGTAATACTGGTCCTTCACACTCAGGGATATTATGTGAAATAAATACTTGCCAGATATAAATTGCCTCAAATACTGCCTAGCACATGGAGTGCTCTGGAAATGAGTGATGCTATCAGCTTAGATATGAGGGATGTAGATGGAGAAGGAGTCAAAGAGGACTCTCCTAAATGAAAACCATTATATTTAAACATGGCTAGAATTTGTTTAGAATGAAAAAGATAAGGGCAAGTAATCACTAACTTTCAAGATGGTAGCAATCTAGAAGATGTGACTCTGTTCTCAGTGAGGAAATGACTCTCTTCAAAAAGTGATTAAAAACAAAAGGACACCATTTTGCCAAGAAATGCTGAAAATCAAAGAGCAAAATCACAAGTAGCTTCTTCAGATGCCACCAAGCACTAACGTCAAAATGATAGAAGAAACTGTTCCTTGAGCAATATGAAATCAACTGCAACCTCCTTGGGAAGCTATTGAGATGCAGTCATGCACCCATTCCTTCAGCAAGTATTCTGGAGTTTTGCTATAATGTGTCAGACAATTGGCAAGTGGCAGGGAAACAGAATTGACCAGGACAATGGAGTTCCTATCTACCTATAGATTAGTATGGAACGTCAGTGTGAAACAAAAGAAAACCCAAGAAATTGTTTAAAATAAAACTAATCTGTAATTTTAAAATTGGTAAAAGATAGAGCTGATAGTGTAAAAAATATTAGAAAAATTACTAGGGCCTCCCCTGGTGGTGCAGGCAGTTGAGGGCCGCACTGTGAAGCTGTCCACAACCTCTGCAGCGCCAGTTCGAGGGTCCCGCACGGCGCAGCAGACCGCTCCTGTCTCGCCTGCTGCTCCTCTCAGCAGTGTATTTCATCAGTCTGCCTGTTCTGTTCCCTGCTCTGTCTCTGGTGAATCCTCTCAACCTCCTGAGAATCTGGCCTGTACCCGGTTCTTGTATGTATGGATAAATAAATAAATCTTTAAAAAAAAAAAAAAAGAAAAATTACTAAACATGATAAAGGCTGTGTTTCAGAGGTGAATAGCAAGCATTATATTAAAATATTAATATTTAAAGCATTCTCATTAAAATCAGGAAAACAGATGCTGGTCATTGTTACATGAAAATATTTGGAATATTCTAGCTATTGTAATCAAATGAAAATGAAACATGTTATAAATATTGGGAAAGAATTACAATCTTTAGATGATTGCCTATCTAAAAAGAATCTAGTAAAAACCACTAAAACTTATCAGGTAAATAAAACAATATAGTAAGATGGCAGTTACAAGATAACTGCAAATATCAATAGCTTTCCTTCATACTAGAAGAAATTAAAAGGTGAAATGGAAAAAAAATCTCATTTCATATGTCACACTAATAAGGCTTTAAAATACTTATAAATACATTAAAGAAAGTAAAATCTTATAGGAAAAAAATTTAACTTATATTTATTGAGGTGATGTTGATTTACATCACAATATGCACCTTAGAGGTACAGGTTTAAACCCCTACTGTTACAGGATAGGGAGAGGGGCACCCCCAAACCTGCCTCCTCTAAATTGGTTCTGTCATCCTTCGAATCAAGACAAAACATACTCTAGTGTGTAAGGCTTCAGTGGAAACAAACTTTAATACAACTAGTGTGTAATACAGAAAAGGGGAACAATGGGGAGGAATTAAGTTTCAAATCAAGCACCTGAAGTTACTCATCCCCTCATGGTTAAATGCCCAGCCAAACAGGGTTGGCCCAAAGCAGGGCTCTGAGGCCCGAAAGCTGCCACAAGTCTAAAGCACCTTGTGGTGGGGACCCATAGAAAAGGATCAGAAAGAGCCAGACAAGTCTGGAAGGAAAAGAGCAAAATCAAAAAGCAAAAGCAAAGCTGCCACTGCTAACCTCCCCATGGGTCTCTCACCTACATCTGTTTCAACCAGTCCAGGTCCAAAAAGCAGTGCAGCTTCTTCACATCTCTCTCTGCTCCATGTGCCTCCTCCAGGTCTCCTTCTTGCTCTCCATCCTACTTCTTTCCTTCCTAAGTCTTCTCTCCAGCTTCTTTTCCTCCCTGCTCAGCTTCACCCTCCCTTGGGTGGGGCAGGGAACCTAGAAACTCCCCTTATCCTGGGGACCACCCTGTTACGCTACACCCACCCCCAAAGCCCCAGTAATCCTTCATTAGAAACCCCTCTCCTCTTTGCTCTTACCCCTCTATTCCTCCCTTCTGGTAGCCTCTCCACTTCCCTTCTCCTCCTGGATGTCTTAGATCTATGGTCAGCTTTCAAGGTTTGTCTTTGTCTAACCTTTTGTTTGGTGTCTCTACAACTTACAAATTATAATAATTTTATGAACTACAGAATTTACTAACAAAAAGACTTGACTACAGAAATACAGTACCTGTGCAGTATCTGTCCCTCTCAGTATAAAATTACTTTGTGTTCCCAGAAGAATCTGAATTAATTGATACTTCTGTTTTGGTAGAGGGAGGTGTGTAGAGGTGGTGGTGATTTGGGTAGGGGTGGGTTTTTCCCAGCACAATGGAACCAGATAAGATGCTTCAAGTACAATATCAACATGGTAGTAGTTCCTATTAAGAGGATCGTTGTGACTGCTCTATGGAAAATGGATTCTGTGTGTTTGTGGCAGGAAGGAGAACTAGGGCTATGTGGTAAGACTAGTTAGGAGTATGAAGGCTAACGCAGACAACAGGATATAGCTAAGGGGGACATGGACTGTGCTGTTGGCAGAGGCAAGAGAGAAATGCATACCTTGAGATATATTTACAAGAAAAACTGATAGGGCTTAAAATAAACTTGGAATGTATCCAGATGCAGAATGAAAAATCTGGGAGCATTTATAAGGACCGTGACATGAGATACTAATTCCCAGTGCGGGGTGGGACATCATGAGCCAGATTGCCAGGAGATGTTTTGGAAAGTACCAATAAAACCTGGGCATCCCAGGAAGAAGAGAGATGGAGAAATGAGTAGAAGAAGGTTTTTCTCTTGATCACATCTAGCTAAGGGCTTTCTGTCGTTCCTTGCCAAGAAATAGAAATTAATAACAGAACTGCCATTTGCATTTGCTACATAGATTACACTAAGATTGTTTAAAAAGTAATCAGTTATTTATGGCATCAAGTGAATTCTTCCACTCTTACTGAATCTGTTGTTTTCATAAAATCCTAAGTAATGAAACACCCTAGAGAGGGCTATGCATTAAATATCTCAAGGGGTGAAGACTACCTGAATGCTACTAAGGCTTCTGCAATCCAGAGTAAGAAACATGGGTGAGTGTATTGCTCATGGTTTAGTTTTAACAAATCTAGTATCCACATGGTACACTGACTCTGGAGGATGATGAATTAAATTGCATCAGGGGAGGATCCATCTCTACCTGAGAGGTTTCAGGAGATCAATTCTCCTTGAGAACCTATTCACCATTACAAAAAGAGAGAGAGAGAGAAACAGATGTTTAGGACAGATAACTTTCTCTTCTTGTTATTCTACAAACTGCCCTGCTCCTTCCCAAAGAGACAAAGCTTTTTATTTCAAATGCTGTACTTTGTATTTGTATGTGGTTATTAACACTTACAGAATATTTTAAAGTTGTTAAGAGACTAAACCTTAAAACTTTTCACCAACCAAAAAAAAAGGTAACTGTTGGACAGTGACAGATGTTAACTGGACTTACTGTGATGATCGTATTGCACTGTGTACAAATAGTGAATCATGATGTATAATGGAAACTAGTAAGTGTCAACTATACCTCAGTAAGCAAACAAAGAAATAAATGCATTTTGGTAGAGTTGAGTTTCTAATGTTCTTGAAAGCTAAGACAAAATTCTTAATACTAATTTATAAAATGATACACATGACCCAATATGTCCCTAATGCCCCTGTGGTGTGACAAAGGGCACCAGGTGTCGAATTAACTGTTTGTAAAAAACTTTAAAAAGCCATTCTTTGTTATATGCAGAATTCACCCAGTTTCAAATATGTGGAACTTTTCTCTTATAAAATAATTTAAATATCTTAAAATTTCAAATTAAGATGTTTATTTATCTTTGAGACAAAAAAAGCTTTAAAAATTACTTTCAAAAACAAAGGAATAGACAAAACCAAACCAAAAACAAACCCTGGAAATCTGACTGTAGGATTGATGCAGAGGGTGGAGAGTAAGTGGAGAAGGGCCCCAAGGGATTACAGTGGAGGGCTATGAAAATAATAATAATAATAATAAAGTAATATTGAAAAAATAATAATAATAACAAAATTAAATAAATAAAAAGAACTTCCAATTATTTTCCCACAAGTAATCTTATGGACACAATATGTTCTATTCTGGAATCAAGACCCTAATATTAACCAGTTGTAAAATTGTGAAAATAAGTGCTTTTAGAACAAACAGTATCTTTGAACTTCAATCCAGAAGTAAATCTGGTATAGGATTTAAGGGCTCAACATTTCTTTTTAATTGCATACCTCTAACCTAGTGTTTCCATGTATTAGCCTATATCACTTGAAGGTAAGAACTTTAAGGATAATTGCTAAATAGATAATAAACAACTTTTAATTTTAATACTTCCTTACTTATTTTAGAAGACACTGCATGCTTATATTCTGATTATTCATTTCCTGAACATATGGGAGAGGTATCTGCTTGCACTACAGTTAGTTTAACTTTTCTGATTGGGCCATTTTCAAGAATAGTCTGTCCCTTACATAAAAACTACTGTTTACTAATTGGGATGTTATATGATATATTTTCAGGAAAAACCTACTATATGAATCAGGAAAACAGAAATCAAGGGCAAAAATCAATTCTGCTCACATTTCTTTGATGAAAATTTCCGGAAAGCTGGGAAATGTGTTCTTGGTCAAAGAGGCACATTCCCAAAATGAGCAGGAAAACCAGCTTTAGCAGACCATCTCAAAAGTGAACATTCTTTTTTTTTTTTTTTTTTTTGTGGGATCCTCGCCAGTGGCCGGGGATTGAACTGGCACTGCAGAGGCTGTGGGTAGCCTCGCAACCCAGTGCTCAACCGCTGCGCCACCAGGGGAGGCCCAAAAGTGAGCATTCTTAAAGTTTGATTTTATTCATAAAATAAACTTTTGTTTTTCAGGCGAAGCTAAGTTATCAAAGTAATGATGCTAAAAATATTTAAAGAGTAATTACGTTGTGATCATTCAATGGACTTAGAATTTCTACACTTTACTACTTGGGTGTTACAGTCCGACTTAAAAATTAAAAATACATAAAGTAAAATATGGTTTTTCCTTGTTCTTAAGATAAACAACAAAATTTTTTTCCTCTCTCTCCAGACCTCCCCTCAATTATTATGAGGGTTCAGACACATTGGTCTTCCTTCTATCCCTGTGAGAGTTGAAGGCATTGCTATCTCTTCTGCCAGAGCTTCAAGTGTGCTCATCATTTGTGTCTCAACTCAAATATCACTTCCTCAGAGCAGTTTTCCATGCCCTGCCCAAGTAACACATATATCTCTATTCAATGTCTCTCCCTACTCTTGTGTGTTTTTTTCCCCTCTTCAGAAACTTAGCAGCACCTGAAATAATAGAATTTATTTATTTATTTACATGATTAATGTCCATTTGTCCATGCAAACCCAAGGTCTCTACTGCTTATTGAATATACCTTCAACTCCTAGAATAGTCGCATGTAGTAGGTATCTATAAGTATGCTAACTGAATTATTCTGGATATGCAAGTGTGGACTACTCAAGTCTTGAAAATCTTGAAAGGCTTCCATAAGATTCCAAAACAGTGAAACAAATGTGTGGTTTTCTAAGTGCCCCTAGCGACCCCTGCTGGAATAATGAGTAAGGAAAACAAAAACAAGTCTGTTTTTTTTCCCCCTAATTGCCCTCTCAGCTATTTTCATTGAATGCTAAAATGCTGGTGTGAGTGTGAAATTAGGGATCAAGAATTTTAAGAGTCCTTCTCTCATCTTGGAGAAACCCAACCTTTCTTTCTGCATGATGTCTGTTCTCCTTCTGCTCCCAGTTCAATGATTTGTACGTTTAGCACAAATTTTAGAGTAATCAGGAATAGAGGAAGCAGAGAACATTTTCTGATCCCTTCCTATCTTAGAGTTGACTTCATTTCTCTTTACATATATTTTTGAAAGAAGGGAGTTCACTCAGATACAATGGATAGATGAAAATTAATCCCATGGGGTCCTCCCTGGTGGTGCAAGGGGTTAAGTCTCAGCACTATGAAGCAATCCACAGCCATTACAGCGCGAGTTTGATCCCCAGTCGGGAGATGAACCACATGGTGCAGCCGACCTCTCCTGTCGCTCCCGCTGCTCCCCTCAGCAGTGTATTTCAATCAATCTGCCTGGTTTACTCCCCACTCTGTTTCTGGTGAATCCTCTCACCCCCCATATCTCTGGCCTATACCCCAATTCTTTATGCATAAATAAATAAACCTTAAAAAAAAGACAATTTGTCCCATGGATGTATTTCATATGGTCCCAAACACCCTTCCTGACTCAGGGAGCAACACTAAAAATGGCATTTGCCACTAGAAAACTAAAACTTGGCAAATGCAACATATAAAAAAAAGTTCAACATCACTTATTATCAGGGAAATGCAAATCAAAACCACAATGAGATACCACCTTGCACCTATGAGAATGACCCAAATTTAAAAAAAAATAGAAACAGCAAATGCTGGTGAGGATATGGTGAAAAAGGAACATTTTACAACTGTTTAGATTGGTCCAGTCACTGTGGAAAGCTATGTGGAGGATCCTCAAAACACTAAAAATGGTCCTATCATATGATTCAGCGATTCCTAGGAATCTACCCCCAAAATGCAAAAACACTAATTTGAAAGGAAACCTAAACTCCTATGTTTATTGCAGCATTATTTACAATAGCCAAGATACGGAAAAAACCCAAATGCCTTAAAAGAGAAGACTGGATCATGAAGATGTGGAAAATATACACAATGAATACTACTCAGTCATCAAAAAAGATAAACTCATGTTATTTGTGGCAATGTGAAACTGGAAGGGATTATGCTCAGTGAAATAAGTCAGAAGGAAAAAGATAGCTTTTGGATGGTTTCACTTATATGTGGAATATAGAGGAATAGAAGAGAGGGTCAGGAAAAAGTCAAAACTAGCAAGCTGACCATAGATCAGAGGCATACATCAGGGGAGGAGGAGGAAGAGGGGTCAAAACAGGAGAGGGAAGAGCACAAGGGACTATGGTGATGCATCATGGGTGCTATGGTGGTGAGAAAACTATGGGGACTATATCTGAGGGAAGAAATCAAATATTGTCCAAAAATTAACAATGATGTAAGGAAACATAAATAAATTTAATAAATAAAAGAATTGGCAAACAGTGTCCTCATTTTGGGAATGGCAAGATCAAAAGAGATACATGAATCTACTTTGAAGGGGCATTAGGTGATGATGTGTTATAAGAGAGTTGGCTCTTTAGTCAAAATCCCAATAGAACTCAGTACTAGGTTGTCAGATCACAATAATGACAGTAGGAAATGAATCAGGAAGTGAGTTGATTAAGCCTTTGAAAACTATCCTGTGAGAGAGAGAGATATATATATGTAATAAATATACGACGTAGAATACAAGTAAACCAAAAAGTTCACAAATATTAATCATAATCATTACCACCTAGAGAAAACCATTAGAAGAATTTAATTGATACCTATTTCAGTCTTCTATTTATTTATTTTTAAGATTTATTTATTTTTATACAAGAACCAGGGCACAGGCTAGATGCGCTGGAGGGTGAGAAGATTCACCAGAGACAGAGCGGGGAACAGAACAGACAGACAGACGAAATACACTGCTGAGGGGAAAAGTGGGCGAGACAGGAGAGGTCTGCTTCACCATGTGGGATTCTCGCCCGGCGGCCAGGATGGAACCGGTGCTGCAGAGGCAGCGGACAGCTTCACAGTGCGGCACTCAACGGCCTGTGCCACCAGGGAGGCCCAATCTTCTATTTATATATATACTTCATGAGAAATGGATGTATACTTTTTTTAATAAAATTGCCTCAGCCAGAATATTTTACTTTATATATTTCTTATTTTCATTTATTATAAAATATCTAATGGCTCTAAGTTTATTTTCTCCCAAAATGTTTTAAAAATGAATTACTTGAGCAGGTAATATATGCTCATAGCATAATATTCAACAAATAATAGAAAAATAAGTCTATTTTTTACTCCTGTCATATGCAGTAGTAACAGCTACTACTAGGGGACATTTTTAATAGACTACTGCATGTCTTATAAATAAGGCTGAGCATTGCTAAAGTGGCTGGGTTAGTGCCAGGCACTATATTAAGATCCTTACATAAATGATCTCATCCCTATTTTAAGAAGAAAGCCAAAACTTAGTTAAGAAATTGGCTTGAGGTTACCTAGCTGATAAGCAGCAGATTGGATTCCCGGGGTCACCCAGGAGTAACTACCTCACAAGCTAGCACGGCACGTGGTACCTGGCACAGAGTGTAAATGAATAAGTCTTATGCTATAATTTGGATAATGTGAACCTGCTCTGCTGGGGCTTGTTCAACCCTGGAAGAGGCAATCCTAGGACTGTTGAGAACAAGCACTGCAAACGTGAAGTTCTGTCCTCACCCTGCCATCCGATTCTCACTGCTTGTCAACATGTTCCTATTTGGTTTTACTGGAATTTCTATTTGCAGGACCCACCAAGGTTATGTCAACAAGAGCAAATCATTTTGTGAAGGAAAAAGTCATTTTGACAATTTGGGTTCCTATCTTTACTATTGTAGTACGTGACTTTTTGTTCAGTATATAACAATTTTTTGTTACTCAAATGGATAATAATCTATATATTTAAATTAACTTTTATAGACAATGAATCAAAAATGTCACTGAATCATGGAAAATACCTCATTTTCTTAATTCAAAGTGAAATATTAATATCACATAATGAAATATGATTTATCTAATGCAAGTAATTTTTTAAAAAGGCTTAATAGGGTCAACTACACAGAAAATGTCTAAAAGTCTAATACAGAATTTTATAACAATACGAACAAATGACAAGTTATCCTAGGAGACTTCTGTCTATAAAATCTGATGTGAAGGATATTTTGATTGAATTTCAATTATGTGGCCAAATGGAACAAAAGTGTAAAAATACTGGCTTTAGTCTAAACCTCTAAATAAAAGTGATTCAAAATTAAGTATCTTTGTGAATGAATGTCTTTACTCAGGCACAAAATAGAACGTGTCTGTATGTATACAAATTAGCACATACATATTTATATACATACAAACCACATGGAAAAGTAACTATATGGCATTTATCAGTCAGGTGATTCTGGTCAAATTTCAGAATCTAATTTCCATATCTGAACATTTTTACATTTACTGAAATATCCCTTATCGATTTGATATTTGAGGCAAATAAACAAATACAACTATAATTAAGTTCTACTACATAATTAAAATATGATCTGATAATCTCTGATTAGTCAAAATTACATACTTTATATACTATACCCAAAGGCACACTGCAATTTACTCTTTCTCATAGGGAAATTTTTAAGAAAAACCCTAAGTAAAGGTATCAAAAAATCTATGCTTATCATCAAAACTCAATTTGTAAGTGTACAATAAAATAACCAGGCATAATTTTTCAAAGCACACTGGATATAGGAATCAAAAGAAGGATTTTAGAAAATCCAAAAGGACTTAAAGCATAGAAACATGCCTCAATCCATTTTACATGGAATCTAAAGCAGTCCAAAATCTTTATAAGCAGAATTGCTAATCTTTTGGATGGCTTTGGGAAGTGATGAAACCAGCGTTGGTAACTGAGTGAGTCTATGAGTTTGGTCAAAAGGACAAGGGCTAAAGGTCTGGAGCTGAATCAGGCTCAGCCTATGAGGATTCCACTATCAGAGGGGTTGCTCGCCCAAGCCCTAGACCAGAGGATTTCACTTATGATTGGATTGTGTGGAGATACTGTCTTCACTGGACCTGCCCAGAAAGACTGAAAGGGGGCTGAGAATTCACTCATCAACAGGGAGTTCTCTGGGAAGAATCAAGATTTCATTCTGCTGTTTTAGTCTTATGAGATTCTCCCACAGTCTGAGGTCTTCAGATCTGAGCCTCGGCATTTCAGGAAAGTTTCAGGGGCTGGAAGAAGAATGCTCCGGGGGCGATCCCTATCCGTGACATCCCTGAGCGGCCTTCCGCGGTGGGAGGTGGAAGAACTTCCAGTGGATGACTTACTGCTCTTTGAAGTCGCTTGGGAAGTGACTAATAAAGGTTTGTACTGCCCTTGAAGGTGCCTGTTTGCCAAGTTGTTGAAGATGTAGATTAGGATTTCACAGATGACTAGTGAGAATGTATTAGCTGCCAAGGAGTGAGCAAATGTAAATTTAGGTTGTAATTAGCCTTGTCTCTAAAAGGGCAAGAAAACAGGCTCATGCTATGTATGTGCTGAAGGGGAAGAAAGTTGAAAATATTAGCTGTTTCCAGGGAATGGGCCTTTAAATTAAAAATTTGAAATTCATGTTTATGACAAAACAGGAATAAAAGTGAATTTTTTTGTTTTATTAATTTTTTCAATTAAAAGCCACAAGTGTGTGCTTATTTTAGGAAGAAACACATCTGATTAAAACATTTAAAACTTGAACTCCATATACTCTTAATAATCATGAAAAGTTTAATAGTGTTCTCAATAATTCAAGATTAACTTGAGATTAAAATTTTAACTTAGCAGCTGTTTAGCATTCCATTAAGAAGAATGAAAGTAATTTTGTTCTCAATGCTATCCAGGCGTAGCACAGAAGAAGATATGATCAGGGATATTGCATTCACAGCAGAATCCCTGCATAGTAGTATAATTTGTGTATGTGGGGTTGAGGGTTCTCTGCCCTGCATGGATATGCAGTCTACACGTCAATGGTCATACCACACGCAGCACAGTAAAAGTCATGCTTGGTACACATATCATTTCAAAACAAGCCTGTTTCCTCACATCTTTCTTGTCCTGACTGCCTTGTCTATGCCCCCCCACCATTTGGAACTGCCATTGTGGTGTCATCAGAGTGGGGGAGGGTGTTCGTGGTCTCAGATATCACCTCCCACTGCCCATGACTGCAGCTGCTGCGATTTAAACTGCACACCCAGCAAAGTGCTACCACATAAATATTTGTTGGGCATAGTCATCAGCAGCAGTTTCCTACCAGTGCTGCACCCTCAGGGAATGATGTCCCCAGTGTGTGCTCCTGCTTCGGCAGTTGTCTAGAGAAGGAGGGTCAGATTAGTCACTTCCCTGTTCTGTGGCTTTTAAAAACAGCGATGAGTCTCTCCTCTCTTTGTGTGTATATAAATGTGTATGTATCTGTGTGTGTGTATGAATATACATGCATACATATATAGCTTTATTTTGTTTTTTTGACATATTTCAAAGATTGATTTATTTACTTATACGTACAAGAACTGGGGTGTAGGCCAGAGGTGCAGCAGGGGAGAGGATTCACCAGAGAGAGTAGGGAGCAGAATAGACAGAGCCACTGAAATCCACTGCTGAGGGGAGCAGTGGGTGAGCCAGGAGAGGTCTGCTGTGCCATATGTGGGTTAGCTCCCTGGCCCGGGGTGGAACTCAGGCAGGGATGGAACTTAGGCGGTAGCGTTCATAGCGCTGAGACTTAACTCCTGCTCCAACAGGGATGTCCCATATATAGCTTTATTTTGATAGGAAACCTAATTTAGCAACATTAGCAGAGTTTCTAGGGGAAAGGGCGTTTTAGTGCCTTATGGACATATATGCCACTGTAGCTCATCTTTTTTTCTTTCTTATGAAAGGTCTGATACTTTGCCCTCACACTAAAGAGAGTTCCCTGTTGTTTCAGGAAAATATAGATCAATAAAACACAAAGTACATGTTTGAAATTGAAGGGTAGGTCCAAATTCAGTGACCTACATTGAGGTAAAACAATAATTCATTAAAAAGATATGTGTGGGGCTGAACCTTTGGCTTACACTCCAAAATTGAAGATAGGAGTGACCCTATCTCTGCACCATCCCGCTCACCTCTAGATAGCATTCCAGGAGGGAAATCTGGGGTAAAAGGTGAAGAATAGTATAAAAAATGAGGGAAGTAGTTGGTATATAAATATGTGGAGGATAAAGAGGGGCTATTAAGATGCTTGAGTAGGAGGAATACAAAAAGAGGAAGGCCTTCCCACAGAAATGGTGCACAGGGAAAAGTAGGGGGTTATTAACAACCAGGACTCAACCGAAATGGGGTAAAATTTTTCTTTTTTATGTTTTAATTCTGAATAGATGGAAGCAGCATATCCATTGTATTTATAAACACCCTGAGGCTATTTGGAGACTATATTAAGACCCAAGGTTTCAAATGGGAAAAGAAGTAGCATATCAGTTAATTATGTTTATCTTCGCATTTCAATTCCCAAATCTAACCATCCACCTTTTTCCAAATAAAGAATTTCTCTTCTCCCTTATATCCTTTAACAAATAAAACTGTGTTTGCATTTATCCAGGTGTATATGAATTTGAAACACATAATCAAACAAACAAGGACGTTTTATCATCTCTGAGGAAGACACACTGTTGCAAATAATGAGTTTTCAGGAATAGAAATATGAATAAGGTGTTTAGTAATTTTGTGCCATCAGAACCGCATAACATATTTCCCCCGAGAAGATGATGTTGAAGGAAATAATTCTATAGAAAAAAGAAACTATTTGAACTATTTTGCATTTTTATGGTTAGTGGGTTTAAATAAAATTTATGTATATGCAGGTATGTTGCCAGGGTGTAAATCTCATGCTTTAAAGATAATTTTCTCTTTTCAGTTGCCCTTTTAAATTATTTCTCTAAATTTGTCTTTCCTCTATAAATAGTTTTGATGGTTCCTAAAATTTCCTGGAATTTGGTGAACTGCTTAGGTGTACCTGATGTTGACATTCACTGGGGTAGACCCAGATTCTTTGTTGAAGGGCTGTGAAGGGTGTCACTTCTGGTCTGGTCTGGAGGGCTCTGCTGAGAGAGAGGCTTTCCTCTTCACATGTCCATGCAATCTCCATCACTGGCATCTGAGCTGTGAGTGACAGTGTCATTATCAGTGCTCAAGTAACACCTTGTTTCTTTTGGGTACAAACAATTTTTCTTAAGGATGAACTTTTTTTTTTTTTAAGATTTATTTATTTATGCATAGAAGAACTGAGGCATAGGCCAGAGTTGCAGCAGGTGAGCGGGTTCACCAGAGACAGAGTGGGAAACAGAAGGGGCAGACTGCCCGAAAACACTGCTGAGGGGAGCAGCAGGCAAGACAGGAGAGGTCTGCACCATGTGGGCAGCTACCTGGCCAGCCTGGGATTGACCTTGTATTGCAGAGGCTGGCACAGCTTCATAGCGCTATAGTGCTGTGCTTAAAAACCCCTTGTGCCACCAGGGAGGCCCTACACAGAAGTTCTTAAGACCATTGTCATCTAAAGTTCATGAACAAGGTATTGCTCAAGAATTGACTCAAATTGTTTCTATATTCTCTTGCTTATATTCAACATAGGAAATATCCTACCTGCAATGACTGAAGGTTTTCTTGTTCCTCCCCATTTCTCCCACCTGGCTACTACATCTCAACCTTCTCCCGTCCACACCTACTGCTCTTTACTTGCACACCGCCCTGTCCCAAATGAGGCCTTGATTCTAACTACCTCTCTCAGCCTAAAAAGTTCTTCCCTCTTATGCCTGCTTACCTAATCACACCCTTTTAAGTGCTCACAAATCACCATTTCAATGAGACACAATTTTAATGCTGCTGCTATATATAGAGTCCTTTCTCCCAGGCTGAGTACTAGTCTGCCCCCATGGAAGGATGAGCTCATTGAACCTTGGACGGGTTAAGCAAATTAACTAGCTCCATTTATGTTGGTTACACATTTTCATCAAGATAATGCTTCTATAAATATCCTTATACTCCTATGTCCGGACCTGCCAGGCAATTAACGTAGTACCCGGGGGAGGAAGCAGGGGCTAGGTAGGACAGGGGTACGCAAGGAGTGGAGACAAAGCCAGGATCATTGCTAGTCTCATTTATTCAGGATGTGTACAGTGTTATATAGGTACAGAAGAGAGGTTCAGGTCGGGGCCTCTACACTCCTATCTCTGGGCTTTCTCCTTATCCACCCTTCCCCCACTTCTCCCCCCTTCCTTTCCCCTCCCCCCCAAAATCGCACAGTTTTCTAAAGCTGGACTTGCTGGACCCAGGGATATTCCTATTTTCCAAGTGTGTTTATGTGCATACATGTATATATACACACACACTCTTGAGACATATATATTGGGCCTCGTGTTTTAATAGTGGTGTCGGTAATGGGGGTGGGGGTAAAAGAAACAACACAGGAAAATGTGTACCTCTGTTATTGCTTTGACTGGGGGTGGGCATTCCTCATTCTGAGGGAAGAGGATCCCCTCCATACCTATCAGTTCCTTGCCCCTGTTCAGAAGGTACCAAGCGTGGTGCCACCAATGGGAAGTGCCTCTAAAGATAGGTGCATAATGAATAGTGAACCTAATAGACCTACTATTAATGATTTGCTAGAGTCCCTTAAAAACACTCTTTTAAAAAGTTAAATATGGGCTTCCCTGGTGGCGCAAGGGGTTAAGCACAGCACTATGAAGCGATCGCAGCCTCTGTAGCACGAGTTTGATCCTCGGCCAGCCAGGGAGGAACCCACATGGCGCGGCAGACCTCTCCTGTCTTGCCCGCTGCTCCCCTCAGCAGGGTATTTCAGTCAGTCTGCTCTTCTGTTCCCTGTTCTGTCTCTGGTCTGTACCCCTGCTCTTGTATACATAAATAAAATAAACCTTTAAAAAAAATAAAAAGTTAAATACACCCCTGTGTGTGGTGGATCCTAAATGTTAACTTAAAAAGGACAGTTCATCTCTATCCCTGCATCACTTAAAAATAAACCACTAACCAGAATGATCACGGGTCTCTTCTTTCGAACAGTTGGGGGCATCTATACTGTGATTCAGACGAAGGCCAAAATCACAGCCGATGAATGGGGAGATAACTATTTTCTGATTGGTCCATATTTTGAGCACAATATGAAGACTCAGGTGGAACAGTGCGAGCCTGTAAATGATGCTGTTAGAAGAGCAGTGGACACAATGAACAAGCACGGCTGCCAGGTAAAACATGCTGACCAAAGCTTCACTCCGCCAAGTCTTAGAAAACCCTTATGGAAAAACAGACCAGTTTTCATGAACTCTCTAGAAGGCTGTTCATCTACTTGGGGGAAAAGGAGCAGGTTTGTGAGAAAGATGATGACTTTGATTTTAAATAGGTTATTTTTGAGACATGTGGCAAAAACCACGGAGAAATGTCTAATAGGATAATGGGTTTGGAGTTCAGTAGAAGGTATCAGATATTTGCTTGAAAGTCATTTTGCATCTGAATTAGAGTTGTTGTTATGGGTGTTGACAACAGTATTCAATGAAATTTATAGACTAAGAATATTTTATAGACTAGGTTTTCAAATAATCCTTGGGGAATATCAACACCTTAGAGAATCTAATTAAAAGAACTCAGAGATATCCCAATTCTGATTCATATTCTTTGTCCCGATTTCAGTTTATATTTATTCTTCTATTACATAGCATACCACTTCATAAATCACTTCACTTTCTTTCTGGAGTTATCAGCAACCAAAAGCCTCTCTCATTGCCTATCTAGTCTTCTCTAGATAGGATTAAGTGAAAATCAAGACAGAAGAATGAGTAAATTAAAAAATAGAGACCAGGTTAAAACTTGGATATTTGCAATAACTGTATGATTACAAATGGGAAAAAAATTGAGCTAGCTAATATATTATAACTTGCAGATATGGCAGTGTACATCAATGTTACTGCAATAAAAAATAAACTTTTTGAAACATGCAAAGATAAAACATTTAGGAATAAAGGAAGTCAGCTTGAAGACTGGAATACAATTAGACTTTAGATGCTAGATTAAAGAGATAATGTGTCCTGGGCAATACAATTGATTAAGCTCTGTGGCAGGAGTCATAATGGGAAATGCTTTGCATCACCTTACTTTTTGTTTTGGATGGGAGGAATAAAAGAAATTATGCACATTTGTCTACAGAAACATCTTTTTGCTAGCAGAAAACATCATAAGCCTCATTCCATAAAGGAAAATACGTGACACCAAAGATATTACATACAACTACAAGTTGCTCAAGATAGTGAGCAGCTCATCTGAGGAGTCTATCATAAAAGACCCTAATATTTAATCCTAAAATCATGAGCTCCAGGTCACAGGAGGGTAATGAGGAACAGAAGGACAGAGATACATGATCTAGAAACTTTGTTTTCATTTGATGTTAATTTTTGATGCAATGTGTTTAATTTTACAATTAAGTTTTTGAAAACCACAGTGAGGAAAGTTAACAAATTGGGAAAAAAAAAAAAACACAGCTTGTATTATGAACAAAGGACTAACTTTTCTCAAACATAAAGATTCTGCTCCTAGAAACTGCCAAAAATATCATCAACCCAGTAGGAAAATAATTCAGGGACACAGTGTCCCACCTAGGAAATTCAGTTGGTCCTTCAACAGATTAAGAGGCCAGTCTTGTTCCTGGCAGGTTTTTAAAAACCTAAAGGGCCTCTTCCTAGAGTCTCTTTGAAAATCTAGGTCAGCTCTGTTTTGCTTTTAACTTAAAACCTGCCCAGGGCTGCACATGTGCTCTGGTTGTTTGCGTTTTTATTGAAGGAGGATCTTACCTTTCTGATCTGCTAGTTTATATATGTTTATCCTCCATTAAAATCAAGTTTCAGGACCTGGTGAAAGGGAGGCATGCACTTCTTGTCCTTCCTGCAATTTGAAACCACAGTTGATTCTCTATGAAGTGTTAGTTCGGACGGGAACACACTGGCCCTCCATGAACCTATGAACCAGTCCTGGGAGAACACCAACCTCCAAGGGTCTTTCCTACGGTGACTTTCAACATAATGCAGTCTGCTTAAGTCTCCTAACAACGTTGGAAACCTGCAGACCAGAACAATCGCAGGGGTGGGGGAGGGCAGGGCCATCTGTGACGGAAGTGGCCTGTGTGATAGGGGCCTGAGATAAGGCAGCACAGGGACACATACTGTGTCACAGACCAGCTCTGTGGTCACAGGGCAGGTGGCTCAGGTCCAGCTGTGGAAGTTCCTTCCGGAATCCCAGTATGCAGATTCCGGCCGCAGCCCGCTGCAGACCCTGCAGAAAGCTGACTTGGGACTGGGGCCGACTTGAGGAACCAGGACTCCAAACCAGTTCAGAGTGTGCAGGGGAAGGCAGCGACTCGGGTGCTGGGGAGACCTTTGCACCTGCTCAAGCTGCCTTGCAGGGGACAGCTGCTCAAGATGGTGTCTGCACCACAGCTCTCACCACCCTAGAACTCGGTAGTCAGCCCTACTTCTTACAGGGGGAAAAGCAGGCCTGAGTTTCCATGCAGGAGGCAGACTTCAAGGATCCTACCCAGATGGCACCCATGGAACTTCAGAGAGTGAGAGCCAACTCTCCTCCCAGTGCTCTGTGCCACCAGCCCAGAGGGATGTGGTGCCCATCCATCCAGGCCCCCAGGAGCAGGAATCCACCTCTGCCAGTAGTGGGTCTGGTGCTGCCTGGGCACCAGTGCACTCCCTTTTAAAATGACCACATTTAATAACACCAAGGATTTGAAGTCTGAAAGAATTGGGACAAGCCCATTCCTCCTTTAGTTTCAAAAAGCGGAGGGTTTGTGTTATGCCTACACTTTCTGTATCTTGTCTCATCTGCACCTGCTAATGTGGTTGGTATCTTCCAGGCGCAGATGAACCGTGGCTGCATTTCCTAATGTGCCCACACGGCGGCGTGTTCTTTATATGCAGGTGCACTTCGGCAGATGGCTGATAGAAGGCAGTCCTTACGTGGTGCTCTTTGACATAGGCTATTCGGCCTGGAACCTGGACAGGTGGAAGGGTGATCTCTGGGAAGCATGCAGTGTTGGCATCCCTTACCATGACCGAGAAGCCAACGATATGCTGATATTTGGATCTTTAACTTCCTGGTTCTTAAAAGAGGTACAGTCTACCGTTTACTGTACACAAATGCGCAACCTCTTTGTGCTCCATGATGTCAAGGTGACATCACCCTTGCCTAGCCTCAGAAATCTGAGCAAATGTTCTGTCTTTCTTCAATGAGATAAAGGCCTTTGGAACATGGCAACAATAATGTATATTAATTTTTACCTCACTTGGGTTTTTTTTTAAGATTTATGTATTTATGCATAAAAGGACTGGGGTGTAGGCCAGAGGTGTGTATGTGTGTGTGAGGATTTACCAGAGAGAGTGGGGGGCAGAACAGGCAGAGCTACTGAAATACACTGCTGAGGGGAGCAGCATGTGAGACAAGAGAGGTCTGCTGTGCCGTGTGGGTAGCTCCCAGCCTGGCCAGGGAACAAACTCATGCTGCAGTGGCTGGTGATAGCTTGGTAGCACTGTGTCTTTAACCCCTGAGCTACCAGGGAGGACCTCACTTCGGGTTTAAATAGAATGATATATATATAAAACACCCAGTTACATCACCTGCTATTTTGATGATTCTCAATATGCACAAGAAAAAAAGAATAAACAGCATACTTTGTGTCCATGAATTCTAGCATGGTGGGAGTAGAAAATAACTCAAAATATTCACTTTTGCTTTTGCATGGGTACTGAACAACTGTAGTGTCTTTTTTGATATTTTCGTCTTTGGCTAGGGGCTGAAGTTATCTCAGCCATCGCTAAGGAGTCCATAGCGGCGAAATATCATATAGGTGTAAAAAAGAAAACTGGGAGGGTACCCGAAGCCAGTCTTTGTTCCATGAACCATGACTGCTCTCTGAAGTTTTCACAGTTTAAGTGTAGGGTTTCTGTGCGATCCCTGCATTACCTCCAGATGATTATGCTAATCTAAAAATCAGAAGAAGAAAAGGTATCCCAGGCAAAGTGGGGATATGACTAAATGACAATCTGTTAACAGGGCAGGGTGAGGAGTACCATAGGACCCCCAAACTTGCCTGCTAATGTGGTCGGTATCTTCCAAGCACAGATCCTGCCATCTGCCCCATTAAGACAAAACATACTCTGCCTAAGAACTTCAATAGAAAATAACTATATTACAATTTGGGTGCAATAAAAGAAAGAGAAGAAAAAGAATATAGTTAAAAATAGTTTTTAGGGGCCTCCTTGGTGGCACAAGGGGTTAAGTCTCAACACCATGAAGCTATCAAGTCACTGCAGCATGAGTTCGATCCCGGCCGGCGGGGAGCTGGCCCACGTGGCACAGAAGACCTCTCCTATCTTACCTGCTGCTCCCCTCAGCAGTGCATTTCAACAGATCTGCCTGTTCTGCTCCCCACTCTGTCTCTGGTGAATCCTCTCACCCTCCTCCCCACACACTTCCAGCCTTCACCCCAGCTCTTGTATGCATAAATAAATAAATCTTTTAAAAAAATAGTTTTCAAATGAAGCACCCAAAATTACCCATCCCCTCAAGGGCAAATGCCCAGCCAAACAGGTTGGCCCAAAGCAGGACCTCTAAGACCCAATAACTTGCCACAAGGCTAAGCCACCTTCTGTGAGAACACATAGAAAAGAGGCAGAAAGGCCCAGGCAAGTCTGGAAGGAAAGCAATGATGCAAAACCCAAGTCAAGATAAAGACGACCATTGTCAGCCTCCCCACGGGTCTCTCACCCACGTCTCTGTCTCAAGTTTCTCATCCATGTCCCGTAAGTCCCTGGTACCAGTCCAAGGCCAAGAAGCAAGCTCAGTTTCTCCACATAGCTCTATTCCATTGCCTCCGCCAGGTCTTCTTCTTCTTTTTTTTTTTAAGATTTATTTATTTATACAAGAACTGGGGTACAGGCCAGAGGTGTGGGGGTGAGAGGATTCACCAGAGTGGGGAGCAGAACAGGCAGATTGACTGAAACACACTGCTGAGGGGAGCAGCGGGCAAGATAGGAGAGGTCTGCTGCACCATGTGGGTAGTTTCCTGACTGGGGATCGAACTCGTGCTGCAGTGGCTGCGGATAGCTTCATAGGTTGCATTTTAACCCCTTGCGCCACCAGGGAGGCTCCTCCAGGTCTTCGTGATCTCCTCCTTCCTTCAGGCTTCTCTCACTTCTCCTCCCTACCCAGCTCCACCATTCCTTGGGTGGGACAGGGAACTGGAACCTTCCCTTACCCTGGGGATTGCCCTGTTACTAAGTCATATATTCCAGTAACCAGCAGGGGCTGCCTTAATGTGAACCCAGAAGTGTGCTTGAGTGGAGAGGGGTGTCCTATTGCTTTGTGCTGGTGACAGAAAGGGTGAAGGTGCTGCTAGGGCCTGTTCTAATGATGGATGTGCCACTTCGTTTTAGCATCAGTTGGTGGGACACTTCTTCCTCTGTACCTGACTCCCTGAGCCATTGCCCCAGGGGCTCAGGTCAGACACCAAGTGTGCATGCCTGTGTGGCATGTCTGCAAGATGTTTGTCTGTCTGCAGGCAGCCTTTCCATTAAAGGGAAATAAAGGGGAGAGAAACAAGGGGCGAGCTCTGCTTTTCTTTAAAGTAAAACAGTTCCAGAAATAGTGGAGATTTTTTAGATTCAAAGGATAAAGACAATGAAAACAAATCCAAGGCTGCAGGGCAGGCCCAGTTTCTGCTCTTTGTCTGCTGCCAGTGATCAGGGCAACTGTGACAGCTGCAAGGAATTTTTTTGAAGAGCTGGTACTTTGAAAGACAAAGGTTTAGCTTCAGTCAGTGGTTCTCAAAGAATGTTCACATGTACCAGGAACAGCAGCACCTGAAAACCTGAAAGAAATGCAAATTCTGGGCCCCAGCCTGAAACTACTAAATTGGACTGCCTGGAGATGGGACCCAGGCATCAGGGCTTCCCAAGCCTTCCATGGGCCTGATGCCTGTTAAGGGGGAAGACCACTGGTCCAGGTTAATTCTGCAGACTTCCCAGGTCTCTGCTCAGACTTCTTGAATGTAATGTGAGCATTTTTTTCTTTTTCTTTTTTTTTTAAAGGTGAATAAAGTAATCTTAAGGCAAAGAGACTAAGGATGTCCTAGTTTTACAAACAGTCTGGAATTAGAATTAGAATTAGAATTAGAATTAGAATTAGAATTAGAATTAGAATTAGGAGGGCCTCCCCCGGTGGCACAGCGGTTCAGCGCTGGGCTGCCAAGCTGCCCTCAGCCTCTGCAGCGCCTGTTTGATCCCAGTCACTGGCCAGGGTCCCACATGGCGCGACAGACCTCTCCTGCATCAGTCTGCCTGTTCTGTTCCCCACTCTGGCTCTGGTGAATTCTCTCACCCTCCTGCACTTCTGACTGCACCCAGTGCTTGTATAAACAAATAAATAAATCTTAAAAATAAAAAAAAAAAAAAAAGAATTAGAATTAGAATTAGACCTGAGTTCTCAGGGTGCTACTAAATAACAATTTAATTCTAAGTAAGTCATTGGCCTCTTTCGCCCCAGTTACACATTCTCAGTAATAGATTATTCACAAAGCTTTTGACTTCAAAGAACACAAAACCCAAACAGGACTGATTTAGCATGAGCCACTCGTTGTTGATTGAAACAGAATTTTGCAACTGAGTAGTTGCAGTTGGTTCAGCTCTCAGGGGCACCTTCCAGGCATTATTATTGTCATTATTCATTCATCTGTTCCGCTGTGCATTTATTTAATGATGTCCCTCTTTGGATTCAAGAATAAATCTCACTCACCCCTGAACGTGAGGATTAAGACATAAAAATATGTAGACTTCATATGAACATGCCACTAACTCCGGAACCACACTTAAGCACTTGCTAACTCTGCATACAAGCTATTTAGACCCCCTGACATTGAGAACAGATTTGCAGGTCTCACTTTCCTTATGCTTTGAACCATAAGCAAGATCAAGCCTCCTCAACCATTTTCCTAAACGCTGCTTTTCTGCTGTAGGTGACAGACCACATGGATGGAAAACGTGTCATTGCTCATTTTCACGAATGGCAGGCGGGGATTGGACTAATCCTTTCTCGAGCCCGGAAACTTCCTATTGCTACAGTATTTACCACTCACGCCACACTGCTGGGGCGGTACCTCTGTGCAGCCAACACTGATTTCTACAACCATCTTGACAAGGTAAATGGTCCTCCCCCCACCCCACCCCCACACCACCATTACCTTTCTAGTCCTTGGAGCTGAACCATGAGAAGTATTGATCTTAATGTGTCATTTGCTGGCCAGCTGGCAGAGTGCCCTTTTAACTAATCAGTATTCATGACAAAGCCTCCCTTGAGACAACAGAGAGCTCAGTTCTGTTCTGAGAGCACTATAGTGTGGCGATGAGATGCTGGACATCTGTCCACTTGGGAGTCACAGATCTAAAATGCAGAGGGACATGGTGGAAGTGAGACACCAGACACATGTTTCAGGGCTCCTGTCCCACCCTGCTGCTTGGGGGATGCTGTGTGAATATGGGGTCCACACACATCTGAGTCAGGTGAAAGTTCTAGGTGCACAATCACACTAGGCTTTCTCCCTCTACCTCCAGATGAAGGGATGGTCATATTTCCCCTACAGCCCTGTAATGCATAGGTGGAGTGACCGTGGAGTTCAAGTTAGACAGAAGTTACTGACAGCAGGAATGTATGTGAGTCCCTGGGGACCAAATGCTTGTGTTTGCTCCACAGAGGAGACTGCCTGGTTCTGCGACTTAAGTCACTCCATCTTGGTTTCTTTCTCTTATTTTCTATCAATTAACTCAGATTTATAAAAGTATATCTTCATGTCAATGGCATCAGCAAAGCATTTGAATATCAAAGTCAGGAGTTTTGCAGATTTGGTGTCTATGGGCTATCAAATCAGTTTAGCCTTTTGGGGTTCTGTTTCACTGTCGGGAAAACTGGGTAGTTGGAAAGTTGATTTCCAAAGTCGCACACATTTTGAAAAGTTCTAGGATTTTATAAAACAAATATTTGCATTTGTGGTGTGTGGGGGGGGCGGGGAGAAAGAGAGAGAGAGAGAGAGGTGTGACTATTTCTCACGTAGTAGTAATGGAAGGTTATGGAACTATCTCAAAGAGAGTTTGAGTACAGAAAAGTTCTTTCTGACAAACTTTAACATTTGCAAAGCAATGAATAGTCCCAATGAGAATTTTCCTATAAAAAGGCCAGCCTAATCTAAAGGTCAAATTGCAAACATAAGAGGAACATTTAAAATAAGGCCACCATGGAATTCTGCAAGCCAGGAGATGAGGGAAATTTCCTAATAGTGTGTGATCAATGGTAGACTAATAAGGGCAAACCAGTGATGTGTGGTAAGCTCAACAACCGTTTCCTGGAGAAGAGCAGACTTTCATTTTTGTGAAAAAAAAAAAAAAAAAATTAAAGAGGCCTATCAAATATTTCTCACTACAGATTACTAAAGAGCAAGGTATTATAACAATTAATAAAAACAGCTAATATACACCAGGTATTGTGAGTTGTTTTTAAAGAACAAATGCATAGTACTATTTAGTTCAATACCACCACTTTACCCATTGATGATAGGTCAGTATTTATATCATATTGTGTTCAAATATGAGTCTGTGTCAAAATGCATAAGCTGAGTCAGATCCCAGTCCACCATTCTGTAAAACATCCTGCCCAGTAGTGAGTAGTAGATAACTACATTTTGAATTAAATTCATCATTGTTTGTCACAGAAAAATCTCCATAATCACTTTCTACAGCAGATCCCATGTTCAGTCTAACTTTAGAATTTGGGTGATTTATAAAAACACTTGATTGTATACCTGAGAAGATTTTAAAAGGTCAACACAAGGAATGAGCCATAAGTTAGTCTTTGGTGCAAGACCCAGGATCATTTCTGCCTCAGGCAATAAAACCTGGGGGGAAATGAGAACAAGAATCAAAATTTCAAGTTTTGTAAAAGAAGAAACGTTACAACTGTTTTACTCAAATACTGATTGCTGCCTGAAAACGGTTTGTGATAATAGTCAATTCACAAGGACCTTGATATAGTGTAAGTTTTTCAATTTATTAGCTAAAATAAAATTGCAACCATTTCCAGCCAGAATATGAATTCTCTGAGGCTTTCCAAAAGGTGTTTCCAAAGTTATCCCTATAAGTCTAGTCCTTGGTTAATTTTGGCAATAACTATAGAGAGCTAGATAATTAGTGTTTTTTCTTGTAAGGTTTTCATACTTTTGTTACAGGGTAGGAGAAGGGGTACACTTGCCCTTACTAAATGGATTCTTCTCATTCTAAATGGGTTCTGCCACCCTCCACATCAAGACAAAACATACTCTGACGCATAAGACCTTCAATAGAAAATAACTTTAATATAATTAGTGTACAATAAAGAGAAGAGAAATAATATAGTTAAAAGGGTTTCCAATTAAACACCCAAAGTTACCCATCCCCTTGTGGGTAAATGCTCAGCCAAACAGGGTTGGCCCAAAGCAGGACAGCTGAGGCCCAAAAGCCTGCCACAAGTCTAAGGCACCTTCTGGTGGGAACCATAGGAAAGGGGCAGAAGAGCCCAGACAAGTCTGGAAGCAAAAAAGCAAAAGCAAAATCAAGATAAATGTTGCTACTGTCAGCCTCCCCAGGGTCTCTCACCTCTGTTTCAAGATTCTCCTTCCAGGTGCCCCAAGTCCCTGTTACAAATCCAAGGCTGAGAAGCAAGTGCAGCTTCTTCACATGTCTCTATCCCATTTGCTTCCTCCAGGTCCCCATTCTGATCTCCATCTTCCTTCCTTCCTCCTGCCTCCTCTAGCTTCTCCTCCCTGCCCAGCTCCACCTTTCCTGACAGGGCAGGGACCCTGGAACCTCCCCTTTCCCTGAGGATTACCCTGTTATACTTTGACTTCTCTCTCTTTTTTTAATTGAGGTAAATTTGGCTCATACTGCTGTATATGACTTAGGGGAACAGTTTCACATCTCCTGAGCTGTATGCCACCACACCACACCCTCCGCCAAAGCACCCATAGACCTTCTTTGCTCTCATCCCAAAAGGCCATAGCTCTTACCAACTTTTCAAGTAATTGTTGGGGGGTTGGCTTGCTCTTTCTTAAGATAGCCAGAATAATAAATGATTGAGCAATCTAACACACACTCTAATTAAAGTAACTGTATAGTCCCTAAAATTATACTGTGGTGGGAGTTATATAACCATGGAAACGCCTTTTTTTTTCTCTGTCAGGTTCCCTTTCAGTGAATTAAGGATGGTAACAATTTATTTTCAGTATCAAGTTTAATGTCATCTTTGCTTGTTTAGGAGGGAAATAGGCTAAGGAATTAACTGAATATTTATATAATGTAGGATAAGTAAAATACAAAAAAAAATCAAGAAATCTATGTGATTATAACAAAGTAGAAAACTCATTTACTTACTTAGGTAGTTAAATAGTATTTAGAAGCAGAAGTGAAATAAACAATTGTGAAAATTAAGAAACTATGTATTTTAGTATAGGTCGAATTATTACTTTTCTTTGTGGTCATAAAATTTCCCACAGCCTAAAAGCACTATGAGAACGTGTGAATTTGTTTTGCTCTGCTGAAGGATCAGGGCCTGCAAATGTAAATGTGTTTTCTTTGTGACAGTTTGACATAGACAAGGAGGCAGGGGAAAGGCAGATTTATCACCGGTACTGCATGGAGAGAGCTTCTGTCCACTGTGCTCACGTGTTCACCACAGTGTCTGAAATAACAGCCATAGAGGCAGAACACATGCTGAAGAGAAAGCCTGGTAATTATCACAATTATTATATTATTATTATTTATTATTATGATTATTATTACTTGGCCAGGTGCAGTGTACCTTAAGGTGGCACATTACAGTCAGAAACTAGCAAAGTAATCTAACATCTAACATTATAGATTTTAATTATTTTTTATTCTTTAAATATTTTTCCTTGAGTTAATGTTAGTTCACATCATTGTTTCCATAAACTTTATAGATTTTAAAACAGTTTTGAGAGTCTATCTCTCAAGAAACTTTTCATGATGATTTTATTTTGCTATTCCAGATGTAATTACTCCAAATGGTTTGAACGTTAAGAAGTTTTCAGCAGTACATGAGTTTCAAAATCTACATGCCATGTACAAGGCCAGGATCCAAGACTTTGTTCGAGGTCATTTCTATGGGTATGTTTTTCTTTAGTAAAACAAAAAACAACAAAAACTGGCATGGGATCTATGGTATAGAGAAAACAGGTAAATGTTTATCTTTTCCTGTCCGCTTAGATTTGAACAGAATTCCTGTGTGTACGTCATTCCATTGCTCGATTTCATTTGAACCTGTTCTGTTTTGTTTTAGTCATCTGGACTTTGATCTTGAAAAAACTTTGTTCCTTTTCATTGCCGGGAGGTATGAGTTTTCAAACAAAGGAGCTGACATCTTCCTAGAATCTTTATCCAGGCTGAATTTCCTGCTGAGGGTGAGAAAGCTCTTGGAACTAACTAACAGTGCTTTCTATAGGACTTTCTTTGTGGGAAGTAAAGAACTTTCAGGTTCCTTAAATAACTTTCAAGAGAATATATGCTCTTGAAGATTCACAATGACAACCACATTCTACAAATGGCCTCTGTCTGCAGTGTACACACCGGATTGCCCCACTGTCCACGTGTGTCTTTTCCTGTGTTGTCAGATATTTTTTAAAGAGAGTCATGAGCTGATTGCATCCCACGTGCTATGTTTTAAGATGTCATAATAACACACACACAAACACACGTACCAGCCAGAGTTTGTAACCAACTAGAAGATAAGTTTAGAGAAAGCAGGTCAATGGAGAACAAAATTTTACCTTTTTAATTATGGGCAAAGACTATAATGGAAGAGGCAGCTTGGGTGATATGGCAGCCATTGACTTGCTGATCCTGAATGGTGGGTTCAGCTCAGCTATCGAATTACAAGCAGCTCTGGTCACCACTATCCTGCCCCAGAGGAAGCAGTAACTTGTTCCACATGGGCGACAGTCAGGTAGCCACTGTGTAGACCTGAGCAGATAACACACTCTGCTCCTTCCAACTCACTGTTCCTGCCTCCTTCTTGAGGCTCAGAGCCTGGAGCTGTGAAACTCAATATCCCACCACCAGGAAACAGGAGGGGAGGGGAAGGAGGTTCCTCAGCCAGCCCAACAATGTGGAATTACTTTATGCTCAGGAAGGTGGCACTAAAAATAGACTCCTAGCTAGTCCGGCGAAACAAAACAAACAACCGTGCCAATAGAAACAACTTTGGAAAATGATATCATGTCATAACTATGGATTAAAGCCACTGTCATATATTCTAGGACATAAAAATATATAATAAATAGCAATAAAATACTCACTGGAGAGCAGTGTGAAATTTCAATGTTGTTGAGATACTGAGGTTATCTAAACTTCCCTAAGCTCTCTATTCCTCGCTAGTCAAATTTCAATTTCTGGGACATAACAATAGATCTAGCTTTACCTTAGGGCAGATATTATAGCAAGTATGTAAAAGAATTACTAAAACTACAATAAGAAAGCAATGTGTCAGGAAAAACCCAAGTCTGCACAATAGTACTGAAGTTCTGAAAGATGATTCCAGAATAAGATGGAATAATCTTTTATCATACTATTTTTCAGTATGTGTCTATACTACAAGCTTCATAGATGGAAATAACAATGATAGCCGACATGCATTATGTTCAGGGACATTATCAGTCAAATTATCCATAAGTTTATTAAGTATCCCCTTTAGCTTTAGGTGTGCAGAAAACAGCAACTGTTTTGTTGTGGCTATCAATGGTGATTACAAACTTGCAGAAGGTAAAAGAAGATATTCTCTCCCCATGTCATTCATTTATTCGTGAATACCTCTTTGGCTGCTCCTGGGGTGAGCTTCTTATTCTATGACTTATGCAGATTTTTAAATCAGATATCAAACCCAGAGTGTGATAAAGTGACCACACTCAGGATACTGTCCTTTTCAGGACACAGAAGCATCAGATGTTTTTGGTTTTGTGTTTGTTCATTCCTGCAGCTGTTTGATATATCATTTCGAGAGATCTGAGCCAATGGTATTTGCAGGAAGAGGAAAAGAAAATAGATTTCTGAGTGAATATTGTTATTGGATTTTGAGGTGCCTGGATTTTGAGGTTCCTCGGTTTTACCTGTGTGAGAAGAATTCACAGTCATGTCTTTAGAAGAAGCAAACACAAAGTTTATTTGGAGACAGAATAAAAGGACCCCCAAGGAGAGGTGCCTGGGCAAACAGAGTTCCTGTAAGAACAACTGTAAGGGATTTGTGGAGGCTCTAGTCTTAAATGGGGTGCAGGACCTCTTCACTCCATCCCATCCTGGGGTATACTGCCCAGGTGCTCCTGGGGTGTTGGTTTACTGGTCCAGGCAGCAGACTCTAAGTCACTCCCACTTCTAATGGGCCCAGGCCACAAGGAGTGGTAAGGGAGAGCATTTGGGGGTCTTTGGGGTATTGCTTGTCCTATTTAGGTAAACTGTCTTAACATCCAGAAACCAGCTGCTGGTTTGGGGAAGTCCCCTTTTCTGGGTGTGTCTTGTGCTCCTTGGGTTTTATCAACCTTCCTGTAGATTGGGGCATTGGTGGGGGGCGTTCTTTCTACCTGCAGGCTTTATTAGCTCTGGAAAGTGTTTCCTGGGTCCTGATATTGATTTTCATTAGGCATTTCCCTCCTTGCCCTAAATGTCTAACAATATTGAGTCTCTAGTGTCTGTCTTTTGCCATCAGTCAAAGAAGAACAGTGTCATCTACTGTGCTTTGTTATTAGAAGGATTGGGTTAATAGGTCTTTAAAGGACCTTGCTCAGTGCCTGCCACAAGAGAAATGTTCAACATCTTCCTGTTCCTTTATGTTAGGGAGAAAACACCAAAATGCAGCATCCTGAGAATTAAGACATTTAAATGAAAAATGCAGTCTACAAACCACTGTGGAAAAGCAAGAAACAAAGTTAGAGTGAACCAAACAAAATCCTCATTAACTTCCATCTAAAACTTTAAAGAACTCATTTTGTTGTTGTTTTTTTAAGATTTGTTTATTTATTTATACAAGCACTGGGTACAGTCAGAAGCGCGGGAGGGTGAGAGAATTCACCAGAGCCAGAGCAGGGAGCAGAACAGGCAGACGGTCAAAGTACACTGCTGAGGGGAGCAGCAGGCGTGGCAGGAGAGGTCTGTCGTGCCCTGTGGGACCCTCACCTGTGGCCAGGGATCAAACCAGCGCTGCAGAGGCTGCGGGCAGCTTCACAACCCAGCACTCAACCGCTGCGCCACCGGGGAGACCCTAAAGAACTCATTTTGGCCTTATAATGTTAGCACATACCTTATGTTCCTTTTGTTAACCACAGAAAATCACAGTGGTATCAATAGCAATCATTAGTTTTTCTTTTTTAAATTAAAGTAACTCTGCAGTATAACATAATGTACATGTCAGGGGTACACCATTGAGAATCTACCAAGTGTCTATACAACATTAAATTTACCACTTGTTAGATATTTTAGATGGGTGAGGCCTTGAAAATATTTTGTCTGAATTTTCTAATTGACAGATCTCGATCGAAAATCAAATTGAAATTAAATTTTCTGAAAAAGCCTCGGGACACTGGGCATCATTTCTTTGTGAATCAGACATTAGTCATCTTTTTCTCAAAAGATATTTAAAACCAGTTTCCTACAACTTAAGGCCCACCCGTCACACATCCATTTCATCTGTCTTTGATAGGTGACTCTTGTGTCTCACTCCCTCCTCAGATGCACAGAAGTGATGTCACGGTGGTGGTATTTTTCATCATGCCTGCCAAGACCAATAATTTCAACGTGGAAACCCTGAAAGGCCAAGCAGTACGGAAACAGCTGTGGTAACCTCACTTCCTGTAAACTTCCTCAAGCCACAAGAGTAAAGGGTGTCTTTTTAAAAATATGTTCATTTATTTATTTACAGACAAGAACAGGAGTGTAGGCCAGAGGTGGAGGGGTGCGAAGATTCACTAGAGACAGCGTGGGGAGCAGAACAGTCATCGACTGAAATACAAAATGCTGAGGGGAGCAGCAGTTAAGACAGGAGAGGTCTGTTGTACCATATATGGGTTAGCCCCCTTCAGGTATCAAACTCAGGCTGTGGTAGTGATAGTGCTGAGACTTAACCCCTAGGCCAACAGCGAGGCCCAGGGTGTTTTGTTTTGTTTTGTTTTTAAGTGAATGATTTCTGATATTGTTACAGGGCTACCCAAAAGGGATACCCCAAAGCACCTGAATGTGAATCTTCACCCTCTTGCTTAACAACTCAATAAAACTCCAGGGCAGGCACCCAGGGAAAGGTTAATAAAAGGTTTATTTCCAAGGAATATGAGAAGAGAAGGAGAGATTAATAGGTAATATGTCCTACCAGTGATGCTGTCTGAGCTGGGACCCCAAGTGCATGCTGTAGGCAGTCAAAACCAAGCCCCCTCCAGGCCCACATATCTTTGGTTTTATACCAGCATGTCTGTTTAACTCCACCCTTAGTTCCCAATAATCCCTCCTTTAAGAAGTAGAGAGTCATGCAGATCCATGGCATGATGGGAGATGTAATCCTTGGGGGCCTGGGATCTCTTTAGCATGCAGGTAGGGGTAGAGTCTGTAAAACAACAGTGGATGGATTTCATTCAGGACATACTGTTCCCCCAACAATATATCTCCTTGAATTATTTTTTCCTTAAGTTTGGGATGGCACAAATACTCCAGAGATCTCTTCTCATTGTGCTAGATTTAATAGCCTGCAAAGCTGTGTTACTATGGACCTTTGGAATGAGTTGCCAGAGAAATTGAAAGTCTATGTAGACATCTTTAAAGATGAAAATCTTTTTAAATCATACTGTGGACTTTTTTTTTTTTTTTTGTGGGGCCCTCGCCAGAGGCCGGGGAACAAAGCTGCGCTGCAGAGGCTGCGGGCCTCGCAGCCCAGCGCTCAACCGCTGTGCCACCAGGGGAGGCCCCATACTGTGGACATTTTAAAAGATAGGTCAAAGTAAAAAGAATAGTATAATGACCCCTCCATGCTGACAGCCCAGAGGCAAAATTATCAATGAATGCCCAGTCTTGTTATCTCTACATCTCCCTTCTCTCCCTCTGCCTGCCTTTTGCCTTCCCTGATAATTATCAAGGAGAATAAACAAAATGGGGCCTCCCTGATGGTGCAAGGGTTAAAGACAGAGCTATCAAGCTATCACTAGACGCTGTAGCATGAGTTTGATCCCCAGCCAGGGAACTAACCCACATGGCGCAGCAGACCTCTCCTGTCTCGCCTGCTGCTCCCCTCAGCAGTGTATTTCAGTGGATCCACCTGTTCTGCTCCCCACTCTGTCTCTGGTGAATCCTCTCATCCCCCACATCTGTTCTTGTATGCATAAATAAATAAATAAATCTTTTTAATAAATAAATAAAATGAGGTATTTTGGGGGTGGTCAGACTGCTCTCCTCTGCTTTTGTTCTGAAGTACTAACTCAGGCTAAATGGACAAGTAGGAAAATAATTCAAAAAGATAGACTTTCCCAGAATGGCTGACAAAATAATACATTGGCATGGAAAATAAGGATTCAAAATGATGATATTTCAATGAGAAATCTTTCTGTTCACACAGGGACACGGCACATACCCTGAAGGAAAAATTTGGAAAGAAACTCTACGATGCATTGTTAAGGTAGGTGCTGGAAATAATTAATCCTTCAAACATTTAGGGCTTCACTATTCAAAGTGAATAGGGAATGCTTGATAATATAGACACTGGGATACATTTATTTCATTCAAAATACTGAGGAAGTAATAGCCTTTGAAGAGGTATTACATCATGTGATTTTTTTATTCTGCATCTGACAAATACTTGCAAACAGGTCATATAAATGAGGACATAGTTGCATATACAGGTAGCTTCTAATTCCCTGGGAATCTTGTTCAGGATTAACATCTCAGAGAGGATATTTCCTGAGATTTTAAGTTAAAAAAATGATTTATTAATATATTTAATTATATATAAAATTAACCCATATTAACTAACCCACTGATTAATTTTAATAAGCATATTTACTCCATAAAGAGCAGACATTATTTATTAAAATAAGTAATAAGGGCCTCCCCTGGTGGCACAGCAGTTGAGCGCTGGGCTGCGAAGCTGCCCACAGCCTCTGCAGCACTGGTTCGATCCCCGGCCACAGGTGAGGGTCACACATGATGCACAGACCTCTCCAGCTGCCCGCTGCTCCCTTCAGCAGTGTATTTTGTCAGTCTGCCTGTTCTGTTCCCCGCTCTGGCTCTGGTGAATTCTCTCACCCTCCCGCACTTCTGACTGTACCCAGTGCTTGTATAAATAAATAAATAAATCTTAAAAAAAATAAGTAATAAAATGAAGAGAATACCTAAATGTATATATAGAGTGACTCAGAAGAAGAAAATCAAATTTAAATGTATCATGAGATAGTATACTCCTAATATGTGGCTATGGATATGATTCCAAGAGGGTTACATTGTCTGCCGACCCCTGTGGCAGGTGTCCATCAACATCAACCTGCAGAGGGATGAGTTATAGTCACTTTAGACCCTAGTACTCAGGAAGAGGCTTCTGGATGGTCAACCTTAATACTTTCAAATGAATTTCCACTATTTTTCTTCATTGTCATTCATTTTTGTACAATAATTGCTTTTTCCCCTCAGCTGCAGTCTCTTTGTTCTCCCACTACCACACGATCCATGATCCATCACCATAGTCTTCCCTCTCTTGTTTTGACACCTCTCCCACCTCCTCCCAGATGTATGCCTCTGATGTATGATCAACTTACAAATTTTGTCTTTTTTTAACCTTTTCTTCAGTTTCTCTATTACCACATATAAATGAAACCATCTGGTATTTTTTTCTTTCTGACTTATTATACTTAGCATAATTTCTTCCTGCTGCATCTATGTTGCTGCAAAAGGCATGAGTTTCTCTCTTTTGATTGCTGAGTAGTATTCCATTGTGGATATATGCCACAACTTTTTGATCTATTCATCTGTTTTGGGGCATTTAGGTTTTTTCCATATCTTAGCTATTGTAAATAGTGCTGCAACAAATGTAGGAGTGCAGGTTTCCTTTCGGGTAAGAGTTTTTGTGTTCTTTGGGTAGATTCCTAGGATTGGAATCACTGGATCATATGGTAGATCCATCTTTAGTGTTTTGAGGACCAACTTTCTGATTTTTTTTATGTTATAAAATGTGTTCTTTCATCAAACTTCCTCACACTGTAGGAATGTATCTGTGAGGTTCATCAGGAAACTCTTTTTTTACTGTCCATTTATTATTAAAGTGCTCAGAACAGTGTGTGACACAGAAAGACCTCAATTACTGCCAGTTGTTTTTATCTTTATGATGAACATTGTTTTCCCCACAGAGGAGAAGTTCCTGACATGAACAGCATTTTGGATCGAGATGATCTAACAATAATGAAAAGAGCCATCTTTTCGACTCAGGTAATAAAGGCAAAATTGCCCACCACTTCTTAGATGATTAAAATCCATTTCAGTCATGATTTTAATTTATTGGGATGAGTTAATTTGAGGAATTTTTAAACCCCAGAGCTAGGAAAGTCATTCTTTTTTTGTTTTTAAAGATTTATTTTTATTTATGCATACAAAACCTGGGGTACAGGGTAGAGATGCGGGGGGTGAGAAGATTCACCAGAGACAGAGTGGGGAACAGAACAGGCAGAATGACTGAAATACACCGCTGAGGTGAGCAGCAGGCGAGACAGGAGAGGTCTCCCGCGCCATGTGAGTGGCTCCCTGGCCGGCCGGGGATCGAACTTGTGCTGCAGAGGCTGTGGATTGCTTCATAGTGCAGTGCTTAACCTCTTGTGCCACCAGGGAGGCCTAGGAAAGTCATTCTTGGGTGTTTACCATAGTGACAACTCTGTGAGTTCTCTTTTAGGAGTGGCTTTAGGAATGCCTTAAAAAAAAAATCTCATGGGGGGCCTCCCCGGTGGCGCAGCTGTTGAGCGCTGGGTTGCGAAGCTGCCCGCAGCCTCTGAGGCGCCGGCTCGATCCCCGGCTGCTCCCCAGCCACCACAGGAGGGTCCCACATGGCGCTCAGACCTCTCCTGCCGCCCGCTGCTCCCTTCAGCAGTGTACTTCCGTCCTTCTGCCTGCTCTGCTCCCAGCTTTGGCTCTGGCGAATTCTCGAATTCTCTCACCCTCCCGCGCTTCTGACTCTACCCAGTGCTTGTATAAATAAATAAATAAAATAAAATAAATCTTAAAAAAAAAAAAAATCTCATGGGGCTTTTTTGGTATCCACTTAAACTATTTATTCAGAAATAGCATATCTAATTGAAAAAGTATATATTGTAATGATAATGACAGCCAAAAATCCCTCATGTTGTCAAAAAGCATGGATTTTTGAGTCACAATAGAGAAAAAAATGTTTCTCAGTTGAGCGGTTTATCACATAGGGGAATGCTGTGTCTGTCTTGCATCCAGGCTCCAGAGGTGAGCCTGCTAGATGGAACCCGGAGGGGGGGCCACCTTGAGTTCAGATTTCAGGGCATCCTTCTCCCATTCAGGCCCAGAAGCTGTCAGGAAACTCTTCACAGCTGCAGGTAAAAAGCAAAAGCATCAGGTGTTCACAACATTCCAAGTTCTTCAACCCATTATCCTCTTCTGAAACCCACGAAGAATCTAGTCATCATTCTAGTGTCATCGTTAGTGTTAGAAGACCAGGCAGAAAGCTTGGATGACAAGTTGCTGCTGACCTATGGCAGCAATTAGTCACACGCCAGCTCCCTCCATAATTGACATTTTCCGTCCCCTGCTTTGCAGCGACAGTCTTTGCCTCCAGTGACCACACACAACATGATCGATGACTCCAGTGACCCCATCCTCAGCACCATCAGACGCATCGGACTTTTCAACAGTCGCACAGACAGAGTCAAGGTAGATCTCTGCCTGTGGACAGAGAATCCACTTACTGATGTTTTATAGACAGAGAATCTACTGAAAATCTCTTAGAAGCCTCCCTTATTTGTTGTCACATCTCTCAAAAATATCTTAGAATATCTTTCTAAACAGCATGAATTGTGTTGCCTGTTTTGATAGCATGACTGTTTTTTTTTTTTTTTTTTTTTTAATAATTTTATTGTTATATTCCCCATACAATTGCAGCCCCCCCATTCTGACCCCAATCCCTCCCTCCCGCCCCCGCCCCCCTAAAAGTGTCTCTGGTTCATAGTTTTTTGTTGATTTTGATTTTCACTTTCTTATAGTTATTCATTTTCCTGGTCCCTTATTTAAGTTTTCTAGATTCCTGCTATGAGTGAGACCATCCGGTATTTTTCTTTTTCTTTTTGGCTTATTTCGCTGAGCATGATCCCTTCCAGCGCCATCCATGTTGCTGCAAATTGCATGTGTTTATCTTTTTTGAATGCTGAGTAATATTCCATGGTATATATGTACCACATCTTCTTGATCCAGTCATCTATTTTTGGGCATTTGGGTTGTTTCCAAAGCTTAGCTATTGTAAACAGTGCTGCTATAAACATAGGGGTGCAGGTGTTCTTTGGAATTGATGTTTCTGTGTCCTTTGGGTAAATACCTAGGAGTGGAATTGCTGGATCATATGGAAGCTCTATGTTTAGTAGGTCCAGAAATCTCCACACAGCTCTCCACAGTGGTTGGACCAGTTTGCACTCCCACCAACAGTGCAGAAGAGTTCCTTTTTCTCCACACCCTCGCCAGCATTTGTTGTTGCTAGTTTTTTTAATATGTGCCATTCTCACTGGTGTAAGATGGTATCTCATGGTAGTTTTGATTTGCATTTCCCTGATGGCAAGTGATGTTGAACATTTTTTCATATGCCTGTTGGCCATTTGCATTTCCTCTTCAGAGAAGTTTCTTTTTAGCTCTTCTGCCCATTTTTTGACTGGATTATTTTCTTTGTTGTTGCTGAGTCTCATCAGCTCTTTGCAGATTTTTGTGATCAGTCCTTTATCATTAGTGTTGGGTGCAAAAATGTTCTCCCAGTTGGTGGGGTTTCTCTTTGTTTTTGTTATTGTCTCTTTTGCTGTGCAGAAGCTCTTTAATTTGATGTAGTCCCAGCTGTTTATCTTTGCCTTCACTATCACTGCTTTGGGTGATGTGTCTGTAAAGATGTCTTTGATGTGCAGATCACGTAGTGTTTCGCCTATATTTCCTTCTATATATTTTATGGTTTCAGGTCTTATGTCTAGTTCTTTAATCCATTTTGAGTTGATTTTTGTGTATGGTGTGAGGTAGTGGTCAAGCTTCATTCTTTTGCATGTAGCGACCCAGTTTTCCCAGCACCATTTATTGAACAAACTTTCTTTGCTCCAATGCATAGTCTTTGCTCCTTTGTCAAAGATTAGTTGACCATAAATCTGTGGATTTATTTCTGGATTTTCTATTCTATTCCATTGGTCTGTATGTCTGTTCTTGTTCCAATACCATGCAGTTTTGATGATTATGGCTTTGTAGTATAGCTTGAAGTCTGGGAGTGTAATGCCTCCATTCCCTTCTTTTTTTTCAGGAGAGCTTTGGCTATTCGGGGTTTTTTGTGATTCCATATGAATTTCATCAATAATTGTTCTATTTCTTTGAAGAATGACATTGAAATTTTGATTGGAATAGCATTGAATCTGTATATTGCTTTTGGAAGAATGGCCATTTTAATAATGTTTATTCTTCCAATCCACGAGCAGGGGATGTCTCTCCATTTCTTTGTGTCTTCTTCTATTTCTTTTAACAGTGTTTTATAGTTTTCTTTGTATAGGTCCTTTATCTCTTTTGTTAGATTTATTCCCAAATATTTGATTTTTTTTGTTTCAATAACAAAAGGGATGGTTTTTTTGATTTCTTCTTCTTCAGATTTATTGTTTGTGTATAGGAAGGCTACTGACTTTTGCGTGTTGATTTTGTATCCTGCCACTTTACTGAACTGATTGATGAGTTGAATTAGCTTTTCTGTGGAGTTTTTGGGGTTCTCTATGTATAATATCATATCGTCTGCAAATAGTGATAGTTTGACTTCTTCTTTTCCTATTTGGATTCCTTGGATGTCTTTCTCTTGTCTTATTGCCCTGGCTAGGACTTCCAGTATTATATTGAAAAGCAGTGGTGAGAGTGGACATCCTTGTCTTGTTCCAGATCTTAGTGGAATTGCTTTCAGCTTTTCACCATTGAGAATGATGCTGGCTGTTGGCTTGTCATAGATGGCCTTTATGATGTTGAGGTATGTTCCTTGTATCCCAAGAATTTCAAGGGATTTTATCATGAATGGGTGTTGCACTTTGTCGAAAGCTTTCTCAGCATCTATTGATATTATCATATGGTTTTTATATTTCTTTTTGTTGATGTGTTGAATAACGTTGATTGATTTTCGGATGTTAAACCATCCTTGTGCCCCTGGAATGAATCCTACTTGGTCGTGGTGAATTATCTTATGGATACATTGTTGGATTCTGATGGCTAAAATTTTATTGAGGATTTTTGCATCAGTGTTCATTAGGGAGATTGGCCTGTAGTTTTCCTTTTTAGTGTTGTCCTTGTTCGGTTTTGGTATTAGTGTAATGTTGGCTTCATAGAACGTGTTTGGTATTGTCCCTTCCTTCTCAATTTTTTGGAAGAGTTTGTGAAGGATAGGCACTAATTCGTCTCTGAATGTTTGGTAGAATTCATTTGTAAATCCATCAGGTCCTGGGCTTTTGTTTTTGGGGAGGTTTTTGATTACCATTTCAATTTCGCTAATTGTAATTGGTTGGTCTTAGGTGTTCTATTTCTTCTTTATCTAGCTTTGGGTGATTGTAGAGTTGTAGGAATTTGTCCATCTCCTCTAGATTATTAAACTTATTTCCATATAACTGTTCATAGTAGTTACTGATTATTCTTTTGATTTCTGCTGTGTCCGTTGTGATTTCTCCTCTTTCATTGATGATCCTGTTTATTTGTGCTTTCTCCCTTTTTTCCTTTGTGAGCCTGGCTAGGGGTTTGTCTATTTTATTATTTTTTCAAAGAACCAGCTCTTGGTTTCATTGATCTTTTGGATTGTTTTTTTAGTTTCAATTTCATTTATTTCTGCTTTGGTTTTTATTATTTCTTTTCTTCTACTGGTTTTGGGGTTTTTTTGTTGTTCTTTTTCTAGATCTTTGAGCTTCGAGATTAGGTTGTTTCTTTGAGTTCTTTCTTGTTTCTTGATGTGAGCTTCTATTGCTATATATTTTCCTCTTATTACTGCTTTTGCTGCATCCCATACATTTAGGATATTGGTGTCCTCCTTGTCGTTCAATTCAAAAAATTTTTTAATTTCTTCTTTGATCTCCTCATTAGTCCAGTGGTCTTCCAGTAGTGTGGTTTTTAATCTCCATGAGGTAGGAAAGTTCCTTGCCTTCTTTTTATGGTTTAGTTCTAGTTTGATGCCTTCATGGTCAGAAAAGATGGTTGGTATGATTTCAATCTTGGTGTATCTGTTGATGTTTGTCTTGTGCCCCAGTATGTGATCGATCCTGGAGAATGATCCGTGTGCGCTTGAGAAAAATGTGTACTCCGTTTTTCTGGGGTTTAGTGTTCTATAGATGTCTGTTAAGCCCAATTGCTCTAGGTCCTTATTTAGAGCTTTGGTTTCTTTACTTATTTTTTGTCTTGTTGATCTATCCATTGTTGATAGTGGTGTGTTGAAGTCTCCCACTACGTATGTGTTTTCTCTGATGTCTGTTTTCAGAGAAGACAACAGTTGTCTGATATATTTTGGTGCTCCTTCGTTTGGTGAGTATATGTTAATGAGTGTTATTTCTTCTTGAAGTATTGTCCCTTGATCATAATGTAGTGACCATTGGGGTCTCTTTTTATCTTTTTGAGTTTGAAATCTGTTTTATCTGATATAAGTATAGCTGTTCCTGCTTTCTTTTTTGGCCCATTTGCTTGTAGGATTGTTTTCCATCCTTTGACTTTGAGCCTATTTTTATCTTTTGTAGCTAAATGTGTTTCCTGGAGACAGCAAAAGGTTGGGTTTTGTTTCTTAATCCAGGCTGCAACTCTGTGTCTTTTTATTGAAGAGTTTAGTCCATTTACATTTAGAGTTAATATTGATATGTTAACATCTGTATTTGCCATTGTGTTTGTCTTTCCTTTGATTTTATTTATTTATTCTTTTAATAACTTTTTTTTTTTTTGGCCTTCTTTCATTGTTATTCGTCCCTCTGAGGTTCTGGCTTTAGGACTCCTTGTAGTATTTTTTGGAGTGGGGGTTTAGTTGCAATGAAATTCCGGAGTTTCTGTTTGTCTGGGAAGGTCCATATTCTTTCTTCAAAGAGGAAGGAGAGCTTTGCGGGATAGAGTATTCTTGGTTGGCATCTGTTTTCTTGGAGTCTGTTGACTATGTCCCTCCACTCTCTCCTTGCCCGTAGTGTTTCTTCGGAGAAGTCTGATGTCAGCCTGATTGGTTTTCCTTTGAATGTTATCTGTTTCTTCCCTCTTGCCAGCTTCATTATTTTTTCCTTGTCCTGGATTCTTGGGAGCTTTACTATTATGTGTCTTGCTGTATTTTTTCTTTCGTCGTGGAAGTTTGGTGTTCTTCTTGCTTCTTGTATATCAATTTTCAGCTCCTTCTTCACATTTGGGAAGTTCTCTTCAATTATCTCTTTGAATATTTTCTCTGTTCCTACTTCTCTCTCCTCTCCTTCTGGTATTCCTATAACTCTTATATTTCCTTTCCTCATGGAGTCAGATAGTTCCCGAAGTCTTTCTTCATTCTTTTTCCTTCATACTTCTCTTTCCTTTTCTGTTTTGGTTCTTTTTATTTCTGTGTCTTCAAGAGCACTTATTCGTTCTTCCATTTCATCAATTCTGCTTTCATTGCTTTTCCCAGAATTCTTTAGTTCTTCCACTAATTCTTTGATCTCCTGCATTTCTTTTACTTCCCTCTTTAGGGACTCAATTTCATTCTTCTGATCGTTGATTATTTTTCCCTTATCATTGTTTCCTTTATGACTTCTGTCAGTTTTTTAATCACGGCAATTTTAAATTCTCTTTCTGGAAGGCTCAGAAGTTCTTCCAAGTTACTGTCGTTGCCATCTGGGGGCTGGTTTTCTTTTTGTGGTGTGCTTTTTCTCTGGAGAGTTGCTAGGTTGCGTGTGGTTCTTCTCCTCCCTACTGTCTGTTTTCTAATTTGCCGTATGCGTTGGGACACTGTGTTGTTGGGACTGGCCGGCATCTTGGGTGGGCTTCTCTTCTCCCCTCTGGTTCCTCCTGGAGTCATCTGTCAGTTTCAAGCAGTCTTTATTGGAGAAAGGTCCCTGTCCTAAAATGTTGATGTGGGGACACACTCCCCTGTGCGCCTGGTCTGCCCCGGCGGTGGGTTCCTGCTCCCCCTCTGGGCTTGGACTGCAGGCCAGAGGGGGTCTGGCGTGGGCGAATTTCCCCCGCTCACCTCTGGCTCCTGAGGAAGCCTTCTGCAGGTAGTCTTTACTGAAGAAATGTCCCTGTTCTAAAATGGTGATGTGGGACACACTCCCTGCGCGTCCGGTGTCAGGCACACTCTTCTGCGTGCCTGGTCTGCCCTGGCTGTGGGTGCTCGCTCTCCCTGTGGGCTCAGACTACTTGTTCGGAAGGGGCCGGGTGTGGGCTAACTCCCCAGCTGGCCACTAGCTCCTTCAGGAGCCTGTGCTGTCTACAAGTCGCTAGGTGGTGCCAGAGATCTCTCCTAGAGCCCTTGGGGAGCTGATTTTCCACGCCGTGGGACAGGGAGCAGAGCGGGGATGGTAGGGTACACCTCAAAGGCTTTGGGGTGCTGTGTCTGCCTTGTGCCCCACCGTCGTGGGGAACCCACGCCCCTAACTTCGTGCCCCGGGTCTCAGTTCAAAGCCCTCAGTTCCAGGACGCGGGCTGTAGCCCAGTTCAGTGGCGCGGGAAGGGCGCCTTTTGCACCGCTCCCCTGCCTGGGCGCCTGGTTCCTGCTCACTCAGGGAGGGACCTTCACCTCAGTGAGGACCTCTGCGCCTCCCCGCAAGCCTAGGTCGTCTCCCAAGCCTAGGTCGCAGGCGCGGGGACCTGGGCAGCCGAGATCCAGGTCTGCACTTGCTTTTCAAGCGCGCCGAGCGCCGCGTTTCTGCGCCAGCTTACCGGCAGCCCGGGCTGTGTGCGCGTCTCCCGGGGTCTTTGTTCTTCTCTAATGGCGCCCGGAGCCGTTCGCTCACCGCCGCGGCGGATCCTGCAGGGTTCTCCACAGCTCCCGTTCACGGGGTGTGGTGGCTGCAATAGTTCCTTTCCACTCACAGTCCCGCTTACTGCGTCCGTTTTTCTTGTTGGCCGTTTTGGTTTGTTGTTTCCTCCTCTCTGCCGGTCGGAGAGTGCCGCCTCTGTGGGCGGGGGAGGGGAGCAGGGTTCTGCGCTTCCCTCCCTTCTGGTCCTCTTTTATGGCAACTTTCTTCTTTGGGCAGTTTGCTGGAGTCACCCGTTTATCTTCCGTGTCCCAGTTCTCACTGGGACCTGCCGCTTTTCCTCCCTATTCACTTTTTTTAATGGGAGATCTTACTCGCAGCGTCTCCTCGCCGCCATGTTGCTCCGCCCCTCTCTGTCATAGCATGACTGTTTTAGTATCCTTCTCATAGGAGTTTGTGAGTTTGAGTCATTATTCTAGCATTTATTTTCCTTGTGCCCTAAGGTCAGAAAGCATAAAGACCTAAGGATATAAATATTACTTTAATTAATGAATCTCTTAGATTAACATGAATCGTCCTGGTTTCTTCTCGAAAAAGCTCAGCATAGGAGACACTGAGAAGTCTGCAGCTTCAGAAAATGTGATTAATGATGGTTTTGTGTCATTTAACTCAGTCAAATCTATTTTCATAACTCTTGAGTTTTTATGGTGATTTGGCTTAGTCACAGGGGCAAGAATAAGACCTGGTTTCTGTCACTGTGGACCTTCATTTCTATGGTGTTTACAAAGTGGTATCCACTTAAAATATTTTTTCAGAAATAGCACATCAAATTGAAAAAGTATATATTGTAATGATACTGACAGCCAAAAATCCCTCATGTTTTCAAAAAGCATGGACTTTTGAGTCACAATAGAGAAAAAATTGTTTCTCAGTTGAGCGGCTTATTGCATAGGTAAATGCTGTGTTAGTCTTGCATCCAGGCACTGCACTAGGGGACAAGGAACATATAGACAGAGCTTGCTTATCCTCACTAAGTTTCCATTCTCCAGTCTTCAAGATCAAATTGTCACAAGCTTTTACCACTCTTTTCAAAGGTTCCACTTTCTTTTGTTTCCTTCTGCTTTGGCAGAAAACCTAACTGAGAATCCAATGAGTTACCAATTGCTTCAGTGACCCTCCAGGCTAGCCTCAAATGCAGATTTTGACCTATTCTTATTTCATTTTCTTCAGGTTCTACGGGATGTTCTGGGACCCAGTCCCTCCCACATTGTAGGACATTTGCCCTCTCTGTTTATCCTCTCTTATATTGTTGGTTGGCCAAATCCTTCCTGTGCTATGACTATCCCTTCAATTTCTCCCCACTAAAACCAGACAAGCGGCAGCAGCCCTTCTGCCCACCTGTGCCAATGGAGGCCTCCCTTTAAACAAACCTTTCCCTCTTTAATAGCACTTTCTGCCCGCTTGTGCCTGTGCAAGCATTATTTTTTTTAATAATTTTTTAAAAGATTTATTTATTTATTTACACAAGCACTGGGTACAGTCAGAAGTGCAGGAGGGTGAGAGAATTCATCAGAGCCAGAGCGGGGAACAGAACAGGCAGACTGACAAAATACACTGCTGAGGGGAGCAGCGGGCGCAGCTGGAGAGGTCTGTGCGCCATGTGGGACTCTCGCCGGCTGCTGGGAATCGAACCGGTGCTGCAGAGGCTGCGGGCAGCTTCGCAGCCCAGCGCTCAACCCCTGCGCCATCAGGGGGGGCCCATTCTTTTTTTTTTTTTTTAAGATTTATTTATTATTTATACAAGCACTGAGGTACATTCCAGAGGCGCGGGAGGGTGGGAGGATTCACCAGAGATAGAGTAGGGAGCAGAACAGGCAGAAGGACCGAAATACACTGCTGAGGGGAGCAGTGGGCGAGACAGGAGAGGTCTGCTGCGCCATGTGGGCATTTCCCTGGCTGGCTGGGGATCTAACCAGCACTGCAGAGGCTGCAGACAGCTTCACAGTGCTGCACTCAACCCACTGCACCACGAGGGAGGCCCCATGCAAGCATTCTTTACTCTTCTTTGCCTTCTATAATAAACCTGCCCTTTTGGATGGATATGTGTATATATACACACACTTACATACATACATATATTCATACACACATATATGCGAGGTCTGCTGCACCATGTGGGTAGCTCCCTGATTGGAGATCGAACTCCTGCTGCAGTGGCTGTGGATTGCTTCATAGTGCTGAGACCAAACCCCTTGCACCACCAGGGAGGCCCTAAGTCAACATTTATCTTGTGACCATCTGATTCAGAAAACATTGCAGATTATTTTGGATTTGAATTTATCTTCATTTTTATATACATCATTTTTTTATTGCGTTAACATTGTTTTACAGCGGTGTATATGACTTAGGTTCCCTATCATAGACCACTGGACCCACGCCTCCCCTTACTCCCTCCCCACACCTGCCCCCTCTAGTAGCCTCAACTCTATAGTCAGATTTCTAGGGTTTGTTTTGGTTTAGTTTTCTCTGTTCCTTTGCTCTTTTCTTTATATTGCACATAGGAATGAAACCATCTTGTATTTGATTTCTCCTGACTTATTTCTCTTAGCATCATCCCCTCCAGTTCCATCCATGTTGTTGAAAATGAGTTGCTCTTCTATTGGGCTTCTGCAGTGTTACAGTGAGAGAAGATATCTGGCCTGTAGATTTCAGGCTACTCTGTGATACTAAGTTAACTTCCTAGGCCCCTGTTTCACTCCTAGGATAAATATAGTCAGACAAGCTTTTATTTCTTTATTTTTTCCCTACTGATACAGGGCCTGCGGTGAGCCAGTGCCCGGGGTCCTGGGGGAGGGGATGGAGGAACGTGGGGGTGGGGGGCTGCCCATTGGCTCTCATTTAATCCTCTCTCTGACCTTGGGCTGACTTCTGGTATCCTTTCCAGCTCTCTGGGCTTCTGCCTTTGGCTGTTTTAGGGCCCAGAGCAGCTGCTTTCTTATTTTAGCTGCGCTGTCATTCTGTCTGTCTGGAAACAAAACAAATGAGCCCTGCTATATTCGTGTTCTGAAAAGGGCTTTGGAGAGTGCACATTTTCCCAAGCTCAGAATTGCTCTGTTGCTGGCTTTCCTGAAATCTGCCAAGAGACATACTGATTTTCTGTTGCCCAGAGGTTGCCCAGAGGTCGTCCTTGAGTCTGTTTTTTCCTAATAAAGCACTTCGCATGTAATAAGAACTGAAATCATGTTTTGAGGAGAAAAATATTTTACCCATTTTATTTTGCCAGTGTGTGATTCTTGAGATTGAATAAACTATCATTTTAGGTCCTGGTTTTGGGCATTTTATAATTTCATTTCTTCTTAAGTTTAACACATCTCCTATGTAGGAATGTATTGAAATTAAGCTAGTATCTGTAAAGTCTTGGATTCCTTGTTTCTAAAGCCAGACAATGAGAATGTGGATTCTGCTCCTCTCTCAATGTTACTAAGATTCAATGAGGTAACAGATGTGAAAATTAGTCAGAATATGTACCACACAACTTGTTACCATTTGGAAGGATATATATTTATTCCATGACTAAAATTCAAAAGGTGTAGTGAACTTGTTTTTATTTATTTTTAAAGATTTATTTATGCATTTAAGAACTGGGGTACAGGCTAGGGGTGCAGGGGGTGAAAGGATTCACCAGAGGCAGAGTGGGGAACAGAACAGGCAGATCTACTGAAATACACTGCTGAGGGGAGCAGTGAGCAAGACAAGAGGTCTGCTGTGCCATGTGGGTAGCTCCCTGGCCAGGGATCGAACTCATGCTGCAGTGGCTGGTGATAGCTTCATAGTGCTGCGTCTTAACCCCTTGCACCACCAGGGAAACCCCTGAGCTTGTTTTTAAGTTTTTTCCCCCCTCTTCTTTCTTTTCCCTTTCCTTTCTAGCAATCCAGGTCTACAGCCCTGGCAGGCAACATGAGCTAGGTGTCCACACTGGTAGGGGGATTGTGGTCCCCAGACACAGGGTCAGATCCTAGACAGGGGGAGGATGGTCTATACCTTGGAACAAACCCTGGCAGTGTGTTGGAACCAGATGGAGCAAGGCCTCTGTGCTTGTCAGGGAGTGGTAGTGGAGAGAGACTCCTGAAGTAGAGGGGACAGTCTTAGTCTCTTTGGATTGCTGGGCCCCTAAATAGCACAGACAGGGTGTCTTATGATCAATACTTTTTTTCCTCACAACTCTGGAGGCTTTGAAGTCTAAGATTACCAGCCTGGCCCATTCTGGTGAGGGGCTTCCCCTGGCTCCATGTCACCAGGCTAACTGCTGCTTGGGCACATGAGGGCAGTCCATGAACTTGTTCCCCATTTTCCTACTTATATTAGGAATGCAATAATGAGAAAGAAGATAGGAGTCAGATGTTACAAAATCCATAAAGGCTGACTTGGAAGATGAGCTCTAGCATGAGAACAAAAACCATGGGTGGAACCCATTCTACCATCTGGGCCTCAGGATTTGAGGCAAAGTTAGACTGAAGAGTCAATGTTTACATGGAGTGGAGAGGAGCAGAGCCCAGACTTTTTCCTTTTTCTTTTTTATTATCTCTTTCCCCCTGCCCTAACTCCAGAACACAAGGAATCTATAGCATTGAAGTAATCAGGCTGTAGGAGATACTTTTGCTTCCATATCTTTTTCTTTTTCTCATTAGATCTTTTCCTTGTTTAGGTGATTTTGCACCCAGAGTTTCTCTCCTCCACCAGCCCATTATTACCCATGGATTATGAAGAGTTTGTTCGAGGTTGTCATCTTGGTGTCTTCCCATCGTACTATGAACCCTGGGGTTACACTCCAGGTAAGAGACATGTGTAGAGGAAGACATTTTTGAATTAGAATATTATGTGCCTGTATATATGTATATATATATATATATATACAGGCACATAATATTCTAATATATATATAATATATATATATATAAAATATACAGAGCTGATATGTCATTTCTACATAGGGGTTGGTTTTGAAGATGGTTTTAAAAGTGATTTTGGTTGGCTCTAGGTCAGGGGTCAACCTTATGCTTTGTACATCTTAAGAATAAAGTTTATGTAAAGGTACTAGCGTATGGGGGCATATTTTAATGGACTCTAAGTTATTGTCTCATTGCATTCAAAAGAGAAAGAATATTTTATAAAGATTTTGTATTATTTAGCTATCGCCACCCATCCCATCCATTAATGTGAAGGGGAAATTGACTGCAGGTACTTGTGATGAGAACAATGGTTCAGAAAAATGGTCCTCTGAAATGTATTTCAGAAGAATACTTTTTTAAAAAAGATTCATTTTATTTATTTATGCATACAAGAGCTGCGATGTAGGCCAGAGGTGCAGGGGGTGAGAGGATTCACCAAAGATAGAGTGGGGAGCAGAACAGGTGGATCCACTGAAATACACTGCTGAGGGGAGCAGCAGGCAAGACAGGAGAGGTCTGCTGTGCCATGTGTGTAGCTCCTAATTGGGTATCAAACTCATGCTGCAGTGGCTGTGGATAGCTTCATAGTGCTGAGACTTAACCCCTTGAGCCACCAGGGAGGCCCCAGAAGAATACTTTTAAAAATACAATGGACATATTGAAATTGTAGTAGCTGTCATAGTCACAGGATTAAAGAAACAAACAGTATAAAGAGGTATAAGTGAAAAGTCTTCACACCCTGTCCCCCATGAAAAGATGTATTTTTAAGATAAAATGTCAACTTGGTGGTAGGTTTTATGACATAGGTCCAGCCACACCTCTTTTTTTTTTTAAACAGATGGTGGATTTTCAGATCCACCATGTTTCTTTCCTGGCTTCTACTTCTTTGATGATGAGGAGGAGCAGAAGGAGGAGTATAGTGTTTGTCTTCTCTCCATCAAACCCAGAGCCAGCCACTTTCCCCAGGCTGCCTGGGAGGTACAGGAAAGGGATCATATCCAGATCGCCTCCAGATCACAAAATGTTTCATCTTCATAATTCAGTCTATGAGCTCCCTCACCTTGATTGCTGCTGCCAGTTTAACTCTTCTGATCCTTGTTTAAATATAGAATTTAATATTTAACAAATCCTGTAAATGTTACAGTTGAAATGACATGAAGGCTCTGCATTTTTTATAGATCATATTCTATTGCTCTAGGTTCTACCAAAAATAATTTGTCAGCAACTATAAAAATATTACCACATTTAGGGGTAAACAAAGGATAATTCTTGAAACATGACGTAGAGAAGTTAGTGATCCGAGTCTCCCGCTATCCATCTTATAATTCTAAAAATTGTTATTGGCATCAGTTCCAATTGTGTAAAGTGTTGCTTTCTTCTTGATGAATTGTTCCAATAATTATCTTAAATTGCTTACAATAGACTATTTTTTGAGATATATAAAACACTGATGAATTTAGCAATCTGTTATCAACTCTTGTCCTATCATTTCTAGTAAGTAAAAATTAATTATCAATAACGTTTCAAAGATAAGAGAAGCACAAAGCAAATGCATGAGAATGAGGGAAGTTATTTATATTGGGGGAAGACAATGTTCTATAACTTACTGCAGATGTCTCACCACAATGTTAGTTTTGGTGAAATACTAAAGGTAGTATAGCTAGTGTTTTAAAATAGAGGCCAGGAGAGGTGTTATAAAAAAATAGACAGAAAAGGGAATATGGAAAAAACCACATAGTGAGTCACTGTGTTTTGAATTAAACAAGGCACCTGCCCCCTCCTTATCTCACCTGTAATTACAGAAATAATGGAGACCTCTGGTGGTATACTTTGGGTATTAGCATACTACATAACCAAATTTTTTAGAATGATTTTTTATGTGGTACTATGTATAACTTATTCCAGAAAGTATTCCTTAAAGCCCATTTTGTGTGTTGAGAAAATCTAATGAATGCAAGTACTTATTTCATTCAATGAACACCTACTCAGTTTACATGGGTACCTGGGATTTGTATACATAGATGAAAAGTTTTTTGAGGAGGAGCTCCAGTCTCCACCAGACTATCAGGTAGGTCAACATCTCCTGCCCCACCTACTTTCTGCCACCCCCTCTACCTCCCACTAAATTAGGAAATCAGTGCTCTCTAGCTCCAAACCCAGTGGAAATATTTACAGAGTAGGAGCAAGTCTGCTAACTTGTGCTTCTTCATGGGGAATGGGCAAGTCTCTTTCATTCCCACCCAACCCTGCTAGCCAACCAAAAGTGATTCCATGATCAAATGTAAATTTTTTGTCAAAAATGCAGATATCCTTGAGAATATGTTGCTTAGGACCTAGCCAATATTTTCTGAAAAGCAGGCTTTGACTAGAAGTTGAGAGAGGACTGGTGGACACCGCAGGCCCACTGAGCCACATGAGAAAGGAGAAAAAGGATTTGGGTCAAGACAGATTTATGTTGGGTTAGGCCCACAGCCTATGGTTCTATCCCATTGAGATCTTGCCAGACACCTAAAGGCATAGCCTTAGAATGGAGCTAAACAGAACCAGCTGGAATGAGACAGGCAATAGATATGTGAGTGGAACTTAGCAAGAGCTCTGGAGATGGCACCTGTGTCAGAATTCAATTCCACCAGGGCCCCTGGCTTCGTAAAGTTTGGGTGAGATACGTAACCTCTCTATGGTTCAGTTTCATCTGCAACATGGAGCTAGTGATAGCCTCCTTCACTTGTTGTTGAAACGATTAAATGAGTTCATACATATGGAGAGCCTAGTGTTCTGCCTGGCACCGCACCAATATGGCTGTTACCATGTGAACTCAGGTCGTTTTCCCCTCTGCGGGCAAAGGCCTATACAGGCACTGGTCAGCAGCCAAACCATTGTCTTCCCCTGCAGCTGAATGTACTGTGATGGGCATCCCCAGTGTGACAACCAACCTGTCTGGCTTTGGCTGTTTTGTACAGGAACACGTGGCTGATCCCACTGCATACGGTAAGGTTTGCATCATTAACTGGCCTCTAACAAGACATGGGGTCTTTAGAGAGCCGAACGCTAAAGCTACCCTGATGATTAACACCTGTTTATATAACACCTATTTATACATCTTGTTTCAGTAAAAGTAGGTGATAGTATGTGGTCCTTAGAAAAGAGAAAACTGCTATTATCACCATTTATATTAGCCAACATATTGAAACAACCTAAGTGGCCAAGGACAGAGGAGTAAATAAAGGTGTGGTGTATATACATATGGCATACTACTCAGCTCTAAAAAAGGAAGAAATCTCAGTATTCGTGATACAATGGATGGAGCTGGAGGGGGTGATACCAAGTGAAATAAGTCAGAAGATAATGTCACTCATTATGTGGAATATAAAAAAACAAAGCAAAAGAATAGACAGAGCTAAACCAAAAACAAAGCCTAGAAATCTGACGGCAAAAGTGAGGCTCCCAGAACAGGAAGGTGGAAGTGGAGAGCAAACGGCGGAGGGGGCACAGTGGGCTGTGGTGGAGGACTATGGATGTTTTGGTGGTGGGTGTGGTATGAAGAGGTGTGAACCTGTACCCCCCTAAATCATAGAGTGGGAAGCAATGTGACCTCAATAAAAATAATACAATTTTTTTAAATACTATTAATATGAAATAGTTACCCAAAAGACAAACTGTAAAAGTAGGCTAAACTTTGACTAATCTTGCCCGGTTATCTTTTTATTTTCTGAACTGGTTTGACCCTCTGCTCCCCAGAAGTAATATTATAATAGCCACAGTCTCAGAGTACATACACTGATCAGCAGCATTATTGAAAGTCCATGCCCACTTAGTGAAATTCACTTAAGTTGCTGAAGATGGCAGGAGAATGTGCTTATCATCATCTGCATGTCTAGGCTGCCTAGCAGCAAGAGTCTGGTGGATTCTCTGCCCAGACATGACCAGTCCCCTGCTTTTTGCTATTGCTGTTTCTGAGCCCTGGCCTCATCAGGGTGGAAGCCTGGGGAACAAACCTAGAAAGCATGGACACCAGGTCCCAATGGGAATTCCTGGTTAGTGAGCAATCCCAGGGGGAATCACTGATCCGGGTATTCCTATACCGCCAGATTATTATTATTTTTTAATCAGGACTCATTTTGTTGGCAGTGCATTGGTGACCTGTAAGTACTTAAGAGATCAGAGAAGAAAAACAGCCTTAGAAGGAAAAGTTGAAGCAGGGTGTGTAGGGGAGTCAGCCAGTGGCTCATGCATAGAGTCTATACAGAAGCTGAGGAAGGGGAGCAGCTTTCACACCTTTCTTGGTTTTTGTGCCTTTCAGGTATTTACATTGTTGACAGGCGGTTTCGCTCTCCAGACGATTCTTGCAATCAGCTGACTCAGTTTCTCTATGGATTTTGCAAACAGTCACGCCGCCAAAGAATTATCCAGAGGAATCGAACTGAGAGGCTCTCAGATCTTCTGGACTGGAGATACTTAGGCAGAGTGAGCAAGTTTGTGACCAACATGAGGAGCACTTAAAAAACTCCACTGGACTCTCAAAGTATTGATTCTGTTAGCCACCTGAGAAGTCAGTTCAGGATCATCATTGTTGAAATTTCAGTGATGTTTTCACATAATTTTAAACTGCATGAGTTTTCAAAATCCTAAAGTCAACATTTTACATTCACACATATGAATCTTACTAGTTATTCTGTGTCCACGCTTAAATCGATGTTACAGGCAGGTAGAAATGTTTTATGAAGGCAAGGAAAACATCAGCAACCCTATTCCTCCACTACAGTGGGGGTTGAAGGTTATATTGTTTTTGAAAATGACAAGAACAGAAAAGTCTCTTCAGTCAGAACATAGCTTTATAATCACGCAGATGTTTTTATTCCTAGTATTGATGATTTAATAGAAAAATACATTAACAGCCCAGTAGCAGCAGGTCTCAGTAGTAGCAGGTGAGATCAATTAAATGGTTAAGCGGACTTTGCTTTCACACAATGTGTCTGCTTAATACTGTCATGTGTCCCCAAACACATGCTAGATGGTACCATTTGCTGAGCTTCTACACACCCCAATGCCAGTGCTCATTGCAACCCTGGGTGATTCATTTCCCTGTCTTGTTTTGACAATACAATTAGAATTTTAAGGCCTTTGCAAGTGTGTCTTACTTGAGGTCCAAAGCAGGATTTAAATTCAGTTCACCTGATTGCTTAGGCCCCATCTTTTCTCCAGGCCACAGCAGCTTTTCTGGAGAATGAGATCAGTGATTTCAGTGGCCTTAGTGCCACTGAATTAGTGCCCAGTGCCACTTAGAATTCATCAGTGTGGCTTTTTCCTCCAAGTTTCTGTAGCCTTTCTTTACCCATTCACTTAAAAAATAATTGAACTCTATCATTTTTTTCTGATACTCAATTGTAGGATAAATAAATTTGCCACTTAAAAAAAATATTTCATAACTAGGAGAACAAGAGTTTATAACTTAATTATTGAGATATAGAACTTTTTTTTGACCCACAAATTGGTTTTCTATCCTAGTATCACCAGCATGCCAGGCACCTGACATTAAGCAGAGCTTTTCCAGACAAATTCCATATGGAACCCATATCACCACCAACGGTAAATATATTATATATTGCTTATTTGTTTTGAAAGCTAGTTCTTTATGGTAAGTTCAAACAATACCTTTTAATTGGTATTGTTTTAATTGGGATAACTAAGGATACAGACTATTATACTTTATAATAATGTTGCTTCCACTTACATGCTGCGTGACCTTGGGCAAGTCATATAGCCTCTCTGATTCTCAATTTCTTCTGTAAAGTGGGAAGAACGAAGTTATCAGTGTTGTTACAAAGATTAAATAAAAGGAATACATTTCATATTAGCATCATATAGCATTAGACATCATATAGCATTAGACATTAGTGCTTAATAAAGTTATTTATACAATGAATATTTCTTGAGCTTGGTGAAACCAGAATCAAAATGAATCCAAGCTAACAGCTATTGTTTATTGTATGCCCTCCCAGTGTTTACCACTGAAAATCAAGGCATTGTTTACACTGTTTGTTTCATTTTTGTCTTGGCAGACAGAAGGGTTTAAATACCCCAGACCTTCCTCAGTTCCTCCTTCTCCATCAGGATCTCAGGTCTCCAGTCCTCAAAGCAGTGATGTGGAAGATGAAGATGAGGAGGATCGATACGATGAGGAAGAGGAGGCAGAAAGGGACCGGTTAAATATCAAGTCACCTTTTTCCCTGGGTCATATTCCTCAGGGGAAGAAAAAGCTGCATGGTGAATACAAGAACTGAACTCCACCCTTGCTGGGCAGAGTTAATATAGTGAGAACACAGTAGGAATGACATGTATTCTTGAAATGTATTCTCTGCCTGGAACATGGAGATTGAGTGGCAATTTTTGTAATTTATAAAAAAAAAATCCAAATTCTTTTCCAGATTCCTTTTCCCCAGCGCATTTAGGTGTGAGGAAGGATATTAATTAAAGAGGAAAGACTGGGGAGTGTTTTTTTAAATAGATAAGAATTTTCCTTGACGACTATTTTAAAATTTTTATTTTAAAATTGCCATCACCATAATTCTTTGCTTAGCATTTATACAGCTTCCATACCCTACCAAAACAGTCCCCCATCGCCCTCAAAGGCCTTGATCTTAGCCATGAATGTGAACTACCTACATGTTTCAAACTTGGCCTTAGCAATTATTTTCATTTTTCACATGAATCAGAACCATGAATTTATAGCTAACTTTGCAGACAATCAAAATTCATTAGAAATAAGCTATCCTAGGTCCCGATCTAGATGCATATTATTGTATATTACAAGGTCACTTCTCAAATAAATCATAGGAAAATGTTACTATTTGTTCTGTCCATCCAACTGTAACAATTTTTCTGTTAAAAAGGAAAACCTTTTTGAAAACTTGTTCAATCATCTGCAAATAATAAATTGTTAGCTACAAATAAATAAATGCATCAATATTTTAAAAATTTAGTTTTCATTAATAATGGCTTGTTTACTAGACATTTAGGGCCTCCCTGGTGGCGCAGAAGTTAAAGACAGCACTATCAAGCAATCGCCAGCCACTGCAGCACAAGTTTGATATCTGGTCGGCCAGTGAGCTGACCCACATGGCGCAGCAGACCTCTCTGTCTTGCCTGCTGCTCCCCTCAGCAGTGTGTTTCAGTAGATCTGCCTGTTCTGCTCCCCACTCTCTCTGGTGAATCATCTCACCTCCCGCACCTCTAGCCTACACCCCAGTTCTTGTATGCATAAGTAAACAAATCTTTAATAAAAATAGACATTTAAATAAGACCTACTAGGAAGCACCTGCTATGAAATAGTGACTCATGAAGGGTTACACTGGAAATCAATCATCTTTTAAAAAATTAACAAAAGGACAATAAAGAAGCTACTTATTTTTAATAATGTCTCTATCATTCTGTGATGTGAATGGGTTCAATTAAACAGATTTATAGTTTCAATGTAATCAAATCTAAATTGAGAAAAAAAGCAAAAACAAAACACATTCATTCTTGGATTGCTTTTTGTAACAACTGAATTTCATTACCTTTAGATCCCAGTTAACACCTTGGCTGGCATTGCCGTTGGCCTAGGTCAGTATAGGCTCTAAAACCATGTTGGTCGTCTGGGTACTGGATTTGTGGATGGCAACCAGGGAGGAATAAGAATGATGATGTGACAGTTGGTTCAGAGCAGCAGCAAATTATAATCCAGCTCACCTACTGCCTCATTATTAGGAAAAAGGAGAACAGTGGATATAGGCAGCAAAATCCAGCCAGAATGAAAGATGGCTGCCGGCTCACTGCAGTTAGAGGTTCAAGAAGGGCAACAAATTACCTAAAAGCCTAACCCTTGAAAAATGCCCTGTGGATGCTGAGCAGTTTACAAAACTCAGGCCCTGGAGAGCAGATAAAACATGAAATGCATTTGTGTTACCATATTAAGCCTCATTTGCTGAAGAGCCATAAAAATCTCATGATAAACAGAGGTTTCATCCTTACCATAACTGATGTCAGTTGGGAGAGGTGTTGGGTTCAGAGAGCCAGGACCTTGGGTTACCTCTCAGAAAACTTTCTTCAGAGCTCCCCTTTCAGCGCACAGGGTGAGTTTTCCCACAAGGCAGAGACATTTAGTTATATCCAAAAGGGCAAGTGTAGGACCTGCACAGAATAGGATCTCGATGTTCCGGAGCAGATGGGTAAAGGAGAGTCCTGGATCCCTCGGTGGCTTTTCAGGCTTTTGTTGAGCTTTTACCAGGTACGGCAGGCAGGGGGTTGGGAGGATGGCAGGCCTCCCAGCCCCCAGCGAATCTTCACTCTTCCTGGGCTCTCTTGTGGTCTCCGCTTCTCTGCTTTCCTTTGCTACTACTGTTTCTACCACTGCTGGGTTCCCGTGATGCCCCCACTTATAAGCCCAGTCTCTCAGCCCAGGCGCACCTACTTACACAGGCCCACACCTACTCCAGGTGTCCACCATCAGGCACATGTGCAAGCTCACAGGTGTCTATCATTAATGCTAATGGCGGAGGGGGGAAATCCTGATAATTTTTACTTACCCTACAGTGCCTAAGGATTTTTCTATATTTGATTTGATTAAATCCATTTGAAAGGACCTGTGATTTTTTTTTTTTACAGTGGCCCTTAATCTTCATATGCCCACCTGATCTTCACCTCCAGATACTTTACTTCTCTATAGCTGGTTTAACGACTATGAGGGTCAACAAGACATTCCAAATAGAGGACAGTGAAGAAAAAGATAAGGCTGGGACACAGAGACTTAGTTCTGGGCACAGAGACATTGAGGCAGTGAGTGAGACACCGAGAACTAACCAATCACAGAGAGACTGGTGGAGCTTTAGAATAATGAGGGAAAGAAGGTCTATATTCCCTGAGACACGACTCCACTTTGGCTTCCTTGCCCCTCCCTGGCCTGGTTTCATGGCCTGGGAGTCCACTTTATTTCTGTTCCTTTTCTCCTCAATAAACTTTTTCTTTCTCTAAACAAACCTGCCTCTTCTCGCTTGCTTGCCTGAGCGTCTGTGAAGTTCCTGCTGCGGCTTCGTGAGACACCAGCCCATGGTGGTCTAGTGGCTGGGACTCAGCGCTGCCCCTGCAGCCTGGGATCCCTTCCTGGCTGGGAGATGAGGCCTGAAAACCTACAATTCTGGCATCAGAGACATGAGACAGAGATGTGAGTGAGAGGCCTGTGAGGAGGCTGACAGTGGCTGCCTTTATCTTGATTTTGCTCTTCTCCTTCCAGACACGCCTGGCCCCTTCTACCCTTTTTCTATGGGTCCCCACAAGAGGGCCGTTATACTAGGCACAAGCTTCTGTACCTCAACAGTTCTGCTTTGGGCTAACCCTGTTTGGGCATTTACCCATGAGAATGGGTAAACTTGGGTGCCTGCTTTGAAAAATATATTTTTTCTTTCTTTTATCTTAGCTGCACACTAATTATTACACGCTGATTGTATTAATTTTCTACTGAAGGTCTTACACATGAGCATGTTTTGTTTAAATGGCAGAACCCATTTAGAGTAGGCACGTTTGGGGCTCTGAGGTGCCTTTTACCCTGCCCTATGATGCTTATTGTCACTGGACTCCATGCCCTTGCTCCAGTCCTTCATCCTTCTCCAGACTGATACAGCCTAGTGAGAAGCCAATAGCATCACTGGTAGATGCCTCTGTGTCTAGCACAGTGTTATATGGTGGAGGCTGAGAGTAGAAAATTCAGGAAGGAGGCATCGTAAGACCAGAAACTGGCTCGCACAAGGCCAGAAGCTGGAGGTAGAGGTAGAAATGATTAACATAGTTGTTAAACCACCTGTATCTGGAGGTAAAGACCAGGTGGGCATATGGAGATTAAGGGCCCTTGTAAAAAAAAAAAAAAAGAAAAAGAAAATCACAGGTCCTTTCAAATGGACTTAGTCAGACCAAATATAGAAAAATACTCAGGGCACCAACCCTATAAATAATTAATTTAACAGCACTGAACAATCCCACAAAGGAATGAACCCCTCCCAGAGAAAAAAAGACTATCAGTGCAACTTCTGCACTGGCAGAGGCAGCTCTCCTGCCCGCCTGTGCCTATGTGGGTGTTTCTCTTCACCAGGCTTCTCCCTTGGCAAAGCAGAAGAGGCAGCTCCTCCCGCAATGGCTGCCGCCTAGGACTCTGCAGGCCTCTCTTTTAGCAAAGCTGTCCTTGTCCAAGGCAGTAAAGTGTCCTTTACTTCCCTTCCCTTTTCATAATAAACCGGCCCTTTTGGATATAACTGAACATCTCTGCCTCATGGGAGAGCTTGCCGTGCGCCACTGAAAGGGGAGCTCTGAAGAAACTTTTCTGAGAGGTAACCCAAGGACCCGGCTTTCTGAACCCAACACCTCCCAACCAATCTCATGATGCAAGTTGTTGCATAAATGAATGGTCTTATTGGGAGAAACAGGCGTAAAAAATAAATGCTTTTAAAGAAGTGTGTATATTCCCAAGTTGAAGGACAAGAACTGGAGAAAGCAACTTGTGTGTGCCTGACCAGCGAGCTTGTGTGCTTTGTATGGCCCTTCCTTCCAAGGCCAGAGTTGGGTGAACAGAGCAGTCTAACACATGCGGATGAGGACATATGATGCCAACAGCTTCCAGCACTGGGAGGACTTTGAAGAGGACTAGTCGAGTATATGGGGTCCATCCAAGGGCTTCATTGAGTGAGTCTTACTTTCCATGAAGTTAAGGAAAACAATCGCCCACTTCACGTGGGGGTTAGAAGGATCAAATCAATTAGAAACCAACTCTTCCTAAAGGATGTGTAGTCCAGCAGATGAGCACACTGTATCCCTGACTCCCCTGTCTCCTGGGGTGAAATATAATGCCACTCAAGGTCCATGGGACACAGCTGTCATTCCTCATAAGCTGGTAGACAAGAAATGATAGTTGGAGGCTAATTTTAAGATATGATAGTCTCTAAGCTTCCTTGTCTCCTCACTAAGGAACACAATGATGGTGTGGAAGGCAGAGGCAGGGGAACAAAGGCTAATGGAAAACCTCAGGGGTGGGGAAGTGGGGACAGAGAGCCACTGAGTTAAGGACCCAGAGGCAGAGCGGGGAGGGAACTGGAACTATGGGAAAGTGGCCATCAGTTGGACCTGGAGTGGGGGTAGACAACATGGATAAGCACTTGAGGCAGAAATTTCCCAATTTTAAATATAGCTATACAATGGGAACACATTTTGATCACTGATCACTTGTTTGTTTCAGTTTTGAAGAGAAAGAAAAAGAATTGCAAAGATGCCCCGAGAGAGTTACAGCAAATTGGGCATAGGGACTTTCATGCACTACTATATTAATCAGCACATCTTGCAAGAGGGCAGTCCAGGAATTCAAGTACTAATAACATTTGGAGCAGATATTTTTTATACCTATTGGGCAAATTAGACAGCTTTTAAAATGGGTTATTAAGAAGTTCTTGGGCCTCCCCAGTGGTGCAGTGGGTTGAGCACAGCGCTGTGAAGCTGTCTGCAGCCTCTGCAGCGTGGGTTCAATTCCCAGCCGCCAGGGAGATAACCATATGGCGCAGCAGACCTCTCCTCTCTCGCCCACTGCTCCCCTCAGCAGTGTATTTCAGCCAGTCTGGCTGTCTATCCCCTCTCTGTCTCTGGTGAATCCTCTCACCCTCCTGTACCTCTGGCCTGTACCCAGCTCTTGCATAAATTAAAAAAAAAAAAGAAATTCTTGAGAATTTTAAGCAGTTGTAGGAAGTGCTGTGTCCGAAGATGGATTTTAAAAGTGTTCTTGGCATAATGTTAAATAACTGACATGTTCAAATTTATGTCACCTGAGTAAATGATTTGCAATTGTCTAGAAATCCACTTCAAAATCAAACTACAATTAATGACACATGCCTATTATAATGCCATGTAGATTATTTTTTTTAATGCTAGTATATTATCTCTTGGGCAGATATCAGTAGTACATTAACTTGAATATAGTTGCATTATTCAATTATGAAAGAAGATGCAGTCAAATCTTACAAGCAGGGTTTTGATTATTTAACACAGTGAAATTGTAAACAGTTTCTACTTTCAGACACATTCACATAAAGGTATTTTCTAGCTACTAAAAAAGGGTTACACACTGAAGACAGTAAGAATTAACAATATATTTCACTAATGACATTTAACCAGTGATAGCCATCAATTAATTACATCAAAAGTTAACTTGCCAGTCATATGATGATTCCAAATAAAAATATTATGCTTGCTGTGGGGCAGGGATGTGTGTGTGCATTTTTTTCAGATCGTATTTAACCCAAATTGATTTGAAAAGGAGTAAATACATAATGTTTTTGTCAAAGCCTAGGGGTTCTACAAATTCAAGTAAGAGTCTTTGAGTCTGTTTAGTCTGGATAATGGGATGGTAATTTTTACTTCTGAAAAACTGGTTTGTTCTCTGTATAATGTGCAAGAGCAAAGTGTGTCTCTGCTTATTTCCAGTAACTTTTAAATCCCTATTTCTAAACTGAATTCAGAAAGATCCCAAAACATCACAAGGTGGGGAGGATCTTACTGAGGAAACTTCTATTGGCTCCTGTGTACCAGATGGTCCCATTCTCAGCGAACACACCAAAGGGTTGGAATTGCAGGACTTCTCCCCAGCCATCTCTTTCCCATTCCTTCTCTTAGAACTGAGCCCTCCTGAACCAGCAGCTCAGAGATTTACTTTCCTCTCTGCCATGCTACCGCACTTCCTTCTCACCCTTCTTGGAGGCTGGAAATGGGGTGATTGAAAAGAATGGGAGATTGTCACAGAGTGATGAGACAAGGCAAGTGGGAACAGAATAAAAACACTAACAATTCTAAATTATTGCATCCAGATGAGGACTGGTTGCAATGAAAAAAAAAAAAAAAAACAAAAACAGGACTCTAAAGAGTTTTCAGTCTTAAACTTATCAATGCTCTAGAAAAATCCACGATTGGGACATAGGGTGATTTCAATAGAACCTAAAGGAATGAAAGAAGGCTATGATAGTCTCATCTAAGAACACTACAGTACTTTTACTTCTGGAAGAATAAAATCAGCTGTGCATGTTCCTAAGATTACAAATGAAGTAAAAAGGCCCAAGGGTTTTATTCACATGGTTCACGTTTTCAACAAGAATAGAACTATCATTAGTGTAATCTGGTATATTTTCACCAGTTTAGCAGATTGTCTTCCAGGAGTCTGCTTTGATCAAAGTTTTCTTCTGCAACTGTAAGAAAAAAAAATAATACCCCAAATAAGTAGACATTCTGTGGTTTAAAAGAAGTGAAGAGAATCTCAGGAAATAAACATTCCCAAATAAATATTAGATTATATTAGTTATGTTAATGGGTGCACAATGCTATTGGAAGTTCCCTAAATTGGATTTTGAATGATTTAATTAAGAAATTTCCCCTCACTTGGGACCCATGGGGAATTGACATTTTACATCAAATCTCCATAATGAATGAGAACTGTTGCTGAGTTAGAATCATCCACTGGCATCCAGGTACTGACTAGGATTCCTGTTCAAATGCATTTAACTTGGGAAAGAAGACATGTCAATGCTGTTAAAAGTATCTCTTATTAGCTAACTAGAGGTCTGGAGCATGGGGTGGGCGTGGGCTGGAGGTAGATGGGGAAATTATATAAAAAGAAGGGAAACTGCTGGATGGGAATGTTAAACTTTATAGAGCAGGGAGAGCTGAGTCAGATGAACACAGCTTCCTGAGAGTCTCTAAATGAGGAGAAAGGCTAAAAACCACAATGGGGAGAAGAAGGGAAGTTGCAAAATTTTCTCTTAAGGTCATTTCTACATAAAATTCTATCCCCCCCCCCCAGTTAGTTATAATAGAATCACTTTAACCTGGACAGCTGACACAGTGTGAAATATGGTAGACAATGGAATGTTTTTCAGAGATGGGGAAAAAACTTAGTAAGAAAGGCATTCCTATGTATAAGCCACTAAAATAAAACCCCACTATATAAAATAAGAACCCTTCCAAATAATGTAACTGTAGAATAAAAATAGTAAAGGTGCTCTAGTGATTAACATGGGAATCCACAGTTTTCTCACCAATTTAGACTAGTGCAATTTGTTTCCTCATTCCATCATTGTAAACTTCAATGATTAAAACATAATTATTTTCTAAATACAACTTGACTTGTATTGGGAGCCTACAGTCAAACCCTTTCCTGAAGCCTCTGATGAATATTACTTTCCTCTTTAAAATGAACTCTCCATTTTCCATTCTAGATGACTTGCTGGTTCAGCGCATCTTCTGGACAATCAAATTCAAACCTTGACTATCAGTCAACCTGCCTCCAGCATCATCCTCCTGCTGACTTTAAAAATCAGCGAGGGGGCCTCCCTGTTGGTGCAAGGGGTTAAACACTGCACTATGAAGCAATCCTCAGCCTCTGCAGCACGAGTTCGATGCCCAGCCAGATAGGGAGAAACCCACATGGCGAGGCAGACCTCTCCTGTCTCGTCCACTGCTCCCCTCAGCGGTATATTTCAGTCAGTCTGCCTGTTCTGCTCCCCACTCTGTCTCTGGTGGATCCTCTCACCCCCTGCATCTCTGGCTTGTGCCCCAGCTCTTGTATGCATAAATAAATATTTAAAAAAAAATCAGCGAGGGGACCAATGCTGACCTTAGGAGGGGTCACCTTGGATACCTCCGCTAGTCCCATCTTGCTCATTGCAAGGGCACTGAGCCATGCCAGCCAGCACCTGCCTTCTCCCAATTCTGCTGTTGACATTCCTGACCCAGATGCCCTCCAAACAAGGCTTCAGCAACTCACATCCCTGAATGGGGGCAGATGGACTGACCCTTGCTGCCAACACACTCCCCCTCCCTGAACATCTGCATCCTTACAGACCATTTTATTGGGGGTTTCTAATCACTCATTTCAGACTTCCCGCCCTTGATTTCTGAGACACTCTGGTGTACTGGTTTGTACCGGAAATAGTTTTCAGGCTTTTCTGCCCTCCTGCCATTAGGATTGCCCTGCCTGATGGGATACCTGCAGTTTTACATTGTTGTAAGCTGTGCTGTTTATTTCTGTGGGCCATGGCTCAGTATTGAGATATTCACCAAGAGAAGCAGAGGCAGGAGAGAGAAGGGGAGAAAGAAGGAGCGAGAAGCCCGGAGTGAGGACTTGCTGGGGGTTGGAGACCTAATGGCCTCCTGGCCCCCAGTACCACCGCCTGCCGTGTACCTGGTTGTTGTACTACATGTAAAAGCTCAATAACAGCCTGAGAAAGCCAATGAGGGCTCCAGGACTCTCCTTTACCCTGCCTGCTTGGATCATAGAAAACCTGCCCTGTGCCCATCCTGCCCCTACATGGTTCTTCCCTTACATTTCTGCTGTTTTTTAAAATTTCCTTTCACTAACACAATCTTCCCTCTTTCCCCTTGATTTCTAGGTACACTCCAAAGGAAATGCTTTATTATTATCCTTCTCCCAATATAGTGGAAGCCAATGAAGGGGTTTCATTTCCAAGGTTTCAAACTTGGTTCAATGGCTCTGAATTTCCAGTTGCTTCCAAACCTGACCAATCATCAGTACAATCTGGGGGAACTACTTAGGGTTACAAGTTCTGGGGCTTTACTTCCATAGCACATAATCAGGATCAATAGGCCTCACGCAAGAAATCTGTGTGTTCATCAGGCCTGGGGTTAACTGCTAGAACCAGCCCCTGGACAGAAAGCTGAGAACTAGGGCTCCAAACATCTTTATGCCCTGGAACATCTATCACCTCAAATCATACCCACAGAAATTTCCATTCCTTATCACCATTGGCATCTCATTTAGTTTATTTTTATTTCTTGGTTAAAAAGTACCAAAAAATTATGCCCAATAGATGCATCTAAAAGTTATGTTCTTACTAAAAAACATTAGATTATAGATATGGGTAAAGATGACATATTTTTAAACCCATACACAATCCCTTCAAAACATGCTCAATTCTGGGTTCTCATTTATACCTGTGATGAATAGTTATCCCATGTGATGTTCTTCCTTCCAGTGCATTTCAGAGGGGCCTCGCCATTCGTTCCCTCAGACTAGCTGAACTTCGTCACCTCCCTCCTACATTACTTCCTTAGTTTCTTACTGGTTCCCCTCTTCAGCCTTTCCTCTTCAATACAATTC